>NC_082718.1:63692943-64033359 GCF_030144855.1 Hypanus sabinus | reverse complement strand
GGGAAGGTCAGTACCTATAGAGAGCAGGTATATCCAGGGAAGGTCAGTACCCGTACAGAGCAGGTATATCCAGGGTACGTCTGTACCTATAGAGAGCAGGTATATCCAGGGTACGTCAGTACCTATAGAGAGCAGGTATATCTGGGGAAGGTCAGTACCCGTACAGAGCAGGTATATCCAGGGAAGGTCAGTACCCGTACAGAGCAGGTATATCCAGGGAAGGTCAGTACCTATAGAGAGCAGGTATATCCAGGGAAGGTCAGTACCTGTACAGAGCAGGTATATCCAGGGAAGGTCAGTACCCGTACAGAACAGGTATATCTGGGGAAGGTCAGTACCTGTACAGAGCAGGTATATCCAGGGAAGGTCAGTACCTGTACAGAGCAGGTATATCCAGGGTACGTCAGTACCTGTACAGAGCAGGTATATCCAGGGAAGGTCAGTACCCGTACAGAGCAGGTGTATCTGGGGAACGTCAGTATCCGTATAGAGCAGGTATATCCAGGGTACGTCAGTACCTATAGAGCAAGTATATCTGGGGAAGGTCAGTTCCCGTACAGAGCAGGTATATCCAGGGTACGTCAGTACCTATAGAGAAGGTATATCTGGGGAAGGTCAGTACCCGTACAGAACAGGTATATCCAGGGAAGGTCAGTACCCGTACAGAACAGGTATATCCAGGGAAGGTCAGTACCCGTACAGAACAGGTATATCCAGGGAATGTCAGTACCCGTACAGAGCAGGTATATCCAGGGAAGGTCAGTACCTGTACAGAGCAGGTATATCCAGGGAAGGTCAGTACCTATAGAGAGCAGGTATATCCAGGGTATGTCAGTACCCGTACAGAGCAGGTATATCCAGGGTACGTCAGTACCTATAGAGAGCAGGTATATCCAGGGAAGGTCAGTACCCGTAGAGAGCAGGTATATCCAGGGAAGGTCAGTACCCGTACAGAACAGGTATATCCAGGGAAGGTCAGTACCCGTACAGAGCAGGTATATCCAGGGAAGGTCAGTACTCGTACAGAACAGGTATATCCAGGGAAGGTCAGTACCTGTACAGAGCAGGTATATCCAGGGAAGGTCAGTACCCGTAGAGAGCAGGTATATCCAGGGAAGGTCAGTACCCGTACAGAGCAGGTATATCCAGGGAAGGTCAGTACCCGTACAGAGCAGGTATATCTGGGGAAGGTCAGTACCCGTACAGAGCAGGTATATCCAGGGAAGGTCAGTACCTGTACAGAGCAGGTATATCCAGGGAAGGTCAGTACCCGTACAGAGCAGGTATATCCAGGGAAGGTCAGTACCTGTACAGAGCAGGTATATCCAGGGAAGGTCAGTACCCGTATAGAGCAGGTATATCCAGGGAAGGTCAGTACCCGTACAGAGCAGGTATATCCAGGGAAGGTCAGTACCTGTACAGAGCAGGTATATCCAGGGTACGTCAGTACCCGTACAGAGCAGGTATATCCAGGGAAGGTCAGTACCTGTACAGAGCAGGTATATCCAGGGAAGGTCAGTACTCGTACAGAGCAGGTATATCCAGGGAAGGTCAGTACCTGTATAGAGCAGGTATGTCCAGGGAAGGTCAGTACCCGTATAGAACAGGTATATCCAGGGAAGGTCAGTACCCGTATAGAGCAGGTATGTCCAGGGAAGGTCAGTACCTGTACAGAGCAGGTATATCCAGGGAAGGTCAGTACTCGTACAGAGCAGGTATATCCAGGGAAGGTCAGTACCCGTATAGAGCAGGTATGTCCAGGGAAGGTCAGTACCTGTACAGAGCAGGTATGTCCAGGGAAGGTCAGTACCTGTACAGAGCAGGTATATCCAGGGAAGGTCAGTACCCGTACAGAGCAGGTATAACCAGGGTACGTCAGTACCTGTACAGAGCAGGTATATCCAGGGAAGGTCAGTACCTGTACAGAGCAGGTATATCCAGGGAAGGTCAGTACCTGTACAGAGCAGGTATATCCAGGGAAGGTCAGTACCTATAGAGAGCAGGTATATCCAGGGAAGGTCAGTACCCGTACAGAACAGGTATATCCAGGGAAGGTCAGTACCTGTACAGAGCAGGTATATCAAGGAAAGGTCAGTACTCGTACAGAGCAGGTATATCCAGGGAAGGTCAGTACCCATACAGAGCAGGTATATCCAGGGAAGGTCAGTACCCGTACAGAGCAGGTATATCCAGGGAAGGTCAGTACCCATACAGAGCAGGTATATCCAGGGAAGGTCAGTACCCGTATAGAGCAGGTATATCCAGGGTACGTCAGTACCTATAGAGCAGGTATATCTGGGGAAGGTCAATACCCGTACAGAGCAGGTATATCCAGGGTACGTCAGTACCTATAGAGCAGGTATATCTGGGGAAGGTCAGTACCCGTACAGAACAGGTATATCCAGGGTACGTCAGTACCTATAGAGCAGGTATATCTGGGGAAGGTCAGTACCTATAGAGAGCAGGTATATCCAGGGAAGGTCAGTACCTATAGAGAGCAGGTATATCCAGGGAAGGTCAGTACCTGTACAGAGCAGGTATATCCAGGGAAGGTCAGTACCCGTACAGAGCAGGTATATCCAGCGAAGGTCAGTACCTATAGAGAGCAGGTATATCCAGGGTATGTCAGTACCCGTACAGAGCAGGTATATCCAGGGTACGTCAGTACCTATAGAGAGCAGGTATATCCAGGGAAGGTCAGTACCCATACAGAGCAGGTATATCCAGGGTACGTCAGTACCTATAGAGAGCAGGTATATCTGGGGAAGGTCAGTACCCGTACAGAGCAGGTATATCCAGGGAAGGTCAGTACCCGTAGAGAGCAGGTATATCCAGGGAAGGTCAGTACCTGTACAGAGCAGGTATATCCAGGGAAGGTCAGTACCCGTAGAGAGCAGGTATATCCAGGGAAGGTCAGTACCCGTAGAGAGCAGGTATATCTGGGGAAGGTCAGTGCCTATAGAGAGCAGGTATATCCAGGGAAGGTCAGTACCCGTACAGAGCAGGTATATCCAGGGAAGGTCAGTACCCGTAGAGAGCAGGTATATCCAGGGAAGGTCAGTACCCGTAGAGAGCAGGTATATCTGGGGAAGGTCAGTGCCTATAGAGAGCAGGTATATCCAGGGAAGGTCAGTACCCGTACAGAGCAGGTATATCCAGGGAAGGTCAGTACACGTACAGAGCAGGTATATCCAGGGAAGGTCGGTACCTGTACAGAGCAGGTATATCCAGGGAAGGTCAGTACCTGTACAGAGCAGGTATATCCAGGGAAGGTCAGTACCCGTACAGAACAGGTATATCCAGGGAAGGTCAGTACCCGTACAGAGCAGGTATATCCAGGGAAGGTCAGTACCTGTACAGAGCAGGTATATCCAGGGAAGGTCAGTACTCTTACAGAGCACGTATATCCAGGGAAGGTCAGTACCCGTATAGAGCAGGTATGTCCAGGGAAGGTCAGTACCTGTACAGAGCAGGTATATCCAGGGAAGGTCAGTACCTGTACAGAGCAGGTATATCCAGGGAAGGTCAGTACCTATGGAGAGCAGGTATATCCAGGGAAGGTCAGTACCTGTACAGAGCAGGTATATCCAGGGAAGGTCAGTACCCGTATAGAGCAGGTATATCCAGGGAAGGTCAGTACCCGTATAGAGCAGGTATATCCAGCGAAGGTCAGTACCTATAGAGAGCAGGTATATCCAGGGTATGTCAGTACCCGTACAGAGCAGGTATATCCAGGGTACGTCAGTACCTGTACAGAGCAGGTATATCCAGGGAAGGTCAGTACCCGTACAGAGCAGGTATATCCAGGGAAGGTCAGTACCCATACAGAGCAGGTATATCCAGGGTACGTCAGTACCTATAGAGAGCAGGTATATCCAGGGAAGGTCAGTACCCGTACAGAGCAGGTATATCCAGGGAAGGTCAGTACCCGTAGAGAGCAGGTATATCCAGGGAAGGTCAGTACCCGTACAGAGCAGGTATATCCAGGGAAGGTCAGTACCCGTAGAGAGCAGGTATATCTGGGGAAGGTCAGTACCTATAGAGAGCAGGTATATCCAGGGAAGGTCAGTACCTACAGAGAGCAGGTATATCCAGGGAAGGTCAGTACCTATAGAGAGCAGGTATATCCAGGGAAGGTCAGTACCCGTAGAGAGCAGGTATATCCAGGGAAGGTCAGTACCTATAGAGAGCAGGTATATCCAGGGAAGGTCAGTACCCGTAGAGAGCAGGTATATCCAGGGAAGGTCAGTACTTATAGAGAGCAGGTGCACCAGGGTATAGTCAATATCTGCAGAGAGCAGGTGTACCTGAGTAGGTCAGTACCTATAGAGAGCAGGTATATCCAGGGAAGGTCAGTACCCGTACAGAGCAGGTATATCCAGGGTACGTCAGTACCTATAGAGCAGGTATATCCAGGGAAAGTCAGTACCCGTACAGAGCAGGTATATCCAGGGTACGTCAGTACCTATAGAGCAGGTATATCTGGGGAAGGTCAGTACCTATAGAGAGCAGGTATATCCAGGGTACGTCAGTACCTATAGAGAGCAGGTATATCTGGGGAAGGTCAGTACCCGTACAGAGCAGGTATATCCAGGGTACGTCAGTACCTATAGAGAGCAGGTATATCTGGGGAAGGTCAGTACCCGTACAGAGCAGGTATATCCAGGGTACGTCAGTACCTATAGAGAGCAGGTATATCTGGGGAAGGTCAGTACCTGTACAGAGCAGATATATCCAGGGAAGGTCAGTACCCGTACAGAGCAGGTATATCCAGGGGAGGTCAGTACTCGTACAGAGCAGGTATATCCAGGGAAGGTCAGTACCCGTAGAGAGCAGGTATATCCAGGGAAGGTCAGTACCCGTATAGAGCAGGTATATCCAGGGAAGGTCAGTACCTGTACAGAGCAGGTATATCTGGGGAAGGTCAGTACCCGTACAGAGCAGGTATATCCAGGGTACGTCTGTACCTATAGAGAGCAGGTATATCCAGGGAAGGTCAGTACCTATAGAGAGCAGGTATATCCAGGGAAGGTCAGTACCCGTACAGAGCAGGTATATCCAGGGTACGTCTGTACCTATAGAGAGCAGGTATATCCAGGGTACGTCAGTACCTATAGAGAGCAGGTATATCTGGGGAAGGTCAGTACCCGTACAGAGCAGGTATATCCAGGGAAGGTCAGTACCCGTACAGAGCAGGTATATCCAGGGAAGGTCAGTACCTATAGAGAGCAGGTATATCCAGGGAAGGTCAGTACCTGTACAGAGCAGGTATATCCAGGGAAGGTCAGTACCCGTACAGAACAGGTATATCTGGGGAAGGTCAGTACCTGTACAGAGCAGGTATATCCAGGGAAGGTCAGTACCTGTACAGAGCAGGTATATCCAGGGTACGTCAGTACCTGTACAGAGCAGGTATATCCAGGGAAGGTCAGTACCCGTACAGAGCAGGTGTATCTGGGGAACGTCAGTATCCGTATAGAGCAGGTATATCCAGGGTACGTCAGTACCTATAGAGCAAGTATATCTGGGGAAGGTCAGTTCCCGTACAGAGCAGGTATATCCAGGGTACGTCAGTACCTATAGAGAAGGTATATCTGGGGAAGGTCAGTACCCGTACAGAACAGGTATATCCAGGGAAGGTCAGTACCCGTACAGAACAGGTATATCCAGGGAAGGTCAGTACCCGTACAGAACAGGTATATCCAGGGAATGTCAGTACCCGTACAGAGCAGGTATATCCAGGGAAGGTCAGTACCTGTACAGAGCAGGTATATCCAGGGAAGGTCAGTACCTGTACAGAGCAGGTATATCTGGGGAAGGTCAGTACCTGTACAGAGCAGGTATATCCAGGGAATGTCAGTACCTGTACAGAACAGGTATATCCAGGGAAGGTCAGTACCTGTACAGAGCAGGTATATCCAGGGAAGGTCATTACCCGTATAGAGCAGGTATATCCAGGGAAGGTCAGTACCTGTACAGAGCATGTATATCCAGGGAAGGTCAGTACTCTTACAGAGCAGGTATATCCAGGGAAGGTCAGTACCCGTACAGAGCAGGTATATCCAGGGTACGTCAGTACCTGTACAGAGCAGGTATATCCAGGGTACGTCAGTACCCGTACAGAGCAGGTATATCCAGGGTACGTCAGTACCTGTACAGAGCAGGTATATCCAGGGTACGTCAGTACCCGTACAGAGCAGGTATATCCAGGGTACGTCAGTACCCGTACAGAGCAGGTATATCCAGGGTACGTCAGTACCCGTACAGAGCAGGTATATCCAGGGTACGTCAGTACCTGTACAGAGCAGGTATATCCAGGGAAGGTCAGTACCCGTACAGAGCAGGTATATCCAGGGTACGTCAGTACCCGTACAGAGCAGGTATATCCAGGGAAGGTCAGTACCCGTACAGAGCAGGTATATCCAGGGTACGTCAGTACCCGTAGAGAGCAGGTATATCCAGGGAAGGTCAGTACCCGTACAGAGCAGGTATATCCAGGGTACGTCAGTACCCGTACAGAGCAGGTATATCCAGGGTACGTCAGTACCTGTACAGAGCAGGTATATCCAGGGAAGGTCAGTACCCGTACAGAGCAGGTATATCCAGGGAAGGTCAGTACTCGTACAGAACAGGTATGTCCAGGGAAGGTCAGTACCTGTACAGAACAGGTATATCCAGGGAATGTCAGTACCTGTACAGAGCAGGTATATCCAGGGTACGTCAGTACCCGTACAGAACAGGTATATCCAGGGAAGGTCAGTACCTGTACAGAACAGGTATATCCAGGGAATGTCAGTACCTGTACAGAGCAGGTATATCCAGGGAAGGTCAGTACCTGTACAGAGCAGGTATATCCAGGGAAGGTCAGTACCCATACAGAGCAGGTATATGCAGGGAAGGTCAGTACCCGTATAGAGCAGGTATATCCAGGGTACGTCAGTACCTATAGAGCAGGTATATCTGGGGAAGGTCAGTACCCGTACAGAACAGGTATATCCAGGGTACGTCAGTACCTATAGAGCAGGTATATCTGGGGAAGGTCAGTACCTATAGAGAGCAGGTATATCCAGGGAAGGTCAGTACCTATAGAGAGCAGGTATATCCAGGGAAGGTCAGTACCTGTACAGAGCAGGTATATCCAGGGAAGGTCAGTACCCGTATAGAGCAGGTATATCCAGCGAAGGTCAGTACCTATAGAGAGCAGGTATATCCAGGGAAGGTCAGTACCTATAGAGAGCAGGTGTATCCAGGGAAGGTCAGTACCTATAGAGAGCAGGTATATCCAGGGAAGGTCAGTACCCGTATAGAGCAGGTATATCCAGCGAAGGTCAGTACCTATAGAGAGCAGGTATATCCAGGGTATGTCAGTACCCGTACAGAGCAGGTATATCTGGGGAAGGTCAGTACCCGTACAGAGCAGGTATATCCAGGGTACGTCAGTACCTGTACAGAGCAGGTATATCCAGGGTATGTCAGTACCCGTAGAGAGCAGGTATATCTGGGGAAGGTCAGTACCTATAGAGAGCAGGTATATCCAGGGAAGGTCAGTACCTATAGAGAGCAGGTATATCCAGGGAAGGTCAGTACCTATAGAGAGCAGGTATATCCAGGGAAGGTCAGTACCTATAGAGAGCAGGTATATCCAGGGAAGGTCAGTACCCGTAGAGAGCAGGTATATCCAGGGAAGGTCAGTACCTATGGAGAGCAGGTATATCCAGGGAAGGTCAGTACCCGTAGAGCAGGTATATCCAGGGAAGGTCAGTACCTATATAGAGCAGGTATATCCAGGGAAGGTCAGTACCCGTAGAGAGCAGGTATATCCAGGGAAGGTCAGTACTTATAGAGAGCAGGTGCACCAGGGTATGGTCAATATCTGCAGAGAGCAGGTGTACCTGAGTAGGTCAGTACCTATAGAGAGCAGGTATATCCAGGGAAGGTCAGTACCCGTAGAGAGCAGGTATATCTGGGGAAGGTCAGTACCTATAGAAAGCAGGTATATCCAGGGAAGGTCAGTACCTATAGAGAGCAGGTATATCCAGGGAAGGTCAGTACCTATAGAGAGCAGGTATATCCAGGGAAGGTCAGTACCCGTAGAGAGCAGGTATATCCAGGGAAGGTCAGTACCTATAGAGAGCAGGTATATCCAGGGAAGGTCAGTACCCGTAGAGAGCAGGTATATCCAGGGAAGGTCAGTACTTATAGAGAGCAGGTGCACCAGGGTATGGTCAATATCTGCAGAGAGCAGGTGTACCTGAGTAGGTCAGTACCTGCAGACCAGGTGTCCCTTGGTAAGGTTGGTTCCTGTGGACCACATATACTCCACTAAGGTCAGTACCTGTGAAGCAGATGTACCCAGGTAAGGTTGGTACCTGTATACCAGTTATACCCAGGTAAGGTGAGTATCTTTAGAGAGTGGGAAGCAGGTGTACCTGAGTAAGGTCAGTACCTGTGGACCAAGTGTACTCGGGGAAGGTCGGTATCTGTAGAGAGCTGGTGTATCTGGGTAAGGTCAGTACCTGTGGACCAAGTGTACTCGGGGAAGGTCGGTATCTGTAGAGAGCTGGTGTATCTGGGTAAGGTCAGTACCTGTGGACCAAGTGTACTCGGGGAAGGTTGGTATCTGTAGAGAGCTGGTGTATCTGGGTAAGGTCAGTACCTGTGGACCAAGTGTACTCGGGGAAGGTTGGTATCTGTAGAGAGCTGGTGTATCTGGGTAAGGTCAGTACCTGTGGACCAAGTGTACTCGGGGATGGTTGGTATCTGTAGAGAGCTGGTGTATCTGGGTAAGCTCCATTGAGTCAGAATCATAGAACACAACAGCACAGAAACATGCCCTTTGACCTGTCCAGTCAGTATTGAATTGCTATTCTACCTAGTCCTTCAACCTGCACCAGGTCGATAACCCTCCCTACCACTCCCATCTATGTACATCCAAATTTCTCTAAATGTTAAAATCAAATCCTCAACTATCACTTCTGTTCCAACTCATTCCACCCACACTGTTGTGCTGAGTGAAGAAGTTTCACCTCAGGGTCCCTTTAAATACTTCACCTTTCACCCTTAACCTATGACCTCTAGTTCCAGTGGAAAAAGCCTGCTTGCATTTACCCAATTTATGCCTCTTATAATCTTGTGTATCTTGATCAAATATCTCACATTCTCCTATGCTCCAGGAAATAAAGTCCTAACCTGTTCAACCTTTCCATATAACTCCAGTCCCGGTAACATCCTTGTAAATTTTCTTAGTATTCTTTCAATCTTATTGCTATCTTTCCTTTTGGCATTACTTGTTATAAAAAGGTCGACCTAAACATTTTGTAGTTGTATTTTTAAAAATTAGTATGAATAATGTTTTTTGTGAAATAAAAAGGATAATGCACTCAGCTTAGTTTATTTTCTGTTGAGTGTAGGTGTGCTTGGATTAAGATGATTACATGACAGGAGAAGGTATTCCTACACACCTAGGGAGATCAGGATTGTTTATTGTTGTTCTTCAGTACATCAGTGTAAAGGGGAATGAAATGATTGTTACTTTTTTGTGGCTGGTGTATGCAGGGCAAATTGGTAAATTAAATTAATTTGAAAACTTACAAACGTTTGTACTTTATTACTGTCATATGTACCAAGGTACAGTGAAAACTTCATTTTGCATACAATCCAGGCAGATCATTTCATCACAACATTACAATGGAAAAGCAATAACAGAATCCAGAATATAGTGTTCCAGTTACAGAGGAAGTGCAGTGCAGGCAGACAATAAGGTATAAGGCCACGAGGTAGATAGTGAGTTTAAGAATCCATCTTATTGTATAAGGGGACTGTTCAATGGTCTGATAACTGTGGGATAAAAGCTGTCCTTAACCTGGTGGTACATGATTTCAGACTTTTGTAACTTCTGCTCAACGGGAGAGGGTAGAAAACAGACTTTTGGTAATGTTGGCTTCTTTACCAAGACAACGAGAAGTATAGACAGAGTCCATAGAGAGGAAGCTGATTGCTGTGATGTACTGAGCTGAGTCTACAGTACTCTGCAGTTTCTTGTGGTCTCAGACAGAGCAGCTGCCATACAAGCCATGATGCAAGAAATCAAGGAACAATATTATTCATCATATACATACATTTACGTGTATTAGGAATTTGCTGTGGTGTGTTGGAACATGTAACAAAAAACAAACAAGATGCATCTGGATAGAATGTTTTCTATAGTGTGCTTTCTAAGGTCTGTAGGGAGCAAGTGTACTGAGGTTGCTGTTCCCTCTTATCCAGGTAAGGTCTTTATCTATTAGGAATGGGTGTACTTTGGAAAAGTCAGTACCTGCAGGATGTGGATCTACCCAGATGACATTGTCAGTGATGGACAGGAGCAGGTACACTATGGTCAGGTCGCTTCCTGCTGTTACCCAGATAGGGATGGTAGCTGTCTATTAGGAAATAATCTATACCTAAATGACTGAGCTCATTGGGACACCCAGGTAAGCGATATCACCTGTCAGGAGCAGGTGTATTCTGGATCAGAACATGTAGGATGTCATTATAACACAGGGAGCTGGTATACCCAAGTATATAGAAAACAGAAAATAGGGGCAGGGGTAAACTAGCAGATTGCTCAAGCCTGCCCTGCCCTTCAATATAGAACAGTATGGCACAGGAATGTGCCTTTTGGCCCAACAACACTAATCCCTTTTGTTTGCAGAATGATCATAACCCTTCATTTCCTGCTCATCCATGCACCTATCTGAGAGCCTCTTGAGAGTCTCTGTCACGTGTGCCTCCACTACCTCCTAAGGTAGTGCATTCCAGGCACCCATCCCTCTCTATGTAAAAAAACAACTTGCACAGACCTCTCTTGATAAATCTGTGCTGGTCTTTTCTTTGTTGGTTCCTTATAACCTTCAATTCCTCATTTTTCAAATAGTTATCTATGTACAGTATATCTGGACTGGAGGTGGGGCAATTAATGTGCATTCTGGTTATGTTTCAGTAACTGAGTTCTAGTTGCAGCTGCTGTGTTACAGTGGTCAGTTTCATTGACTGAGTGTCAGACCTTTGTTTCCTAATGAACAGTATAATGATTGCCAACCTCTGTTGTTATCCACTCCATTTATAACCTGCTCTGGTTAATCATCAACCAACTGTTTATCAGTTGCCAGGGAAGAAGCCAATTTTTAACATTTGATATACTAATAAATGAGTGTTTGATTTGTAGTTTTGTTAATTTGCAAAGTATGTTTTTTCCCCTTGTTGATTGCAGAGGCGTTTTGTAATTTCCAAAGCAACCCTAGACTGTGGCAAACAAAACAATTGAAGTACTAATATGTGAACATACAAACTGGCAGCAAGAACAGAACATTTGAACTTTGAAACCTGCTCTGCCAATCAGTAGGGTCATGGCTGATTATTACCTCATGATCTTTGTGTCATCAGCAAGTTTAGCAAAACCATAACTTCAGTACAAGTCACTGGGGTAAATTGTTAAAAGCTGAGGCTCAGCACTAGTCCCTGTGACTTATCATTCATTAAATTTTAACAGCCAGAAACAAACACCTTTATGTGTATTTACTACTTCCTATTAGCCAACCACTCTCTGTCCAGAACAAAATACTATCTCTAAACAATGAGCTTTTACTTTCCAAAATAATCTTCAATGCTAATTCATTCAAAATGGATCTGGTTCCTCCTTAGCCACAACATATGTTAGTTCTTCAAAAATAATTCCAAAACTCGGTCAAACATGACTTCTGTTGCAATAAACCATGTTGACTTTGATTGCATTGAATTTTCCTAATGTCCAGCATTTTCCTCATGGCAGGCGTTAAACATGTAGTTTCCTGCTTTCTGTCTTCCCCTGGCTTTCACTAAAGGAATTACATTTACTGCTTTTTGACAGACGGACAGACATACTTTATTGATCCTGAGGGAAATTGTTTCCTTTGATTGAGGGAAATTGATTGGAAACTGTTTTCCATAATGGAATAAAGAGTTTTCAATAATCTTCAAACATTAATTTTGGAAATTTAAAACCAACGCATTAATTACCATGCTAGTGTCTTCTTTTACATCCCAATGTCCATTAGGAAATTTTGAAAAATACTTGATGGGCTGAATGGCCTAATTCTGCTCCTGTGTCTTATGGTCTAAATATAATTTAATCTTTCTGTTGACTTTAAGGAAATAGAAATTTTCAGAGATTGACCAAAGTTACATTTTCTTCCATGTACCTATCCAAATGTTTCTTAAATGATTGTACCTATTGTACCTGCCTCAACCACTTCTGGCAGCTCATTCCATATAATCACCACCCTCTGTATTAAAAAGTTGTCCCTCAGGTCCCTTTTCCGTCTCACCCTAAACCCATGATCCCTCATTCTAGAGAAATAATTAATACCATTCACTTTATCTATGCTTCTCATAATTTTAAACACTTATAGAAGGCTGCCTGCCCCTCATTCTCCTACATTCCAAACAATAAAGATATCTGGGCTTTATAATTAAAAAAAAATTCTAACTTCCACATTGCAAACACAAGGAAATCTGCAGATGCTGGAAATTCAAACAATACACACAAAATGCTGGTGGAACACAGCAGGCCAGGCAGCATCTATAGGAAGAAGCACTGTCGACGTTTCGGGCTGAGACTCTTCATCAGACATTCCACATCTACTCTATCTCAGCCTTTCAAAGTTTGATAGATTTCAATGAAATCCCCAATTGTTCTTCTAAATTCCAGCAATCCCAGAGCCTTCAAATTATCCTCATATGATAAGTCTTTCATTCCCAGAATAATTTTTGTGAACCTCATTTCAACCTTCTCCACTATCAACACATCCTTTCTTAGATAAGAGTCCCAAAACTCCTCACAATACTCCAAGTGAGGCCTCACCAAAGCATTATAAAGTCACAGCATTACCTTCTTGTTTTATATTCTCAAAATGAATGCTAACATTGCATTTGCCTTCCACACACCGACTAGACCTGCCAGCTAACATTTAGGGAACCCTGCACAAGGATGGCCAAGTCCCTTTGCACCTTGGATTTTTGAATTTCCTCTGTTAAGAAAACAGTCTACACTTTTATTCCTTCTACCAAAGTGCATGGCTATGCACTTTCTTATGCTGTATTCTATCTGCTACTTCTCTGCCCATTCTCCTAATTTGTCTAAGTCCTTCTGTAGCCTCCCTGATTCCTCAACACTATCTCAATTCCATCATCTAAATCATTGACAAGCAACGTAAAAAGAAGCAGTCCCAGTATAAATGCTGGTGGAACACCATTAGTCTACTGGCAGCCAATCAGAAAGACTTGCTTTATTCCCACTCTTTGCCTCCTGCCAATGCCTTACCCATGCTAGTATCTTTCCTGTAATACGATGGGCTCTTAACTTGCTAAGCAGCCTCCTGTGCAGCACCTTGTCAAAGGCCTTCTAATAATCCAAGTACACAACATCCTCTGATTCTCCTTTGTTTACCATGCTTGTTATTTCTTCAAAGAATTCCAACATTTTTAGGCAAGATTCTCCCTTAATGAAACTATGCTGACTTTAGTCTATTTTACCATATGCCTCCTAGTACCCCAAAACCTCATCCTTAACAACAGACTCCAACATTTAACAATTACCTTCCCACAGCATTCTGTGGCATCTTCCCTACTGTCCTGCTCCACAGCTCCCTCCAAAAATATCTCAAAGCAGACTACTGTCCGTCGCAAATCTCTCTCCACCCCGTGCCCTATAAAACTTTCTCCAGATCCCATCATCCTGATTGGCTGACACAGCAGGCTTTTTATCTTAGCCAAAACCAAAACATTCTTCCAGCAAGACTCACTGCCTTTGTAGAAAACTGCCAAAGTGGAATACCTACAGCATGCAGTAGAAATATTAACCCAGGGCATTACATACAAATTCTCTCTCTTGGGATCCAAAATCAGCACGAATCTGATGTTCCCAATCTACCTGCATATTGAAATCCCATATAACATTGCCCTTTTGACCTGCATTTTTTATCTCCCACTCCTGTTCAGAGGCCTGTATATAACTCCCATTAGGGTCTTTTCCCCTTGCAGTTTTTTAACTCTACCCACAAGTGTTCTGTATGTTCCAATCCACTGTCACCTCTTTCTAATAATTTGATTTCATTTTTTACCAACAGAGCTATGTCACCCCCTCTTGTCTACCTGCCTGTCCTTTCAATACAATGTGTATCAATGGACGTTAAGCTCCTAACTATAATCTTCTTTCAGCCACAACTTAGTGATGCCCACAACATCATACCTGCCAATCTCTAAATGCGCTACAAGATCATCTACCTTATTTCCTATACTGTGTGCATTCAAATATAATACCTTTAGTCCCCTATTTGTCACCCTTTTCAATTTTGTGCCCCTGCTACACTGACTGCAATTTTTCCCTAGCATCTGCCTGTTCTCCCCAACAGTCTCACTACACACAGCCTCTGCTCATATATCAACTGCCCCATTCTCAGCTCTATCACTGAGATTCTCATCACTTGCTAAATTAATTTAAAGCCTCCCCATAGTTCTAGCAAACCTGCTTGCATGAATATTAGTCCCCCTCAGCCTCAAGTGTAACACGTCCCTTTTGTACAGGTCATGCCTTCCCCAGAATAGATCCCAATGATCCAGAAATCTGAAAATCTGCTCCTTGCACCAATTCCTCAGCCAAATCATCCTACTCCTACCTTCACTGGTGTATAGCACAGGCAGCAAACTTGAGGTTACTACCCTTGAGATCCTGCTGTTCAGCTTTCTACTTAGCTCCCTATAATCTCTCTTCAGGACCTCCTCCCTTTTCCTACTTATTTCATTGGTGCCAATATGTACCAAGACTTCTGGCTGCTCACCCTCCCCCCTTAGAATGCCATGAACCTGATTTGAGATGTCCCTGACCCTGGCACCTGGGAAGCTACATAACATCCACATACCAACCGAGAGTCTTTCACATTCACACTGTGAACATGAATGAATACAAGTGTTCCTGTGTCAATCCATATATCCTTGGGCAAACAAAAGAAAATCTGTAGATGCTAGAGATCCAAGCAACACACACAAAATGCTGGAGGAACTCAGCAGGTCAGGCAACATCTATGGAAAAGAGTACAGTCAATGTTTCAGGCCGAGACCCTTCATTAGGACTGGAGAAAATAGATGAGGAATCAGAGTAAGAAGGTGGGTGGAGGGGAAGAAGAAATAATACAAGGTAGTAGGTGATAGGTGAAACCGGGAGGGGAAAGAGGGGTGAAGTAAAGAAGTGGGAAGTTGATTGGTGAAAGAGATACAGGGCTGGAGAAGGGGGAATCTGATGAGAAAGGACAGAATGCCATGGAAGAAAGAAAAGGGGGAGGAGCACCAGAGGGAGGTGTTCGGCAATTAAGGAGATAAGGTGAGAGAGGGAAATGGGAATGAGGAATGGCGAAAGAGATGGGGTGAGGGTGGCATTACCACAAGTTTGAGAAATCAAACCATGCCACCAGGTTAGAGGCTACGCAGAAAGAATATAAGGTGTTGCTCCTCCATCCTGAGTGTGCCCTCATTGTAACAGTAGAAGAGGCCATGGGCTGACATGTTGGAATGGGAATGGGAAGTGGAATTAAAATGGGTGGCCACTTGGAGATCCCGTTTGTTCTGGTGGATGGAGCGTTGTGGTGCTTGGTGAAGCGGTCTCCCAATCTACGTTGGATCTCTCTGATATGCAGGAAGCCACATCGGGAGCACTGGATACAGTAGGGATGCCTATCCTGAGAAAGTTTAACACTTCCCTTTGATGAGAGTTCAGTGAAACCTTCTCTCACTGCTTCCCCTTTGTGATCTCTGCTGCCCTCCGACTCTTCGACCATGTGCTCACACAGACCCAATACCACAGTCACATATTCTTCCTGGGAACATGTCTTCGCTGCCAGTTTGTACCATGTGGCTTTCTGATCCATTTTCAAGACTCTTGATTCAGACTTTCTGAGGACCGCAGGTACTCAGATTCAATTGACTGCTTCTCCCACCACGTTTTACCCTCCATGCTTTCTAAAATGAGGAGGTACCTGGTGCCCCTATCCCAGCCACTTCCACAACTCCAATATTCTATCTCTGCTGCCTGTAATGGACCTGTACGTTACTTTATCCTCCACTGGATCAACAATTCCAACCGCTGGTTCTTTGACTTTCTCACATCCTGCAAGAATCAGACGATGACCTGTCTACAGACCACAGAACCTGCTGACTCCAACGCCAACAGGCCTGAATATCTCCAGACCATGATCCCTGCTGCTGACCTCAACGACTCTAACAATCCAGAGCAGATTCACATCCCGGACTCCACTGTTATCAATGCAGGCTCCAATGACCTCGGGCACCTCCAAAGTGTCGATTGTGTAACCTCCAACTCCAACTCCAGGCTGGGTCTTCCTGTGCTGCCTCTGGAACCCCCCATCTCCCCTTCCCCTACCACCATTTGGCAATCTCATCTCTGTCAGGTCCCACCGCCAGCTCCTTGGTCATCGGAGACTCCATCTTCCTCTCACCCCACCATTCCTGAACACCCCAAATCTCCCTTCCCCTCTCTGATCCCAGTTCTCATCCATGCTGAGTTTTCATTATCCACTCTCTGAGGCAGAGTGTTCTGTCCTCAGTAAGGGCCTCACTATTTCCCCTGCACCCCCAACTCAGTGAGTACTGTGTATGCCACAACGCTGAGCTCTTCTTCTGCCACCCCTGTCTTCGTGCCTACTTCCTTGGCAAGGGCTATCCAGTCCACACCGATGACCCCTTCGCTCATCTTCACCCTCCTCCCTGCCTGGACACACTGCTCTGTCTTCTGCCTACTCTGGGTCTTTTCATTGCCAACTGCCGTCTTGACTTTAACACTCCTCTCTCCAATTCCAACCTTACTCCTTCCAAACGCTCTGCTCTCCACTCCTTCCGCACTAATCTTAGCCTCAGCATCAAATCTGTAGATAAGGGGGGTGCTGTAGTAGGCTGGTGGACTGACCTTGCTGAGGCCAGGCAACAACTGTGATACCTCCTCTTACATATCCCTCGAACAGGATCCCACTAAGGAGCACCAGGCGATATTCTCCCAAACCATCACAAAGTTTATTAACTTTGGGGATCTCCCAGCCACTGCCACCAACCTCATCATTCTCTCATCCTGCACCTCCTCTTTCTATCTCCAAACCAAGATCTACAAGCTTGTCCAGGTAGACCCATTATTTCTGTTTGTTCCTGCCCCACCAAACTCATATCTGCATAACTTGACTCTGTTTTACCCAGATTTCCCCTCCCCTTCCCGGTTACTCATCACCTTGTGTTTCTTCCTCCTCTCTCCCCACTTTCTTACTCTTACTCCTCATCATTTTTTTCAGCCCTAGCAAAGGGTTCAGTCTGAAGTGTTGACTGTACTCTTTTCCACAAATGCTGCCTGGCCTGCTGAGTTCCTCCAGCATTTTGTGTGTGTTGCTTATATCCTTGGAGTTCAGTTAAAGTTTGAGCTTTAGGAGATATTTAGGAGGAGGCAGGTCTTCGATTATTCTTGGGTAAGAGCCATCAGCAAGAGTAGAACAATTAGAATTCTAAATTGGTATCTAGTGATTTATGCAAAAGTGAGTAAATACTGAAGAAGTTTGTATGTTCTCTCTATGAACACTTGTGTTTCCTCCAGATACTCTGGTTCCCTCCCACATTCCAAAGGTGTATTGGTTGGTAGGTTAATTGGGCATTGTAAATTGTCTTGTGATTAGACTAAGATTAAATTGGGGGTTGCTAGGTAGCATGGTTCAAGGGGCTGGTTGGGCCTACTCTGTACTGTATCTCAATAAGTTAATAATATTAGCAATTGTGTTCATCTGTGGTATTCTAAGACTTAAATGGCTTTACTGCCTATTGTAGGCATAGATTGAAAACATAAGTGATGTACCAGTAGGTTGTTGGTATCCACATTTAGAAGAAAAGTCAAAAAAGGAATTTATAGATTTGTACACATTTATATAAATATGTATACTCATTGTTATCATTAATTACTTAAGTAATTAATTAGTGACAAAAGTAATTTACCTTCAACCTGATGTATCACACTCAATGTGCAATTCAGTGCCATTTGTCAAATATTATTCTAATAGAAGTTTATAAAATGATGAGAGGCATAGATAGAGAACACAACCAGAATATTTTGTTACCAGAGCTAGAAATATCAAATACTAGAGGACAGGATTTCTGTGAGAAGAGGATAGTTGAAAGGAGATGTTTGAGGTCGCTTTTTATTTGATACAATGAGAGGTAAATACTGGAATGGGCAGCCAGAAGTAGTGGTGGAAGTAGATAATGATCATCATTGTTACATAGACAAGTGAACATGCAGGACACGGTTGGAAATCGGTTATATATAGGTGAAACAGTGTCAGTTTAACTTGGTATTATGTTTGGCACAGACATTGTGGGCCACAGAATCTGCTGCTGTGCTGTACTGTTCTGCTTTGTGTTCTATTCTATTCAATGTGTGCTGTGAATATTGACTTTCATACTGACTGAACCGAAAAGCAGATGACCACTCAATGACATCAAAGTGAGATTCAAGCTCTGAAGCTATACACAGTTGCACAACTTTACAACCAAGGCTTTGAATTACATTTCCACAAATTGAATGGTGCCCATCATAAATTAGCTCATTAACATATGGCAATGAGGTGGTTCAATGACTCGATTAGTTGTAATTTGCTCAGCAATTAAATTTGACCAGAAGAATCAAGGATCAAGAGTCAACATATACATTTACATGTATTAGGAATTTGCTGTGGTGTGTTGACAATACACGCAACAAAAAATAACATTCAACAATTATAAATAAAGCTAATTTAACATTATTTAAAAAATAAAACAATTATAAAATAAAGCTATAAGATTCAAGATTTTTTATTGTCATTCTTCAGTACACGAGTGTAAAGCAGAATGAAATGATGGTTACTCCGGACCCAACGCAACATAAAAAACACAATGACAATAAAGAACACAATTAAAAAAACAAAAACACAATATACTGTAAATATAATGTAAAACAATCCTATAAAACATAATGTGCAAGTAAATGTTACATACATAGACTGGTTGTACAGAAAGTGAAACTAAATTATGTGTATGAAGTGGTAGTGGGCTGGGTTAATGGGTGGGGGTGTTGATTAGCCTGATGGCTTCAGGGAAGTTACTGTTTTGGAGTCTAGTGATCCTGGCATGGATGCTTTGCGGCCTCGTCCCTGATGAGAGAGGAACAAACAGTCTATGACCAGGGTGGGTGAGATCCTTCATGATTTTGCTGGCCTTTCTCTGGCATCTGTATATATGACAGGTAGAGCCCTCCAGTCCACTGTTAGTGCAGTTTCTGTACCACACAGTTATGCAGCCTGTTCGGATGCTCTCCACAGCGTATCTGTAAAGGTCGTGAGCATCGGTGTGCACAGACCAGCTCTCTTCAGCTTCCTCAGAAAGTAAAGGCATTGATGAGCTGTTAGCTGGCATTGAACAGAGTCACTGTTTTTCCTCACGTAATCAGTAATAACTGCATGTGTTTACAATATAAACAGCATTATAAAAAGTGCTTTAAAGTGTTTACAGTGACTGAGGTAATAGAGGGGGTGATGGGGCTAACTGGATTAGGTGATTACATTAACCGCCTCGAAGGAGAAACTTTTAAAATGGTGTGAATTTTGTTTGTTTTAATAACCTTGTAGCTCTTTCCAGAAGGGATCTTTTAGAAAAGGCAGCTTGCTTGTGTGGGTAGTGTCCGGAATGTTGCTTTGAAATGCCCTGGCTTTTTAAAATTCATTGCATGTTTTGAAACATTTGTATTTGCATTAGAAAATACTCGTCAGTCCTCGCTGGAGCAATTCAGCTTTGTAATTTAATTCAGATAATCTTATTAATAATGTGATTATGGACCTGAAGTGAAACTCAAGCAAATAAAGCTGTCAAGTGTCTCTCCAGAGGCAAGGAATACTTCTCAGATACCTCAACAATAGTTAAAATCTCAGTTGGTAGGATTCTTGCTACTTATGCTCTTTTTATTATTTCAAGGTAATAATTTTCAGTCTGCAGCATGAATTATCACTTAAAAATGCTTTAAACTTCTTTCAAAATCTGCCCCGTGTGCCTCATCACAATCAGAATCTGGTTCATTATTACTGTCATATACAATGTGAAATTTGTGGTTTTGCAGCAGCAATGGTCTGAAATTACCATAAATTTCAAAATAAATAAATAAATAAATAGCACAAAAAGAGTAGAGTTCATGGGTTCATGATGATCTGATGACGGAGAAGCAGCACCTGCCCCTGAATAACTGAGTGTGGGTCTCCTCCTTTCCAATGGTAGAAATGAGAAGGGTTGTCTCAGATAGTGAGAAGTCTTTAATGGAAGATGCCTCCTTCTTGAAAATATTCTTGGTGGTAGGAGGGCTGTGCTGATGCTGGAACTGGATGAGTCTAGCATCCAGTTAGACTGGATGAGTCTCTGTAGCCTCCTGCAATCCTCTGCATTGGAGCCCCTATACCAGGCTGTGATGCAGCCAGTCAGGCTACGTTCCACCATACATCTATAGAATTTTGTAAACACAAGAAATTCTGCAGATGCTGGAAATCCAAAGCAACACACACAAAATGCTGGAGAAACTCAGCAGGGAACTCAGAAAGAAAGGGGGAAGACATCAGAATAAAAGGCAGGGGGAGGGAAAGGAGGATAGCTAGAAAGCGATAGATGAAGGCAAATGGGTAGGAAAGGTAAAGGGCTGAAGAGAAAAGAATCCAACAGAAGAGAGTGGACATACGAGAAAGTGAAGAAGGGGTACCAAGGGGGGGGGGGGGTGGTGAAAAGAGGTAAGAGGCCTGAGTAGGGTATTTTCTTTTACTGGAAAGAGAAATCGATATTCATGACATCAGGTTGGAGGCTACCCAGAAAGAAGGTGTTGCTCCTCCACCCTGAGGTTGGTGTCATTGTGGCACAAGAGGGGGCCATGGAGCAACATGTCAGAAAGAGTATCTGAATTAAACTCTTTAGCCAACGGGCAGTTCCACTTCTGGTGGTGGAGCAGAGGTGCTCTAAGAAGCAGTCTCCAATTTACAATGGGTCTCACTAATATAGAGGAAGCCACATTGGAAGCACTGGACACAATAGATAACAACAGATTTGCAAGTGAAGTGTTGCCTCACCTGGAAGGACTGTTTGGGGTCCTGAAAGATGACAAGGGAGGAGGTGAATGGGCAGGTGCAGTGAAGGTAAAGATGTATTTGGTAGTAGGATCCCACTGAAGAAGACAGAAGTTGTGGAGAATGATGCAGAGGCAGAGGTTCATGTTGTGGTAGTAAGGACAAAAGAAACTATCACTGTTATGGTGGCAAAAACATAGGGATGTTCAAGCAATGGAGGAGATGCAGGTGAGGGCAGCAGCAATAGTAGAGGAAGGGAAACCATTCTTTGAAGAACATCTCTGATGTTCTGCAAATGAAAGCCTCATCCTGGGAACAGATGCAGCAGAGACGAAGGAACTGAGAAAAGTAGACAGGGTGAGAAGGGGTATAGACAGGGTGGGAAGCTGTGGAAACAGGTAGGTTTCCAGCAGGCAGCATGGGAGAGGTATAGATACAGCTATATTTTACTTTTTATTGAAGTTCTGCAAATGAATGGGTTTTGCAAAATGAAAGGGTCATACTGAATGCAGCAGCACTTTCTGGAATAAAAGTGAGTGCATCTGATCCCAATTTGTAAGAATCTTTTGTGCATACCGAATCTCCTCATACTATCCATTTAATATGCCCATGGATTATCCTCAGCTCTGCATTTCACTCTATCCCTTTCTTATCTAGTATGTATCTACCTCTTCTTAAACATATCTATCACTCCGAGGACAGTTCCAGCAATTCTCAGTCCTTTAACAGAATACAGTTGCCATAATTAAGTTATCTCTTATTTTTAAAGTGACCTTTTGTTCTAGAATCTTCCGCAAGAGGAAATGTCATCTCCACATTCACAGGTGTTACTTGTTTTCATCAAGTCCCTTTTTCATTTTTCTAAACTCTGGCGGATACAAGCTTAACCTGCCTAATTTTTCTTCTTTAGAGAACCAGCCCATTCCAGGCACTGGTCAAGTAAGTATTTCTCTAAAACAGGATTTCCCAACCTAGGGTCCAGAGACCTCTCAGTTAATGGTAGGGGTCCATAGCATAAAGGTTGGGAATGCCTGCTTTAAAGAGATTGATGTAACACACCTGTACCCTATAGATCTAAGGATACTTATACAATTTTGCATTTAACTTCCTTGCAATAAACAATTCTGTTGCTTTCCTGACGACCTGCTGTGACTGCAATCCTGCATTTTGCTCACTCACAAACACACACACACAATTTCTTCTCATCTTTAATTCAAACGGAATCATTTAATTTTCTTTCCTGCCTTTACAGTTTCATTATTGGATACCATTGGTTAGGTTAATAGAATATTGGAGATGATCTTAACAAGTCTGCTCTATTATCAGTTTCCATTGTGGCTATAAAACCATAAAATATTCTGTATCTTATGGTCTTACAAGAGCACAATTAGGCCATTGAGCCCATCAAGTCTGCGCCACCATTTCATCATGGTTGATCAATTCTTCCTCTCAACTCCAATTTCCTGCCTTCCTCTGCATCCCGTCATGCCCTGACCAATCAAGAATCTATCAACCTCTGTCTTAAATATAAAGACTTGGTGGTCACAGCTACCTGAGGCAATTAATTCCACAGATTCACTACTCTCTGGCTAAAGAAATTCCTTCTCATCTCCATTCTAAAAGGTCACCCCTCTATTAGGGCTGTGTCTTCTGGTCTTAGACTGCCATCCTAGGAAGCATCCTCTCTATCAAGGCCTTTTATCATTTAATAGGTTTCAATTAGGTCACCCCTCATTCTTCTAAATTTCCGTGAACACAGACCCAGAGCCATCAAACACTCTTCATGTGAGAAGCTGTTTAATCCTGGAATCATTTTCATGAACCTTCTTTGAATGCTGCAAAAGGACCCCCAAGCCCCATTGCACCTCAGATTTTTATATTTTTTCCCCGGTCTGAAAATAGTCAACCCTTTCATTTCTTCTATCAACGTGTGTAAGAGCAAGGGAAACCATGTGGTGGCCTGGTCTGAGTATACAACTGTGAGATTATGTAAAGCAACGTGTAGCATGCAGAAAACTGCACAAAAATCATGCTGATCCTATCCCACAGAATGCCCAGACGTTCCATGGCAAATTGCAGGCACAGACATTTGAACTGAAGAGACAAAAATTTTCTCACTGTGGATTACTACCCATGGAATGTTAACCATATAACAATTACAACACGGAAACAGGCCATCTCGGCCCTTCTAGTCCGTGCCGAATGCTTACTCTCACCTAGTCCCACTGACCCACACTCAGCCCATAACCCTCCATTCCTTTCCTGTCCATATACATATCCAATTTTGCTTTAAATGACAATACTGAACCTGCCTCTACCACTTCTACTGGAAGCTCATTCCACACAGCTACCACCCTCTGAGTAAAGAAACTCCTCCTCATGTTACCCTTAAACTTTTTCCCCCTAACTCTCAACTCATGTCCTCTTGTTTGAATCTCCCCTACTCTCAATGGAAAAAGCCTATTTACGTCAAATCTATCAATACCCCTCATAATTTTAAATACCTCTATCAAGACCCCCCTCAACCTTCTACGCTCCAAAGAATAAAGACCTAACTTCCTCAACCGTTCCCTGTAACTTAGGTGCTGAAACCCAGGTAACATTCTGGTAAATCTTCTCGATACTCTCCCTATTTTGTTGACATTTCCTATAATTTGGTGACCAGAACTGTACACAATACTCCAAATTTGGCCTTACCAATGCCTTGTACAATTTTAAAATTACATCCCAACTCCAATACTCAATCCTCTGATTTATAAAGGCCAACACACCAAAAGCTTTCTTCACCACCCTATCCATATGAGATTCCACCTTCAAGGAACTATGGACCATTATTCCTAGATCACTCTGTTTTACTGCATTCTTCAATGCCCTACCTTTACCATGTATGTCCTATTTGGATGATTCCTACTGTTAAGTGTGCTGAACAAACCAGATGGAAATGGGGGTCCGGAGTGGGGGGAGGGGGAGGGGGAGAGGAAGGGGGAGGGGGAGGGGAAGAGGGAGAGGGAGAGGGAGAGAGACAGTCCAATGATTTAGTACTATGGCTTCTTCACTGATGGAAATGTAAACAATCTTCTGCTACAAGTACACTTCTTTGCTCGTTAACATTCTTGCTGAGACAGCAGGGAGTGGCCAGTTTGATGGACATGTTGAATTGATGGATAGCTGATATCCCATCACTGGGGATGAAAGACAGGTCTGGGGAGACACCCTCAGACTCACCAGTGGACACTAAAAGAGTGTTGTGCACCCACAGAAAGGTGGGGGCCTGGAGGATCAGTTCAGGAGAATTGGTCCGGAGTACGGTGGATGAAGGCAGACTGGTGGGGACTTGTGTGTGTGTCCGCCCTTGCCTGGGTGACGAGTCCATCACTGAAGAACGGTCTAGCCTGGAATGGGTCATAACCGGTGACCCCAATAGTACAACAGAACAAAAAGATGACAGAAGGTTTGCCTGCTGCAGCTGCTCATCTCTCGTTTGCTCTCTCTTCCCCCCCCCCCCAACATTGCAACACAACTACCTCAGCACGAACTGAACTCTATATTCTCTTATGACAATTCATTTACCCCTAGACTTTGATAGAGCTTGGTTTTTGATTCTTATTCCTACAATTCTGTATTTATCATTGCTAACCTGTTTTATATGTATATATTCCATTTTTGATACTGTATTCCTTAATTTACTAATAAAACACCTGTAGTTATAGTACCACCAGACTCCAACATATCATTCCATTTCTGCTGGTCTTTTAACCCAGTTACGGGGTATGTAACATTACCAAAATGTAGCACCTTACACTTATCAGCATTAGACTCCATCTGCCATCGTTCAGCCCACTCGTCTGGCTTAAATCTCTCTGCAAACTTTGAAAACCAAATTTATTATCCACAACACCACCTACCTTAGTATCATCTAATCCAATTACTAATTACCAATTACTTACTAATCCAATTTACCACCCCATCATCCAGATCATTAAGTATATGACAAACAACATTGGACCCAGTACAGATCCCTGAGGCACACCACTAGTCACCAGCCTCCAACCTGACAAAGTTATCTACCACTACTCTCTGGCATCTCCCATCCAGCCACTGTTGAATCCATTTTACTACTTCAATATTAATACCCAACAATTGAACCTTCCTAACTAACCTTCTGTGTGGAACCTTGTCAAAGGCCTTACTGAAGTCCATATAGACAACATCCACTGCTTTACCCTCGTCAACTTTCTTTGTAACCTCTTCAAAAAATTCAGTAAGATTTGTCAAACATGACCTTCCACGCACAAATCCACGTTGACTGTTCCAAATCAGACCCTGTCTATCCAGATAATTATATATACTATCTCTAAGAGTACTTTCCATTAATTTACCCACCACTGATATCAAACTGACAGGGCTATAATTGCTAGGTTTACTCTTAGAACCCTTTTTAAACAATGGAACCACATGAGCAAGACACCAATCCTCTGGCACCATCCCCATTTCTAATGACATTCGAAATATTTCTGTCAGTGCCCCTGCTATTTCTACACTAACCTCCCTCAAGGTCCGAGGGAATATCCTGTCAGGACCCAGAGATTTTTTCACTTTTATATTCCTTAAACGTGCTAGTACTTCCTCCTCTTTATTCGTCATAGTTTCAGTAACTTCTCTACTTGTTTCCCTTACCTTACACAATTCAATATCCTTCTCCTTAGTGAATACCGAAGAAATTGTTCATAATCTCCCCCATCTCTTTCAACTCCACACATAGCTGTCTACTCTGATTCTCTAAGGGACCAATTTTATCTCTCACTATCCTTTTGCTATTAACATAACTGGTGAAACCCTTATTTTCACCTTGCTTGCCAAAGCAACCTCGTATCTTCTTTTAGCTTTTCTAATTTCTTTAAGATTCTTCTTACATCTTTATATTCCTCGAGCACCTCATTTACTCCATGCTGCCTATATTTATTGTAGATCTCTTTTTCCAAACCAAGTTTTCAATATCCCTTGAAAACCATGGCTCTCTCAAACTTTTAACCTTTCCTTTCAACCTAACATCTGCCCTCTACATCTTCAGTGGCTGTGATACAGCACCTGAAAGCTCTATTTCCTCGTCATTGAGCTCCAAGACAACAGCCCTGCTCAGAATTCAAAGCCTTGCCAGGGATTACAAGTTCAAACACCAGACAAGTAGTCCACAGGCAAAAGGAGAAGTGGAAAGAGCAAAGCCCTCCTACTGAAAGGAAAAGACCCCTACAAAGTACTGTTAGCTTATCGCTCCACATCCTTTGCTACAGTTCAGAGCTGTCAATGGGCTGAAGACTGAGAACAAGCCAGACTGTTCTTCCTTCTCTTCTCCAACCTCTTACCAGAAGACAAAGTGAAAAATTTTGAGATACAATGTGAGAAAACGAAGCATATGCACAACCTCAGATACAGAGCAATATTTTTGTCACTGCTCAGTGGTGAAGCTGTTTGGGTTTCAGACCAATTCAAAGGAACAAGTCTGGCAACATGTACCACAATTGTTTGTGATCAGAACATCATGAGGTGAAATCAGGCAGAACAGGCATGTGCACATGCATTTCTAAAGTCCATGAAAGGTAGAGAAAGAAATTAGAGTGGTCTGATTGTTATGATGAGGACCACTTACCTGAGATGGACACACATATTCAAGAATCCCCATCTGCTAAAACACTTCCAGGAATCAAAACCAGATATGGTTGTTTATGTCGCACCACAGAAATATACTCTATAGCCTAATGGAGTGACTTTAAGATGCAGAATAATCCTCTGTCAGTGTTCAGGTAGTCTGCCCTGACCTTCACTATATTGCTCCTTTTTAAAAAACAAAGAGCTAATGTTGAAAACATTTCATAAATTGAGACCGTTTTTAATATCATGTTGGGAATTTTTTAATGTTTATGTAAGGAGCATAAGTTACATGCTCCTTATGCAGGTGAACTGAATCGCTCAATTTGTGACCAATTTCAATGCAGTTCTATGGACAAGTAGTACATATAGTTTTTATTTTTTCCCTCAAGAGGGATATGTAGTGGCAGTTAATAGGTTATTCCTATGCCAATGTTCACAAGCAGCGTTATCAATAAAGTTCAGTTGAATAGCCTGCAAAGCTGGTGTCAGTCTTTCTGCACTAACCCTCAGTAACAAACAAAACAATACTAACTGCTACACTACCATGCCACCTCTTGATCTGCACCATGTCTCAAATTATCTTTAATATTTAGGGTCCAGATACAGATTCTATCTGTTTTCTGCCTCTTTCAATTTCTTGACATTATGCTGACTACTTGATGTTAAAAATACAGGGTAAAGGCAAGAATGAGACAAGACACAACTTAGATCAAGGTCACTACACCACTTTTGTAGTGTTTTTGCCTTGGTCACTTTGACGTGTGTTGCATAGCCATCAAACCCACTTGTGCCTTTGATTAACCTCCTAAAGAACATGCACCAAGCTTTTTTTTTTACTACTTTTCCCTATTCTGACTCATTATTTTGAAGGCGGGGGGTTGTTAATGACCTAAAACATCAGCTCTAATTCTCTTCACAACTGCAGCCTGATCAGCCTTCAGCATTATCTGCTTTTACAGATAACCGTTAGCTATTTTGCTATCCTATTCTGGTAATCTAACCTTTCCTATCAAAATTTCTCCTCAGAACCCACCCCTACCTGCCCTGTAGATTACCACTTCCTCTACAGCCCTAGTTGCTTTTTTTCTGATTTGCTAGGGCACTTTCTTGAGTCTGAATTAAGTGAATCCTGTCCCCGAAGAACAATTCCATCATCCCTCAGCGTGAATTGAAACCGATTTCTCCCTACCAATATCTGAGCCAAGTATTCTGTTCTCTGATCTTATTTACATTAATCCAATTTATTTAGAGCCCAGGTGGTAATACAGAGATTTCAATAAAAATTTTTGGCCCCAAAGCTAAATTCACATTCTTTTGTAGCCAAGCTTCTAAATATTTAAACTTTTGGCCTAAAGTTTATAATTGTCAACCTCTTCTTGGACAAGGGCACAATATTCCTCACAGCACATACACAGCTTTGCTGCACACCAGAACAATTGCACTGAACCAACAAACAAAAATCACTTGCTTTGATCAGAAAACTTAGTGAAATATTTCCCTCTAATTACCAACAGAACACTGATTTTAGTACATCTCCATTCAGAAAAGAATGACATTTTAGAAGGTACAATATAACTTCAAGCAAAGGCATCAGCCAAGTGCAAAGAAAGGTCTTGCCCCTGTAGAGCATCTGCAATTGCAACACAATT
Source organism: Hypanus sabinus (assembly GCF_030144855.1). Classification (NCBI taxonomy): domain Eukaryota; kingdom Metazoa; phylum Chordata; class Chondrichthyes; order Myliobatiformes; family Dasyatidae; genus Hypanus; species Hypanus sabinus. The sequence goes on along the minus strand of NC_082718.1, from coordinate 64,004,870 downwards.
ACAAACACTGAGAATGTTTATTGGTCAAGCACCCAACAGAATTCACATTTTAACATACATCCAAACAAAACACATGCATCTACAATTAAATTAGCTTGTCGTCTTGTATAATTGAGGAAATTTTGCTTGATAAAATTGAGGACATTTTGCTTGATAAGGTGACTTGGGGGTACTGGAAGTGGAATCTTTTATACCAATATAGAAGTATTCAAAACTTGTACACACCATTATCTAAAAAAAATAAGCTAAATCATTCTCTCATTTCTCCATCTTCTTCTTCCTCTTCAACTCCTCTGATGTATAATACATTGTTACACCTATTAAAAAGGAAGCAGATGTTTAGTATCCTAAAAGGCCAGTGCACTTAGCAGAGCCATGCCATTATTCACATTAAATACAAGTAAACAATAGTAAAATGTGAAATGTCTCTACTGTGGCTCCATTGTCCTCCATTTTTAAATCAGAAGGCCAAGCTTGTCAATTCCACAAAATTTGCAGAAATTGTTCGGTATTCAGGAGATCTCATTCTTAGTCATACGGAATCTAAACATGCCCTTCAACCCATGCTGACCAAGATGCCCATCTAGAAGTTCGACACATTTACCTGCATTTGGCCCATATCCTCCTAATCTTTTCCTACCATTGGTTTCTACCATAAAGCACAGAAGCAGCATTAGACCATTCGACCCAGAGGCTGCTCCACCAGTACAAAGTGGCTGATTTATTATCCCTCTCAACCCCATTCTCCTGTCATCTCCCCATAATCTTTAATGTCCTTACTAATCAAGAACCTATCACCCCCGCTTTAAATATATCCAATGACTTGGTCTCCACAACTGCCTGTGACAATGAATTCCAGATTGATCACCCTTTGGCTAAAGAAATTGCACCTCACCTGTTATAAAGAGACGTCCTCCCCTTCTGAGGCTGTGTGCTCTGATTCGAGACTCCCCCACTATAGGAAACATCCTCCCCATATCCACTCTATCCAGGCCTTTCAACATTCAGTAAGTTTCAATGAGATTCCCCCCTCATTCTTCTAAACTTAAGTGAATACAGGCACAGAGATACAATGCTCCTCATACATTAACTCCTTCATTCCCAAGATCATTCACACGAACCTCCTCTGGACTCTCTCCAATGCCGATCATTGAGCACATCTACAAAGCACACTGTCACAGGAAGTTGGCATCCATCAGCAAGAGCCCCACCATCCAGGCCACACTCTCTTCTCCCTGCTGCAATTAAGAAGGTGGTACAGCAGCCTCAGGACCCACACCACCAGGCTCAACCACTGGCTCTTGAACCAGAGGATAACTTCACTTCCCCAAAACTGAACTGTTCCCACAATCTATGGACTCACTTTCAAGGACTCTTCATCTCATGTTCTCAATATTTATGTATTCCTTTTTGTACTTGTAGAGTTTGTTGTCTTTTGCATATTGGTTATTTGTGCTTTTCATTGATTCTGTTGGGTTTCTTTGTAATCACTGTGAATGCCCACAATAAAATGAACTTGTATGTACTTTCATAATAAATTTACTTTGAACTTTTGAAAACTGCTCACAATACTCCAATAATGCCGAGGTCACCCTTAAATCTTTCCCCTCCCATCTTAAACCCATACCATCTACCGTCAAAGACTCCCTACCCCAGGAAATAATGGCAGATATTGGATGATGAATCAAATAGTGTCCAGGAGGTCTTACTGAAGTGGATAGGGTCCAATAAAGTTTATAGTTGTTGCTTATATTAACTTCCAGAACTAAAAGACTAATAGGAAGATCAGATAATAAGAGGAAGGGGAGCAAATACCAGTCAAGTGCTTGTTCTTTTACTTTAGGCACGACTTTAATGTTTCAGAGCTGTACTGAGACCTCAGTTTTTCAACACACCAGTGACTTAATTGAAAGAATTTTACATTCACATTTTCTGATGTGGAAACAGTTGGAAGTGTTTGCATAACCTTGGTCCATTCTTCACTGATGAATGGAACAAACCATGGCAGATAAAGATTGGCTAATCTAGGATTGGAGAACAACTCACAATACTTTGAGGGGAAAAAAACACTAGAAACTGTAGAATAATGAGAGTTAGGTATCCAAGTGTATATAGAAAAACTTGGCAAAATTAATCAGATTCAAATCAATGTTTCATGTACTATGAATGTAAACAACTCTAGAGGGATAAACTGGTCACAGGACAGGGCAAAGTGCTTTCATTGGAATTGAACAAGTTTAAGTTAAAATTACAATGACAGGCCACGTAAAATCAGTTTGATAAATTATAGCGGTGGAGAGGGGTATGTTAGGGATGTGATGGAAGCAGAAGGAAACTCCCCTGCTGGTGGAAAATGTCAAGAACAGAAAGCATAATCTTATCAGCAATTCTCAAAAAATCAATTGTGCAGATCTGCAACAAATTTAAAGACTAAGATCAGGGAATCAAAGGGAACTAAGCACTAGACAGAAAAGATTGAGGTACAAACCAATTATTTAAAATAATTGTGTTGCCTTTATGGCAGTCATTTAGTTTATAATATTTTTGCTTAGTAATTCGTTTGTTAGCATTTTAGTTAAAGTTAGGATTGTTTAAAGTAAATATATATCGCGGCATGCGATGACGTCACATCCAGTTTCGCTGCGTCCTGTGGGAAAATACCGGTTTGGAGAAACGGGAAGGTGGGGGGCACGTATGTGCAATATCAGCGCAAGAAAAGTTGTCTTCTACGCATTAGAAACATAGTGGAGCAACGCCGTAAGTTCATGAGATAATTGATATGTTGAATTAAAATGTTAATGCCGATTCTGTTAAAAGTAACGATGGTCGATAAGGTTTATGTTTTCGTTAAAGAGTTGCGGATAGTTTGTGTTGAAGTGTATTTAAAGCAGTCAATGGCGTAGGTAGATTCTGACTGTATGCTGCACTTCAATGTAACGTAGTTGTTGTAGTTTTACTTTTGTAAGTATTTACGATGTACATGTGATATCAAGAAGGAAACAAATGCTGTACAAATCTTGTATTGTTTTATCAACAGTTTTCACCATACGTTAATGAGGAAGAGTGAACAGTAAACGGTTAATCTTACTGCGATCCTGTTTTCATTGACTACGGTTTACCTCGGTGTTTAGTTCAGCGTTATCTTACACGCCGAGCGAGAACACTACAATAATGGTTTATCTTCATTTGTATATTCCTAATTTTAATCCCTTGTTCTGGATTTCTTTCATCTGATGAGCAAATTCCTACAATGAATCTTGTCTAGAATGGCATCAATTAGCAGTATCACCAATTAGATAAGTATGAATTGAAAATTTAACACTTCAAAGGTTTAAAGGTCAAATTTAATGTCTGAGAAATGTTTACAAATTACTACTTGGAATTGCCATCACTACAAACATTCAACTCAAAAACTGCCAGAAGAACAGGCAATATCCAAGAGGCCACTCCACCCACAATTCTTCCAGTTTCTTTTTGTTCCAGATTCCAGCACCTACTGTCTGTCTCAATTTAATCTGCATGCTTTAATTCATATAACAGAACTAACAACATTCATGTATGAATTTGAGCAGGTTTAGTTACAATATTCCCATGAATTTTCAATTCCAAATTATATTTAATTCTTACCTTATAAGGACTTCTCCTAGATGACCTGCTAGAGCACCATCAATATATTCTTCTGTATTTGCCAACTGAAGAAAAGGGGGAAAAAATGATGAGCCAATGTAACCAGACCCTCAGTAATGCAGTGGCCTGTAGAGCCACTCAGATGACTAGTGTCGTTATAACAAAACACAGGAAAAAATGTGACTCAATTATGAACTTTCCAATGGCAACATTTCTGCTCTCCCACTTTTCCTGCTTTAATAGTTTATTTTGCCGTTGTCCTTAAAATCAATGAACCATCTTCTGAAACTTTCAACACCTTCAATGTGATACCGCCACCAGATTTCTTCCAAACTACATCAGCAGTGTGAATGAGCCATTCTCTCACCAAGTTTACTCTCCTACCTATACATGCTCTTCATCAAACCTCTCAATGAACATTTAGAAGATGCTACAGCTGTCCTTTTATTTCTTTTTACCTATATTGCAGTAGATTGTGAATCTCACTGATCCTCATTCACTCAGAACTGTCTACACTGTTGCCACATTGCCTTGTATAGGCTCGAGATAACATTTCACTTTGCAACTAATTGGTAGACCATTGAAAGGAGTTACTTTTAAAAATTGCACACAAAAGTTAACCTTCAAGTACAAAGTAATTAGAAAGGCAAATGGTATATTAGCTTTTATTGCAAAAGAATTTGAATACAACAGAAATAATGCCTCACTGTAATCATAAAATGCACTGATGAGAGGGCATCTGGAATGTTGTGCACAGGTTTCCCTACCAGAGGAAGAACTTGAGGACTCCAAATGTTTCCAGAATGTATCCTGAGATCAGGAAGCTTGTTCCACTAGCAGACTAGATCTACAGTCTCCAGAGCAAGGGTTCCCAATCTTTTTCATGCAATGGACCCCTACCATTAACCGATGGGTCTGTGGACCCCAGGTCGGAAACCCCTGCTCTAGAGTTTAGAAAAATGCCAGATGATATCACTGAAACAAAATTCATAATGGCTTGATAAAGCAATTATCGGGATGAGGTTTCTCGAAGCTGGAGTATCTTGCATCAATAGTCAGTTTCAACATTAAGGGTCAGAAGAAATGAGAAGAAACCTGTATCTTTGGAATTTTCTACCCAAGCAACCTGACCACTGGGGTAAATAGCACTAATGTGAAAGAACAATCATGACCTCCTCACTGAGTGGTGGTGAAACAGGTAGAGGAATTAAATTACCTGCTCCCATTATTTTTGAAGGAACTCATTCACTAGGACATCACTGTCAGGTTGTTGTCCTTAGACCAATTATTTAGTATCTTCCATGATACCCGATTTCAGAATGTTCATTGATGGTTGAAAATACTCAAGTTTGTATCTTCTCAGCAAATTAAGCATACCAAGCCTACACGTAGGCTGCAATTAGTCATTGAATGACAAGAACCAAGAACACCATGTGCACCCCTCCCCTACCCCAAGTCATCTCGCCATGTCTTCATCAGCATTATATTGTAAGATTTCACTCCCCACTTACATTCTTGGGTAACTATTGCACCAGCAAAATAAATACTGTAGGCAACAAAAAGCAGGTGAGAGGTTGGGTCTTCTGACTTAGTATTCACTCACAGCCTGAATGGGAATTGCTCCAGCAATCAGGCTCACACAGGACAAAATGTCTCCACCCTCAACATTCACTTGACACTAGTGTGCCACAGCCACAGAGTACCTTCTGAAAAGTACCCCATGACAGCCAAGCACAGCTTCAACAGCACCATTTATCTACAAGCTTGAAGAACAAAAACTACTTGTGTGTGAAAATATCACTATTGTAAAGACCCCCCAGGTCAATCAATAAACTTAGGAAAATAATTTTTGTTCTTGGGGCTAAATCTGGAACCCTTGATCCAATTGACATTCACTAAAACACACCTCAACTGTTCAAGAAGGTAGTTTATTGCCTTCATGGGCATAAATGGGTGGCTGGTAAATTGTGGCCCTGACACTGACAGCCACATCCTACAGAAGAATAAAAAACATGGCAAGAGTCAGTTGACCCAGAATAAGGCTATCAAAACAAGAGGACAGACAGGGAAGAGTTAAGGATCTCTGACAGTAAAGTTCTTTAAAAAAACAAAGTGCTCGATATCTGAAACTCACTGTCTGAGATTGTAATGTAGTCAGATACAACCACCATGTTTAGGCAGTTAAATATACAAGACGTAGGATATAGATTAAGTACAGGCATATGGTATTCATGAAGATGGGCATCATTGACATGTTGGGCCAAAGAACCCATTACTGTGCTGTACAATTCTATTCACATTTCAAATCTACACAAATGGCCACTATGCTATCCAATTTACAAAAGTGTAACTGAGTCCAGACACAGAGGTTCACTGAGCACAACACTTCATAACTGCATGTGAAAATTATTAATGTTTCTGAGATTTGGGCATCAATGGCATGGCCAACAACTACCCTTCAACTGCATGTTTTCCAAGTCTAAAATCCAAGGATGTTAAACAGATGGGTTCTAATAACAAGTTAGTAACTTTGTGGTGATCATTTCTAATGACTGTTTTAATTCCAGATAATTAACCAAATTTAAATTCCACTTCTGCCATGGTGGGTTTTGAATCAGGTCCCTGGAAGGTGGACCAGAAAATTAAAGCTTATTGGTGAATTGGTGATAGGAGAAAAAAGAGTACTGGTTTTCTGACTGGAACTCTGTAGCAATCAGTGTACTGAGTACATAGCAGTGCAGGTACCTTTATTGTTTGTAAAAACCTAGAGACAAATGTGTGGCCTCTTCAGCAAGCCTGCAGATGTTGGTGGAGTTATGATAATGAAAATCTAAGGATACAATGGGACACAGACTAGCCTCAAAGTTGGGCCTATCCACGGCAGGTGGAATATAAACCAAGCATGAGTTTTTTTTTAAGCAGATGGCAAACTAGATTAAATTTACATTACTACAGATGACCAGACGACACATACCAATGAGCGCGACTGAAACAGACATCGGCTTTATCCCCAGGGGCCAGGTCCGAGCCAGCCTATTCCTTACCTGCATGTTCATGTAGCCATCGACTGACACCAGGTATCCCTTGTACTCCATGCCCCACTTCAGTTTCACCATCACCGGCTTGCCGGTCAGCCCATTGAGGAAAGGTTTTGGATTCAACGGCAAACTCTGCGGAGGAGAAAGCGTCAGTCAATGCTGGGCCACGGACTAAGGGCGGGAATCCCTCACTGGTGTGGGAAGGAGGCGGAGCGGCGCCGGAACCTGGGCACTAGGCCGCAATCGGAGGCGCCAGGGTCTACTGCGGCCGCACCTTCCTTCCCCCCCACCCTCCACCCTCCATCCTCCATCCTCCACCAGCCCGGGTGGAGCGGACTCACCATGGCAGCCAAGGCCCTCCGTCTCCCGTCGCTCGGTGCCGACACAAGCACGCGCCGCCGCTCGGAGCACGAGCTGCTGGGTAAAGGGGCGGGGCTGTCTCCTCCCGGCCCGGGCGCTGATTGGTCGGGGCCGAGGTGACGGCGAAGCCTGATGAGCGCCGTTTCGGAGCGAGCAGCCGGCGGAGCGCAAATCCATATCTATCCTGGATATGTCGCGGACTTCTTTTGCATATCAAGCGAACTTGAGTCGACACCACGAAGAAATGTATTTATATTCGAAATATTAACGTACAAAGACGGCGAAGTCAAATTTGCACTTATGGGTACAGTATTAAACTTACAGCAGCATCACAGATAATAGCAACAGAAGTGCATCGTTTGCAAGAAAACACAATTAATCAGACGAATCGGTTTATTATCACTGACTTATAATGCGAGAAATTTGTTGTTTTATTGGTACAGCACAGTACCATTATACGAAGAATTATATATCAAGATATACCACATTGTACCAAGAATTCTGGCTGCACACCTTCCCCCTTAGAATGCTGTGGACCTGATCCTATATATCCCACATCCTGGCACCTGCAAGACAATTTACCATCTGGGTGTCACTATTGCTTCCACAGAATCTTGTACCTACTCCTCTGACTATGGAATCTCCCATCCCTACTGCAGTCCTCTTTCCCCCCCCCCCCCCATGGAATCTCCCATCCCTACTGCAGTCCTCTTCCCCCCCCCCCCCACCAATCAATCTCTTTTGAGCCACAGCGCCAGACTCACTGCCAGAGAAACAATCGCTGCCTTTTCCCTGGTAGGTTGGACACCCCCCTCCCCCACCACAAACAGTATCCTAAGTGGTATACTTATTATTGAGGGGAATTGCCACGGGTACTCTGTACTGGCTTCCAATTTCCCTTCCCTCTCCTGACAGTCACCCAGGTACCTGCCTCCTGCTGCTTAGGGTGACTGCCTCCCTGGAGCTCCTATCGATCACCTCCACAAGTTCCTGTATAAGCCAAAGGTCATCAAGCTGCAGTTCCAGTTCCTTAATATGTATACTGAGGAGCAGCAGCTCGGTGCACCTGGTGTAAATGTGGACTCCCAGAATTCCCACATCTCACAGAAATGGCACAACACTGCCTCTGGAACCATCGTCGCTGCTCTAACAAAGGAAAAGTGAATAAGAGGAAACTTACCTCGCCCAAGCTTGTTCCCACTGAAGCCTGTTGAATCAAAGGCTCCCCACTCCAACACGGGTCCACCACGTAATGGCTGGTCCATTTGTTCCTGCCTTAATTTTATTTGCCCTTGCTAATGAACTGTGATTTGACTGGGCCACCAGAAAATGCCAAAAGACTCTGAATGCTCCTTTTTAAATCTCTCTCATGGGCCTGTTCTCTCATTCTTCTCACCTCTTCTCTTGTTCACCTTGAAAATATTCAGCTGAATTGAATTCTTACATGAGTAAAAAATTTATGTAATCTCCCCATCAAAATGTGCAATGTGCAATTAATAGTAATTTATAATAAATGGTATGTACAACAGGACTGTCAATATAACATAGAAATACAGTTGTATCAGCATGAATTAAGCAGTGTGATGGCCTGATGGAAGAAGCTGTCCTGGAGCCTGTTGGTCCTGGTTTTCATGCTGCGGTACCGTTTCCTGGATGGTAGCAACTGGAACAGTTTGTGGTTGGGGTGACTGGGGTCCCCAATGATCCTTTGGGCCCTTTTTATGCACTATGTCTTGAATAGTGACATCTAGTTGACATCTACAGATGTGCTGGGCTGTCCGTACCATTCTCTGCAGAGTCCTGCGATTGAGGGAAGTACAGTTTTCATACCAGGCAGTGATGCAGCTGGTCAGGATGCTCCCATTTGTATCCCTATAGAAAGTTCTTAGGATTTGGAGCTCATACCAAACATTTTCAACTGTATGAGGTGAAAGAGGCGCTGTTGTGCTTTTTTCACCACACAGCTGGTGTGTACAGACCACATGAGATCCTTGGTGATGTGTATGTTGAGGAATTTAAAGCTATTCATGCTCTGATGTCCACTGATGTCAATAGGGCTAACTGGCAAGCTGGGAGGGAACCAGCATGGATTTGTAAAATGCACTGTAAATCAATGCTTGGAGAACTAATGAAGGGTTTCGGCCCGAAACGTCGTCACTACCTCTGCACATAGATGCTGTCTGACCTGCTGAGTTCTGCCAGCATTTTGTGTTTTTATTTATTTCCAGCATCTGCAGATTCACTTGTGTTGGCTTGGAGAACTAAACTGAGTTTTTTAATTGGGTAAGTAAAGGTGCAAAGGTTGGGGGAGGGAAGGAATACAAACTGGCAGGTGATCACAGAGAGGGAACAGTGAGAGACTGTCTCACTGAACTCCCATCTATGGTATTTAACTTCTTCAGGGTAGGCATACCTCGAAGACTTCACAGTGAAGCAGAAAATCAGAAAACACAAGAGATTCTGTAGATGCTGGAAATCCAGAGAAACATACACAAAATGCTGGAGGAACTCAGTAAGCCAGGTATTAACTGTGGAGAGGAATAAACTGATGTTTCTCCTCCCCCATCTTAGAAACATAGAAAACCTATAGCACAATATAAGCCCTTTGGCCCACAAAGTTGTGCTGAACATGTCCCTACCTTAGAAATTACTAGGCTTACCTATCGTCCTGAATTTTTCTAAGCTTCATGTACCTATCCAAAAGTCTCTTAAAAGACCCTATCGTATCCACCTCCACCACCATTGCCAGTGGCCCATTCCATGCACTCACCACTCCCTAAGTAAAAAAAAACTTACCCCGACATCTCCTCTGTACCTACTCCCCAGCACCTTAAACCTGTGTCCTCTTGTGGCAACCATTTCAGCCCTGGGAAAAAGCCTCTGACTATCCACAAGATCAATGCCTCTCATCATCTTATACACCTCTATCAGGTCACCTCTCATCCTCCGTCGCTCCAAGGAGAAAAGGCGCAAAACATCAACTGATTATTCCTTCTTTAGAAGCTGTTTGACCTGCTGTATTTCTCTAGCAGCTGGTGTATGTTGCCTTCTATTTCACACCAGCATATTATTTGAGTAGTAAGCTTGGAGCACCTCTGCTTCACTCACCAAAAGCAGAACTTCCTGGTGGGAAAACATTTCAATTCTGATTCCCATTCCTGTTCCAATATGTCAGTCCATGGCCTCATCATGCACCAAGACGAGGTCACCCTCCGGGTGGAGGAGCACCATCTTATATTCCATCTGGGTAGCCTCCAACCTGATGGCATGAATATCGATTTCTGCTGCTGGTAAAATTTTCTCCTCCCCTCTTCTTCTATTGCCCACTCTGCCCTTTTATCTCTTCTCACCTGCTTATTACTTCCCCTTGGGTCCTCTCCTCCTTCTCATTTTCCTGTGGTCCACTCTCATCCTCTCCAGCCCTTTACCTTTCTCGCCCTCTTGGCTTCACCTTTCATCTTCTAGTTAGCCTCCTTCTCCTCCCCCCACCTTTTTATTCTGGCTTCTTCCCCCTTCCATTTTACTCCTGAAAAAGGGTCTCAGCCCAAAATGTCAACTGTTTATTCGTTTCTATAGATGCTGCCTGACCTGCAGTGTTCCTTCAGTATTTTGTGTTTCTTACTTACCTGATAGGTACTGAGTATGAGTTCCAAACCTTCAGAAGATATCTGCAGGTTACTGTAGATATGTCCAGAAGACATAGGAGCATCCTTGGAGTCTGCTGTGCAAGGGGAGCCGATGCAATGGGCTGAAAGACCTGAATCTGCTGCTGTGTCTTATGCAATTTCATAGGGAAGCTCTTTGGTTTTGAGAGTGAGAAAAATGTTGGCCTTTGCTTGTCCACACTGAGATAGTGTCTGTTTTACCCATTAATTAAGATCATTGCCTACATACTGTACGGTGGAGAGAAATTTTGCCAATTTTGCAAAGTATACCCTGTAGTCCCCCTCTATGATGGAGTCAATAGCTTTGTGAGGTCATTATATGTCCTATATAGTGGCTGAAGTGTTTGCTTCATTTTTTCTGGCAGTTAACCTGTGGGAATCAAACGCATTGAAGCTTCCAGTACAACAGAGTTCAGAAAACTTTGGGCAATTGGAAAACATTAGGTAACTAGATAATATCTGGATTTAGAGGAATCCAGAACAAACAGCAGTACACTTGAGGCTCTCCATTGGTCAGGGTTGACCATGGATGTTAAGTCAAGCCTGATATTCAAGCCTGGGCAGTACAATATGGAAAGCAAGCTGTTGCCCATGTAGTAGTCTCCCTCTCTACACACAACTGATGAATCCAAATCCGCGACACTGAGTTCTCGATTAGTTGAGACACTGAGTTCAAAAGTAAAGAGGTTATGTTGCAACTTTATAAAACAGGTGGTTATGCCGCAACTGGAGTATTGTGTACAGTTCTGGTTACCCCTCTATAGGAACGATGTTGAGAGCGTGTAGAAGAGGTTCACCAGGACGCTGTGTAGTTTTGAGGGCATCATGAGATAAACGTGGGTTGTTTTCTGTGGATCGTTGGAGGCTGAGGAGAGATCTGATCTAGGTTAACAAGATTATGAGAATCATAGATAGAGTGGAGAGAAAGAATCTGTTTCCCAGGTTTGAACTGTTTAATACCAGAGGATATGCGCTGAAGGTGAGAGGAGGGTAGGTTCAAGGGGGATGTGAGGGTTAAGTTTTTTACTCAGTCATGGATGCCTGGATTGTGCTGCTCAGTATGGTGGTAGAGGCAATTATATTAGAGGCTTTTAAGAGATGTTTAGATAGGCACATGAATATGAGGAAGATGGAGGGATATGGACATGGTGTAGGCAGGAGAGATTAGTGTTTAGGTCTTTTTGATTTGCATTGTAGCTGGTTCAGCACAATGTTTTGGACTGAATGGCCTGTTCCTGTGCTGTACTTTTCTATGTTCTGTGTTGGAGTGAGTGGAGTTGAGTTCCAGATCCTGATGTTGTGAGGTAATAGCTGTTCTTGAACCTGGTGTTGTGGGACCTGAGGCTCCTGTACCTCATTTCTGATGGCAGCAAAGAAGAGAGAGCATGGGCTGGATAGCGGGGCTCCCTGATGATGGATGCTGCTTTTCTCTGACAGCACTCCATGTAGATGTGCTCAATGGTAGGGAAGCTTTACCCATAATGAATTGGCTGTATCCACTACTTTTTGTAAGTTTTTCCTTTCAAAGGCATAGGTGTTTCCATACCAGGCCACGATGCAACCAGTCAATATCCTCTTCTACACATATCTATCAAAGATTTCCAAAGTTTGAGATGTTGTGCCGAATCTTTGTAAATTTCTAAGAAAGTAGAATCACTGCCGTGCTTTCCTTGTGATGGTACTTAACATGCTGGACCCAGGGCAGATCCTCTGAAGTTATAACACTGAGGAATTTCATGTTGCTGACTTTCCATCTCTGATCCCTTGATGAGGACTGGCTCATGGAACTCTCGTTCCTCCTGTAGTCAATAATTTTATTTATCTTAGTTAGTGACACAGCACAGATTAGGTTCTAACGGCCCTATGAACCATGCTGCCCCAGCAACCCCACAACACCAATTAACCCTAACCTAATCACAGGACAATTTAGAACGTAGAACGTAGAAATCTACAGCACATTACAGGCCCTTTGGCCCACAATGTTGTGCTGACCATGTAACCTACTCTAGATGCTGCCTAGAATTTCCCTAGCACATAGCCCTTTATTTTTCTAAGCTCCAAGTACCTATCTAAGAGTCTCTTAAAAGACCCTATTGTATCCGCCTCTACCACCATCGCTGGCAGTGCATACCACACACCCACCACTGAGTGAAAAACTTACCCCTGACATTCCCTCTGTACCTACTTCCAAGCACACTATGCCCCCTTGTGTTAGCCATTATAGAACATAGAACTACATTAAAATTACAATGTAAATTTACAATGACCTATGAACCAACCAGTATGTCTTTGATAAAAAACACAAAATGCTGGCAGAACTCAGCAGGCCAGACAGCATCTATGGGAGGAGATAATAATGACGTTTCGGGCCGAAACCCTTCATCTTTGGATTGTGGGAGGATACCAGAGCACCTGTGGGAAACCTATGCATACCACAGTGAATATGTACAGAATAGTGACGGAATTGAACTCCAACGTCCAGAATGCTCCCAGCTGTAATAGCATCGCATTAACCGCTACGCTACTGTGACTCTCCTTGGTCTTGCTGATATTGAGGGGAAGGTTGGTGTTGTGGCGCCACTTAGCCAGATTTTCAGTCTCCCTCTTATATGCTGATTTGTCACCACCTTTGATTTGGCCAACAACAGTGGTGCCATCAGCAAACAAATATGGCTTTGGAGCCGTGCTTAGCCTCGCAGTCATAGGTATAAAGAGAGTAGAGCTGGGGGCTAAACACACAGCCTTGTGGTGCACTTCTGTGCTGATGGTGATTGTGGAGGAGATGCCGTTGACAACCCAAACCGACTGGGATCTGCAATTGAGGAAATTGAGGATGAGGTTGCACAAAGACGTAGTGAGCCTTAGGTCTTGGAGTTTATTGACTGGTTTTGAGAGGGTGATAGTGTTGAATGCTGAGATGTGGCCAATGAAAAGAATCCTGATGTATACATCTTCACTGACCAGGTTCTGATCCTTGCAAAGTGCAAAATATGGACCAATTTCCACCTCACAACTGATTTCTGTAGGACAGCACTAGAGAACAGAGTGCACTGCAACTTATCTTCAGTTGGTGGAAAGTTAGCTTGTTTGACTTTGAAATGACTCAAAGTAAAACAAACAAAATAATTTACAGAAAATTGTCTGAAATTATTCTCTTCATGTTGATGTTTCTCTGGGCTGAAAGTAAGTATTTAGATGTACTTTAATGGAAAATTCATATTTCAGAGTCTTGGAAAGGAGTATTTTAATTCATAGAGGGGTTCTAATGGTTATCTAGTATGTTAAATTCCCCCTAGTCAGAGACTTGTGAGTGCCTTTAGTCTATTTTAAGCTAAATCTTCATTATAAGTGTCATCATTCTACTTTCTGTCTATAACAGGAGACAATGGATACGATTCCAGAGAGATTGAATAACAAACACAAAATCCTGGGGGTCAGGCAACATCTATGGAGAGGAATAAACAGCCAACATTTCAGGCTGAAACACTTCATCAGGACTGGAAAGGAAAGGGGCAGAAGTCAGAATAAAAAGGTGGGTGGATGGGAAGGATTACAATATGGCAGGTGATAGGTGAGACCAGATGGGGGAGGGGGATGAAATGAGAACCTGGGAGATGATAGTTTGAAGAGATAATGGGCTGAAGAAGAAAGAATCTGATGGGAGAGGAGAATGAACTATGGGAGAAAGGATAGGAGGCTCTGGATTTCCAGCATCAGCAGAATCTCAAGATAGATAGATACTTTATTGGTACCAAAGGAAATTACAGTGTCACAGCAGCATTATAAATGCACAGGTATAAATAATAGAAGATAAATAGAAAGAATAAAAATAAGTTACCTCAAACAGTCTAACAGGAGGGGGATCATCACTTCCCGGGTGATAGGTTGACTCATTGTACAGCCTAATGGCCAAAGGTAGGAATGACTTCATTTAGCGCTCTTTGGAGCAACACAGTTGTTTTAGTCTATTATTAAAAGTTCTCTTCTGTGGTGAGAAACATTGTCCCAAATTGCCAGGATTTTCCATAGGGTCCTTTATTCTACTGCAGCCTCCAGTTTGCACAGTTTAACTCCTTTAAGAGAGCCAGACTTTCTAATCAGTTTACTGAGCCTGTTGGCATGACCCGTGTTGATGCCATTCCCCCAGCACAACACTGCATAGAAGATTGTACTGGCAACAACAGACTAGGAGGGGCCTCAGTAAGTAGAGGTGACTCTGGTCCTTCTTGTACACAGCCTCTGTGTTGGTGCTGCACTCAAGTCTGTCATCTGGGTGCACCCCCAGGTACTTGTAGGTCTTCACTACATCCACGTCCTTACAATCAATAGTATCAGGGATCAATGGAGGCTCAGATTTCCTATAGTCTATCACCATCTCCTTTATCTTACTAATGTTGAGCTGCAGATGATTCAGCTTGCACCACTAGAAGTCCACCCCCAGGCCCCTGTATTCATCCTCCCATCCTCCCTTTATACACCCAACTATTGCCGACTCATCAGAGAATTTCTGCAGATGACATGACTCAGTGTTGTATCTAGAGGTATACAGGGTAAACAGGAAGGTAGCCTGTGGGGCCCCAGTGCTGCTTATAGCCATGTCTGACACACAGCTCTCAAGCTGCACAAACTGGTCTCATGTGACCAGCCTCAATGGAGCAGACTTGATGGGCCAAATGGCCTAATTCTGCTCCTATATCTTATGGTCTTAGATTATCCAATCTGCTTGTAAGCAGCAGAAAAGAGGGTTTTTATTTCTTTTGGAAGGAGTAGAGGTGCAGGAAAGTGGGGATTGTGGCATTACTCCTGCTGCTTTATAAAGCAGTATTTTGCCTTAACACTTGACTTTCTTCCTTAGTGACCTGTCTTCTCCTGGTGGCAAAACCAATGAATTTCACATTCAAGTTCCAGGTTCTTCTGATGCAAGCATACTGTATAAATGATTATAAATTCCTGCTCTAGACAGCCACCTCAGATTTAAGACATCTAAGGATGCAGTCCCCAGAACTAACTTCTAGGAAATTGAGGATTAAACTAAATCAATGCTTCGTAAGCTCAGAATCAGTTTTATTAGAACTGACATTCTGTGAAATTTGTTGCTTTGTAGTAGCGTAATACATAAAATACACTTTAAAATAATCTGCATATATACACTTAAAAGAAGCGCAAGCTAGAAGCTTGAAACCAGGTGAAGGGGGAAGGTGTGTGGGTAGGGGAGGGGTTGAATTGAGAAAATGGTAGGTGATAGGTGGAAAAGGTGGTAAAGGCTGAAGTACAAAGAGTCTGATAGAGGAGAGTAGACCATGGGGGAAAGGAAAGGAAGAGGGGCACCAGAGAGAGATGATGGGCAAGTGAGGAGAAGAGAAGGTGTGGGAGGGGAGCCAGGAGGAGGAATGAAAAAAGAGAGAAGAGATTATTGGAAGTTAGAGAAATTGATGTTAATGCCACCAGGTTGGAGGCAACCCAGATGGAATATGAGGTGTTGCTCCTCAAACCTGACAGTGGCCTCATCATGACAGTAAAGGAGACCAAGAACCAATGTATTAGAATAGGAATGGGAAGTAGAATTAAAATCGGTGGCCACTGGGAAATCCTGCCTTTTGTGGCAGACAGAACAATACTTAGCGTGGTTTAACCAGGATTCAATCAGCTCAGCATAATTTCCTTACTTTTCAATTCTATCCATCCAGTAATAGACTGGTTCTTCATTTATAGACTTGCAGATATATAAAAATACCTTTAGCTATTGTTACAAACCCCATAACTGGGTCACTTACCAGCAAAGATAGAGAGGTCCGTTGAAGTCTGATGGTACTATTTTTAACAGTATTTATTGATAAAAATACACAAAATAATATCAATGCAAACATACAGATATTATCCGTCGTCAATACTAAATCTATAAGTGTGGGTATAATAATAATCAATAAGAAATAGCTCTATCGTTGTCTAGGGGATAATGTATTGTCTGATAGAAATATAAAAGTCACTGTTAGTTTGTTCAAGCTGCAGCGTTTTGGTTTGAGAGAAAGACGGGTTAAAACTTGCCCAGTCCTTTTATGATGTCAACCCTTCAAGAGTCGTTGGGAGTTGGTTTCCTCGTGGTTTAGCTAAAAACCGTTCTTCCGTGGTAAAAGCCACCGGTTCCGGGGCAAAATGGAACCGAACGCATGTGGCCTCCTCCCACTGGGTTCCGCTATTATGGGATCGCTAGCGTTTCTTCTGGTGCGTCTGAAGGGGCTGTTCCCACAGACCCTCTTTTATCCTGAAGCACAGGGTCTCAGATGTCAATCAGGTTGGGGTGAGGCAATCCCTCCCTCAACCAGCCCACTTTGCCTGAGGGCTTCCACGTAGCACAGTATTGTAATACACAAGTCCGTCTCCAAGAGACAATGGCCGTTTCCCGTAGCTTTATATCGCCGGGGGAGTCAAGACATTCCGCACGTCTCTCTCTCATTTCCTGGGTCTCCTGACCCAAATCAATAGTGATCCTGCGATTCTCACAAAGGAGGGGGCTACCCCACACCCTTCGGCCCCTCAGAGCTGTGGTACATTCATAACACTATTGCTGTATTTGTAGGCTGAGAACTGGACATCCTTTTATTCCTCTACCATATTGTATCTTCCAGCCAATAAGGAATCTCCGTGATCTTCTTAGTCCAGGACCAGCCTGTTGGCTCAGGGTGTCTGACACTCTGAGGGAGGAGTTGTAAAGTTTGATGGCCACAGGTAGGAATGACTTCCTATGACGCTCAGTGTTGCATCTCAGTGGAATGAGTCTCTGGCTGAATGTACTCCTGTGCCTAACCAGTACATTATGGAGTGGATGGGAGACATTGTCCAAGATGGCATGCAACTTGGACAGCATCCTCTTTTCAGACACTACCGTCAGAGAGTCCAGTTCCACCCCCACAACATCACTGGCCTTACAAATGAGTTTGTTGATTCTGTTGGAGTCTGCTACCCTCAGCCTGCTGCACACAACAGCAAACATGATAGCACTGACCACCACAGACTCATAGAACATCTTCGGCATTGTCAGATGTTAAAGGACCTCAGTCTCCTCAGGAAATAGAGACGGCTCTGACCCTTCTTGTAGACAGCCTCAGTGTTCTTTGACCAGTCCATTTTATTGTCAATTCGTATCCCCAGGTATTTGTAATCCTCCACCATGTCCACACTGACCCCTTGGATGGAAACAGGGGTCACCAGTGCCTTAGCCCTCCTCAGGTCCACCACCAGCTACTTAGTATTTTTCACATTAAGCGCAGATGATTCTGCTCACACCATGTGACAAAGTTTCCCACCGTAACCCTGCACGATGAGCTAGTTGTTGTAATGTAACAACAGTCTTGCGCTCAACATCAGCAAAAGCAAGGAAGTGATTGTAGACTTTAGGAAGGGGAAGTCAGGTGAACATGCAACAGAGTCCATGGCCTGCAGTGAGCAAATTCAAGATCCTAGGCATCACATCTCGGAGGACCTACTGTATCCTGAGACAAGTACAAAGATGCAACAATGAAGAAGGTACCAGCACCTCTACTTTCTTAGAAGCTTAAGTTGATTCAGCATGTCATTGAAGACTTTGACAAACTTCTACAGGTACAGTGGAAAGCATTCTGACCTGTTGCATCATGGCCTTGTATAGAAACTCCAGTGCACAGGAATGTAAGAGATGACAGTGTGGTAAATTCAGCCAATTCCACCAACAAAGACATCTACAAGAAGCAATGTCTTAGGAAGGCGATGTTCATTATCAGTGATCCTCCCATCCAAACCAGACCCTCTTCTGATGCTGCCATCAAGTAGGAGATAGAGGAGCTGAAGAATCTTAAAGGTTCAAACAAGTTTCTTCCCTGCAGCCATCAGTTTGTTGAACTGATCTGGATTATTTTTTTCTCTCAACTTGCACTAATGTAATTATGTTTAGTTTAGCTTATTTTCAAATTCGGATTTATTTATATATACATCGAAACATACAGTGAATGCATTATTTGAGTTAACAACCATCACACCTAAGGCTATTCTGAGGACAGCCTAAAAGTGCTGCCACACATTCCAACACTAACGTAGCATACCTTCAATGCAGAAGAGCACAGATCACAACTGTACCTGTTGTCTGGTCTTTTACCCCAGTTTATTACTTGAATAGTAATTACCTGCTAGAGCACTAGGGGGTGCTCCAATTCTTCAGATGGCTTTACAAGGAAGTGCCTGTATGAAGATATGTACTCGTTACTTCTGACAGTTTCTGTATCATAATGTAATACTGACTATGGTTGCTATAAGGCTGCTAGTCCTCTTAATTTTAAACAGTTGGGGATCAACTTGCAATGTAGGTTGAGGAGTTTCCTCTTTGCCCTATAGATTAGTTTAATTCCAGATGGAAACTTATTGGTAGTGAGAATCTGAGGAAAGGGTCAGCCCTTGCTTGTCCTCACTCAGATTGTATCTGTTGTGTACCCATTAAATAAGATCACAGTCTGCATGCTGCCATGTAGCTGGTGTAAGGTGGAGTGAAATTTCTGGGTAGCTAGTTTTGCTATGGATAGTCCATAGTCACTCGCTATGGTGGAGTCAATGGCTTTGTGAGGTCCTTATATGTCCTATATAGTGGCTGAAGTGTTTACTGTATTTCTCTGTCAGTTAACGTTCAGTGGAAATCATTGAATTGAAGTTCTGGAAGACAGAATTCACACTATGATTCAGAGAGCTTTGGTCACCAGGAGAGCACCATATAACTAGAAAATGTCTTCATTTGAAAGAATTCAGAACAAAGAGCAGTACACTAAGTCTGGATCATTCCAAGAAATGCTAGAGATACTCCATTAAATTAGGTAGCATCTGCAGGGAGAGATACAGTGGCATGCAAAAGTTTGGGCACCCCTGGTCAAAATTTCTGTTACTGTGAATGAATAGTTAAGTGAGTAGAAGATGAACTTATCTCCAAAACTCATAAAGTTAATGATGAAACATTCTTTTCAACATTTTAAGCAAGATTAGTGTATTATTTTTGTTTTGTACAATTTTAGAGTGAAAAAAGGAAAGGAGCACCATGCAAAAGTTTAGGCACCCCAAGAGATTTGAGCTCTCAAATAACTTTTACCAAGGTCTCAGACCTTAATTAGCTTGTTGGAACAATGGCTTGTTCACAGTCATTGTTAGGAAAGGCCAGGTAATGCAAATTTGAAAGCTTTAGAAATACCCTGACTCCTCAAACCTTGTTCCAACGATCAGCAGCCAAAGGCTCCTCTAAGCAACTGCCTAGCACTCTGAAAATTAAAATAAATGATACCCACAAAACAGGAGAAGGCTATCAGAAAATAGCAAAGCGTTTTCAGGTAGCCGTTTCTTCAGTTCGTAATGTAATTAAGAAATGGCAGTTAACAGGAATGGTGGAGGTCAAGTTGAGGTCTGGAAGACCAAGAAAACTTTCTGAGAGAACTGCTCGTAGGATTGCTAGAAAGGCAAATCAAAACCCCCGATTGACTACAAAAGACCTTCAGGAAGATTTAGCAGACTCTGGAGTGGTGGTGCACTGTTCTACTGTGCAGCAACACCTGCATAAATATGACTTTCATGGAAGAGTCATCAGAAGCAAACCTTTCCTGCATCCTCACCACAAAATTCAGCATCAGAAGTTTGCAAAGGAACATGTAAACAAGCCTGATGCATTTTGAAAACAAGTCCTGTGGAATGATGAAGTTAAAATAGAATTTTTTGGCTACAATGAGCAAAGGTATGTTTGGAGAAAAAAGGGTGCAGAATTTCATGAAAAGAACGCCTCTCCAACTGTTAAGCATAGGGGTGGATCGATCATGCTTTGGGCTTGTGTTGCAGCCAGTGGCATGAGGAACATTTCACTGGTAGAAGGAAGAATGAATTCAATTAAATACCAGCAAATTCCGGAAGCAAACATCACACTATCTGTAAAGAAAGCTGAAGATGAAAAGAGGATGACTTCTACAACAGGATAATGATCCTAACACACACCTCAAAATCCACAATGGACTACCCTCAAGAGGCGCAAGCTGAAGGTTTTGCCATGGCCCTCACAGTCTCCCGACCTAAACATCATTGAAAATCTGTGAATAGACCTCAAAAGAGCAGTCCATGCAAGACAGCCCAAGAATCTCACAGAACTAGAAGCCTTTTGCAAGGAAGAAATGGGTGAAAATCCCCCAAACAAGAATTGAAAGACTCTAAGCTGGCTACAAAAAGTGTTTACAAGCTGTGATACTTGCCAAAGGGGGTGTTACTAAGTATTGACCATCCAGGGTGCCCAAACTTTTGCTTCGGGCCCTTTTCCTTTTTTGTTATTTTGAAACTATAAAAGATGGAAATAAAAAGGTAATCTTGCTTAAAATATTAAAGAAATGTGTCATCTTTAACTTTATGCCTTTTGGAAATCAAGTCATCTTTTACTCGGTTAGCTATTCACAGTAACAGAAATTTTGACCAGGGGTGCCCAAACTTTTGCATACCACTGTATCCAGGTCAATAATCACTCGAACTTGTATGTTCTGCAATTGGAACTGAGTGTTCTCTGTATCTTTTCATGAGCATAAGACTCTTTTTATTTCTGATCCATTCCTTGTTAGGTCAATGTGTAACAAAGATGGCTAAATAAGTTTGATATACAACACTGCTGTGATGATCTGAATGGTGCTGCAGACTCAAGGTATTGAATGGCTTCTTCGTGTTCTTCTGATCCTTGCAAAATCCAAAATATGGAAAATAAGTTCCATCTCACAGTTGCTTTCTTTAGGACAGCACCAGAGAGGAGAGTGCTCTGCAGCTTATCTTCAGATGGTGGAATGTTAACTTGTTTGGCTTTGAAATGACTCAAAGTACAACAAACAAAATAATTTACAGAAAATTATCTGAAATGTTCTCTCTATGCTGATGTTTCTCTGAGCTGAGGGGAAGTATTTAGATGTACTTTAACGCAGAATCCATATTTCAAACAGAGTCTTGGAAAGGAGTATTTTAATTCATGGGGTGGTGGTGATTTTAATGGTTATCGGTCTGGTAAGTTAATTTCCTTCCAGTCAGAGACTTGTGAATGTCCTTTGTCTATTTTAAGCTAAATCTTCATTATAAGATTAATCTTTCTACTTTCTGTCTATAACAGGAGATAATGGATAAGATGCCAGAGAGATTGAGTAACAAACACAAAATCCTGGAGGAACTTAGCAGGTCAGGCTAGTATCTATGGAGAGGAATAAATAACCATTGTTTTGGGCTGATACTCTTTGTCAAGACTGAATACTGAGGAGGTAGAAGCCAAAATAATAAGCTGGGTGGGTGAGGGGTAGTACAACATGGCAGGTAAGAGGTGAGACCATGTGACGGGAAAGGTAGATGAGTGGGGGAAGGAGATGTTAGATGGAAGAGGTAAAGAGCTGAAGAAGAAGGAATATGATAGGAGAGGTGAGTGGTCTATGGGAGATAGGAAAGGAGGCTGTGGATTTTCAGCATCTGCAGAATCTTGTGTTTAGATAGATCACCCAGCCTTGGTGACCTGCCTTCACCTGGTGGGAAAACCATGATGAATTTCACACTAAGCTCCAGGCTCTTCTAATGTAAATATATAAATTATCATAAATTCCTGTTCTAGACAGCCATGTCAGATCTAAGGCATCGAAGGACTTCTAATTGAGGATTAAATTAAATCTATGCTTCATAAACTCAGAATCAGAATTACGTTTATTATTACTAACATATTCTGTGAAGCTTGTTTTATAGTAGCAGTATATAAAATAAACTGTAAATTTATTAATAACATATACAAATCATGTATTCATAAATAAATAGCAGTATAGAGAGGTAGTGTTCATGGGTTGGTTCATTGTCCATTCAGAAATCTGATGGTAAAGGGGAAGAAGTTGTTCCTAAAGTGTGGACTGTGTATCTTCAGTTTAAACTTGCCCTCTCTCCTCGGTGTTGATCTTGATTTTCCTGAAGTTTGAGTGGAAACTCTAGGGGTTTAAAGCAGGATGTATAACCAACTGGTATCGTCCATGCTACAAGTGAAGTGAATAAGGCTCACAGTGACTCACAGAGGTGGGTGAGAACCTGGAACGAGTTGCCAGAGGAGATGATGCAGGCGATACAATTACAACATTTAAAGGGCATTTGGCCAGGTGAATAGCATTTCATGAAGTGACGGGGGCTGATGTGGGCAAATGGCATTACTGTAGATAAACATGAAGGTCAGCATGGACAAGGTGGGCAGAAAGTATCAGTTTCTCTGTAGTATGTTTCTATGATTCCACATTGAGGCCCACATAAACTCAGTTCAGGTGAGTCTAATGATCCTGGGAGAGAGGGTCTCACAGTCTCAAACCAGTCCTGTGCTCATCACAGTGGCAGCCATCTGAGAAAAAAAAACCAAAAGAGAAGTAGGGTGCAAAAACACAGTAGAAATTTAGCCAACAATATGCCTCAGTGTTTACTGATGGATTAGAAAGTGTTGTTGACATTCCTTTCTGATAGAGAGAATTAGAATGTAGTACTACTTCCCCACTCTCCTCACCAACCTCCATATTCCTTTCCTTCTTTCCTCTTACTCACTTATCTAAGATAGTCATTAATGTATTTATGTTATTAATCTCTACCATATCAGAGGTAAGTTTGTTTTACACAGAAAATGGTTGTTGCTTGTGTAACCCTTACCCAACAGGCTGGTATATGTCTAGGGGAAAAAGGGGATCCAGCCACTCTCCAACCCACCTCCCGTACACGCAGGTGCTGTGAGAATCGAGTTTACGCCTCGAGCCCGCCAACAATATCAAATCCACAACAAATACCGTTATGAAATACACTTTAAAGAGTTTACTAAAATTAAAAAGAGTAGTAAGCAATACAATATATATACACAAGGAAAAAAACAAAAGGCGCCACTTATCAAAGTTCAGTCTGTTTAGTGCACTCGTTGGAGCTCAATCAACGAACCAATCGACCCATCCGGCCGTCGCACCTGGGACCACCCCGGTGGTCTTACGAGCAGTCCAGCACACGTCCACCTTCTTCAGTCTCTTCTTCGGCCTCCTCCAAAAAACCCGCGAAAAACCCCTCCCTCAAGTTCCCAGCATCACAAGACACAATGACATTCCCCATTGATTAACAAATGAATACAATTACCATATCAGCCATTCTAAAGTGTAACAACGGCTAGAGAAACTCTTATCCGACAAAGAAACATTCCTACTTGTAACAAACCAAAGAGGCCATTTTGAGTAACATACCCAGGACATTGTACATTCTCTCCCCACCAGCAAATGTCATGCCCTCATGGCATTACTAGAGGTCCCCAAAGCTTCTTGCAACACACAAAACCCAACCCAGGTGCAGAAGGCAATGACATAACTACCCAGAGCAGTAGAAATCACACTTGGTTCTCCCGGTACCACATATGTCAACCGCTCTGGGGGGCGCCTAATCCTCTGAGATCTCCATACCCCTTCTGCCCCACTGGGCTCCCTCGTCACCTGCGAACCCACTGTCTCGGACAGCCCAGGTCTACCTGACAGACCCGCACCCCCATCCTCACAGGGGTCCTCCCTCACCCGAGATCTCTCCGGCTCACGCTCAGATTCCACCCTCTCTCCCACCAATGTAGGCTGCCTCTCCATCTGACCCTCAAGACCTTCCCTCCTCTCACCCAACTCAGTAGGGGAAGGGCCAGGAGCCTCCTCTCCTGGTACTGGAGCACCAGCGAATGGGAACAGGGCCCACTCATCTGAGTCGTCCTCCTCTGAATCGGTAGCCATTCCCGGGTGACGGACCCGTCCCCGCTCTTCAGCAGCGGGCTCTTCCCGTTCTCCGCTCCCTCGCAGAGTCCTTGTACTGGGCGTAACCTCCCACTCGGGCTCCTTATCCACCTGCACCGCTTGACCCAGTGGCAGCAGGTGATTCCTATGGAGTACCTTGATAGGCCCTTTTCCAACCTCGGGTTTCACCCGGTAAACTGGCAGGTTCGGCATCTGGCTCTCTATTACATAGGGGCTGGCCGCCCATCGATCTGCCAACTTGTGCTTACCAGGGAGTCCCAAATTCCGTAAAAGGACCCGGTTGCCCGGTAATAATTGTACAAACTTCACCTTTCGATCATACCGCATCTTATTCCGCTGATTTTGTTTGGTAGCCGCCGCCTCGGCCAACTCGTACGCCTGCTGTAACTCCCTCTTCATGTCGGACACGTACTTTAGATGGGACTTCCCGGGAAATTCACCCATTCCACCTCCAAAACACACGTCAATGGGCAACCTCGCTTCCCGCCCAAACATCAGATAATAGGGTGAATACCCTGTAGCCTCATTGCGAGTACAATTGTAACAGTGAACCAATTGTCCAATATGAAGACTCCACCTGCTTTTCTGCCCAATCTCCAGCGTCCCAAGCATATCCAACAGGGTCCTGTTGAATCTCTCTGGCTGAGGATCTCCCTGTGGGTGGTAAGGGGTAGTCCTGGATTTCTCAACCCCAAGCATAGTCAGTAATTCCTGGATAAGGCGGCTCTCAAAGTCCCGCCCCTGATCACTATGGATTCACCTGGGAAGGCCGTAATGCACAAAGTACTTCTCCCATAACACCTTCGCCACTGTCGTCGCCTTCTGATCCTCAGTGGGAAATGCCTGAGCATAGCGAGTGTAATGATCGGTGATGACTAATACATTCGCGGTGTTGCTGGTGTCAGGCTCAATCAACAGGAAATCCATACATACCAGGTCGAGAGGTCCCGCACTCTGCAAGTGCGACAGTGGAGCCGCCAACACTGGCAGGGTCTTCCTCTGGATGCAACGATGGCATCCCCTACAGTATTCTTCGACGTCCCCCCTCATCCGGGGCCAGTAGAACCGGTCTTTGAGTAATCCATATGTCTTTTCCACCCCCAAATGTCCAGAATTATCATGTAAGGCCTGGAGTACAGTCTGGCGATACTCCTCCGGCAGAACCAGTTGCCAACAGCGGGGTTGGTCCGGAGGCGTCGTTACCCGGTACAAGATTTTGTTCTTTAACTTCAACCGAGACCACTCCTTCAACAACAGAGGCATGTATGGGTGTTTCGCCTTCTCAGCCAACGCCCCATCCCCCTTCTCGACCGCTCTCCACACTGTGCCAATGCCCGGGTCATTTTGCTGAGCAGTTGCCACTTCCCCCGGACTCAGTTCCGGCAATTGTTTAGTCCCCAGAGCGGTCAGGTCACAGTAAACTAGGGGTATGGCGTCGTCAAAAACCCCCAAATGGTCCACGGCTCGTTCCAGCCTCCCTCTTCCCTCGGCCTTCACGGTGATAACAAACTGACACATCGCCTTCACTCCAGGGGCAGGGACACTCTCCCACTCCTCGTCCCTCTCCTCCTCCCCCGGCTCCCGACGAGACAATGCATCCGCATCGATATTCTTGCTTCCGGGGCGGTACCTCAGGCTGAAATCATATACCGACAAGGCCGCCAGCCACCGATGTCCTGTGGGATCCAGCTTCGCCGAAGTCAAAATATAAGTGAGAGGCTTGTTATCCGTTCTCACCTCAAACTTGGCTCCGTAAAGGTAATCGCTCAGCTTGTCCACCACCGCCCACTTCAGCGCCAGGAACTCCAACTTGTGAGTGGGATAGTTTCTCTCCGATGGCGACAAGCTTCGGCTGACAAAGGCTACCAGCCTCAATGCTTTGCCATGCTCCTGGTACAGAATAGCCCCGAGACCCTCTCGGCTGGCATCCGTTTGCAGCACATATGGCTTCTGGGGATCGGCAAAAGCCAACACCGGGGCCTGGGTCAGTGCCCTTTTCAAAGATCGGAACGCCTCTTCACATTGATCATCCCATCTCGAGCCAAAAGGTTCCGCCGGGTTCCAGTATCCTCCAGCATCCTGCCTCTGGTTCCCCGTCCTCTTCTTCCCCACCGGGGGATAGCCACACAACAGCTGAGTCAACGGGTGACACACTTTGGCGTATCCTTTCACAAATCGCCGGTAATACCCACAGAACCCCAAAATGAGCGCAGAGCACCCACTTTCTGGGGTCTCGGCCAGGTGGTCACGGCCTCTATCTTGGTTGGATCAGTAGCCACTCCCTCTCGCGAAATGATATGGCCAATGTAGTTAACCGACGACTTGCAGAACTGGCATTTGTCCAGGGAAAGTTTCAACCCTTCTTCATTAAGCCGGCCCAACACCTTCAACAGCCTCTCCTCATGTACCTCCAAAGTCGATCCAAACACTATCAAATCGTCCAGGTACACCAGCACCTCCAACAGATTCATATCCCCCACAGTTCTCTCCATGAGCCTCTGGAAGGTGGCTGGGGCTCTGGATATGCCTTGGGGCATTCGTTCGAACTGAAAGAACCCCAGCGGGCAGATAAAAGCGGTCTTCTCTTTATCGGCCGCACTCATCGGGATCTGGTAATACCCACTTCTTAAATCCAGCACACTGAACCACTTCGCACCGCTCAGGCAGGCCAACGCATCCTCGACTCTTGGGACAGTATATTGATCAGGGACAGTTCGCCGATTCAACGTCCTGTAGTCAACACACATGCGCACTCGCCCATTCTTCTTCCGTGCCACCACTATTGGGGACGCATAAGGACTTCGAGACTCAGCTATGATTCCGGCCTCCTTCAACTTGCACAAGTGCTGTCGCACGTCCTCAACATCTGCCGGAGCCAGCCGCCGGGATCTCTCTCGGAACGGGGTGTCCTCCGTCACCCGGATGGTGTGGCGAGTGCTTTTGGAGCAGCCAACATCAAACTCGCCCCGAGAAAAAACAGCTTCCATCTTCAGCATCTTCTCCACTAGCCTGCGTTTCCACTCCGGCGACACTGGGGAATCCCCGAAGTTAAAGGCTTCAGCGGTCAGCTCCCTTCGATGCTCCGATCCCTCCCCGTTAGGGGTCCGCACTGGTGCGCTGGACATTACCGTCACCGGGAACAGATGTGCCAGCGGCATTCCCCTCTTAAAGGTGATTTCTCTTGCCGTGGTGTTCCTGACACTTATAGCTATACGCCTCGCATGTACCACCCCTGGTCTCTGCACTTCGGGCCTCACCAGCGCCCCCGCCAGAAATCGTGTCTCCCCTTCAAGATCGTCTGGGGCGTCTACTAACAGGGCTTCTCCCGTCGGCACTCCTGGGAATCTGGGGGTCCCCATCACTAGGGCTACCTCCCCGGGTCGGATCACCTTGGGCCTCGCCTGCGTACACCACACCGTCCCTCGTTTACACTCCGGGTCCAGCCCTTGGGAGGCAACCCCTTCTGCGAACACTGCTCGAAACACTGGATGCACCGAGAGGGTCTCCAGAAAGTCTTCCCCCCCTTTCTCCTTACAAGCTCCCAGGAGCCGTCGCACAACTGGGGAGTTAGTCCCCACCAAGAGGGCAGCACCACCGGTTTCCACCGGGTCAGGACACACCAACACCAACGTCTCAGGACACACCAACACCAACGTCTCAATAGCTTCCGACACTCCCACATCGCCCTCCGAGAACTCCAATCTCACCGATAGGTACCCATCGTACGGGTAGTCACCCTCGCTCACACCCCAAATCTGCAGGGCGTCAAATGGTGTTACGGGCAAATGCTTTAGATGTTGATTGTAGAAAGACCGGTACAATAAGGTCACCTGCGATCCAGTATCAAGAACGGCTTTTGCGTAAACTCCCTCTATCCGTAGACCCACACTGGCACGGGGTCCTACCAGCCCATCCGGAACAGAGGCGTGGGCACCCGGTGGTCTTCCGGCTGATCTCTGGGAACGTGTTCCTCCAGAGGCTCCAGTCCATTCCCTCACTGAGCCTCTCCTAAGTTTCCCCGACACCTCTCCCTTCTTAGTCACAGGGGGGCTTGTCCTCCGCGGGACTCCTTGTCTCTCACAATCCCACCTAAAGTGACCCTCCTCTCCACAGCTATAGCACACCCTCAGCCTTCCACAGTCCCGCCTGAAATGCCCCTCTTTCCCACAGTTAAAGCACACACTGCCGGCCGCCCCTCCTCTCCCAGGACGGCTCCTGCTCCCAATCCACTGCACTGATCGCCCCTGAGAGTAGGTACCTCCCCTGTCCCTCCCCTCCAAAGGGGGTTCCCTACTCCCCAGGGGTTTGTCATTCCTCCACTCAGCCACCACTTCCTGTATCGCTGAGGATCGCTCCCGTAGGCCCGTGCCCCTTTTCCGCCCCAATGCTCTCTCTTCCTCTCGCACCTCTCTAATCAGTTGCCCGAAGGATGGAGGGGGACCTTTCCTATAAGCCTGCCGGATAGTCCATGCCACCTTGTCCTCCTCCAGAGAGCCACTGAATAGCTGACTCATCCTCACGCTAGCCACGTCAGTCGCCTTCACTACCCCGGCGCCGCAGCCCCGAGAGCATCCCCTCCATCCTAAATATGTCCTCGGAGAGCTTTTCCCCTCTCCATTGTTCCAGGCGTTGAAACTCTGCTAAAAGCAGCCAGGGTTCCCCTGACAACCCAAACGCTCCCTCCAAAACTTCTAGGCAGTCCTCCACTGAGGCCCCAGGCTTCTCAGCTTTTAACTCCCGGATGGTTTTGGCTGCTAAACCCCTCAAACTTCCCAGCAATCGCTGCCTCTTCTCCTCCTCCGAGCCTGGCCACTCCTCTAACATCAAAGACGTATGCTCGATCCAGGTCTCATAGTCCACCTCCCCATCCGGAGTAGGCTTGGCTCCGGAGAACACCCCCAGCTTCAGCCGTGGCCTCTCGGCCACCCCCACCAGGGAATTAAGTGCGGCTGCCAGCTCCGAGACTTCCACCCTACCTGGGGAGCGGGGCTTAGTCACGACTCCCTCCTCCCACCTCCCTATACTAGTGTCGGGCACCTCTTGGGGGTCCACCTCTAGCTCTAACTCTTCCCCCGATGTCTCCTCAGCCTCATCCTTGTAGAAGTGGAGCCCCCACGGCCCCTCCTCCCCCGGTACACTGACCGTCGCCGGCAGTTCCACCGTCCTGACTTCAGCACTCGTACGAACCAACACCCAGCTAGACTCTACCTTTACCACACCGTCTAGCTACCAATTCTACCTGCCCAATACCCTTCACCGAACTTAAACCCCTCACTATCGCGTCTCCCGAAACTCGAACATCCACTCCGCTCACTACGCATGCGTACTGTACCGGTACACCTTCAAACTGGCACCAACAAACAAACTTGTCTCTGTCCATCTCCGCTCTGCTGCCTGCGCGATTCCACAGCCCCTGACAATCCAATCCGGGACGAGCACCCCACAAATGTAACCCTTACCCAACAGGCTGGTATATGTCTAGGGGAAAAAGGGGATCCAGCCACTCTCCAACCCACCTCCCGTACACGCAGGTGCTGTGAGAATCGAGTTTACGCCTCAAGCCCGCCAACAGTATCAAATCCACAACAAATACCGTTATGAAATACACTTTAAAGAGTTTACTAAAATTAAAAAGAGTAGTAAGCAATACAATATATATACACAAGGAAAAAAACAAAAGGCGCCACTTATCAAAGTTCAGTCTGTTTAGTGCACTCGTTGGAGCTCAATCAACGAACCAATCGACCCATCCGGCCGTCGCACCTGGGACCACCCCGGTGGTCTTACGAGCAGTCCAGCACACGTCCACCTTCTTCAGTCTCTTCTTCGGCCTCCTCCAAAAAACCCGCGAAAAACCCCTCCCCCAAGTTCCCAGCATCACAAGACACAATGACATTCCCCATTGATTAACAAATGAATACAATTACCATATCAGCCATTCTAAAGTGAAACAACGGCTAGAGAAACACTTATCCGACAAAGAAACATTCCTACTTGTAACAAACCAAAGAGGCCATTTTGAGTAACATACCCAGGACATTGTACACTTGGTACAGCCACAGTGGTGGTAGAGACAAATACATCAGGGGCATTTAAGAAACTCTTACTGATAGAAAAGTGGAGGGTTATGTAGAAGGGAAGGGTTAGATTTAAAGATCAGCACAACATTGTAGGCTAAGGGGCCTGTACTCTGGAAATCCAAAGCGACAAACACAAAATGCTGGAAGAACTCAGCAGGTCAGGTTGTAAACAATTAGCATTTTGGGCCAAGACCGTTCATCAGGACTGGAAAGGAAGGGTGGAAAACCAGAATAAGAACATGGGGCAAGGGGAAGGAGTACAAGTTAGCAGGTGAAATCAGGAGAGGAGGGAAAGTAGGTGGGTGTGGGAAAGGCGGTGAAATGAGATTCTGGGAGATGACACGTGGAAGAAGCACTGAAGAAGAAGGAATCTTATAGGGGAGGACAATGGACCATGGGAGAAAGGGTAGGAGGAGGAGCACCAGATGGAGGTATAGGCAGGTGAGGAGAAGTTAAGGGGTAAGAGTGTAGCCAGAATGGGGGATGGAAAAAGAATGAAGGGTAAGGGAAGAAATGACCAGAAATGAGAGAAATTGATGTTCATTCCATCAGGTTGGAGGCTACCAGAGAGAATATGAGATATTGCTTTTCTAACCTTAGAGAGTGGCCTCATCATGGTGTGACGAGATCTGAAGAATTATTCTAAGTGGACTGTTCCTTTAAAAAGAGAACAGTGCGTGTGCTATTTCAGTAGCAGAGAGAGAGAAAGTCTGTGAGGCCTTGGAAACTGAAAGGCAGAACCATATGATGGACGGTTAGTGTTTGGAGCTTGTGGACTATATATAAGGTCAGTTGGCTTTGTAATCAGCTACCAGACACCAGGGAAGACAGTGGTTGAGTTTTATGTGCCCACGACAAAGGTGGGGTTTTTTGCTCACAGTGTGGACAAAGGGATGACCGGTGGAATGCTATCAGTGTGTTTAACCCTTGCCTGAGTTGATAGTGGTACCACGTGAAAATGGCATCCTCTTTTTGTGGTCACAGTCGGTGACTGTAAGTTTCGGGAGTAGGAGGACAACGTGGAAGATCGACGGCAACTCCACTGGGAAGACAAAATATCTCTCTCTCTCTCTCCAACTCTACTCAATTCAAATTCCAGAACTGAACTGACTACATACCATACCACCATAAGACTGTATCATCTAATCGCCTGAGCTGGGAGAAGCTTGGGAACTTTATTTACTCACTTATATATGCATATACAAGCTACTTACTTTAGCTTGTTTTATATTACTTTATCACATAGTTATTAATAAAATAGAGTTTATAATGGAAGACTCAGACTCCAGGTGTGTCAATTTCTGATGGTCCTTTTTAACCCGTTACGGGGTACGTAACAAAATTGGGGGCTCGTCCGGGATACGAACAAATTGGTGGGAGCCATTTTAAAATTTGTTGGCTTGATTGAATAGTTGATTGATTGGGGAAATTCTGTTTCAATTTGTATGAGTGGATTATCAGCAGAAATGGAGTTTGAGGTTAGTAAGTTTGTGGCAGAACCAACCCCTGAGGGAAGTGCTGTTGGGAATTGCTTGTAAGTTAAAAGTTAAGGTGACCACTCGAATGAAGAAGGCTCAGATACAGCTGTTAATAGCACAGCATTATGTAGCCAAGGGAAAATTCGAAGTGGAGGTGTTGGAAATGTTTGCTGAAGATAAAGTGCTTACTGAGGCTGAGGTTCAGCTTCAGGCAGCAAAACTGTAGTATGAGCATGAGTTGCAGTTAAAATAACTCGAGGCCGATGAAGCAGAAAAGCAGAGGATACATGAGGCTAGGGAGGCAGACAAGCAGAGGGACGAAGCAGAAAAGTGGAGGCAGTTTGAGCTGAATAAGATAGAGAGGATACAGCAAGGAGCACTAGTGCCAGGTCGTGATGATGAGTCGGTGATACTGTTTAATATCAGCCAAGAAATTAAGTTAGTACTGCCATTTGATGAAGCTGAAGTTGACCAGTATTTCCTGCACTTTGAAAAGGTGGTCCAGACTTGGCAATGGCCAAGAGATCAGTGGGCTGTCATGTTACAAAGTGTGTTGAAGGGGAAGGCTCAGCAGGCATTTTCTGCCCTGACCCTTGAACAGTCAGAGAATTATGCCACAGTTAAGGATGCGGTGCTTAAGGTCCATGAGTTGGTTCTGGAGGCATATAGACAAAGGTTCAGCGATTTGAGTTAGTCTGGAAGCCAAACTTATGTGGAGTTTACCCATGAAAAACTGGTGTACTTTGATAGTTGGTGTACCTCAAAAGGGGCAAATGAGGACATTAACAACTTAAGAAAGTTGATGCTGATTGAAGAATTTAAAAATGGTGTCCCTGACAACCTCAAGATGTACTTGAGTGAAAGAAGGCTGAGACCCTGTCAGAGTCTGCTAGGTTAGCAGATGAGTATGCTTTAACCCACAGAGTAAAGTTTTTCCCGAGCAGAAACTACCAAAGGAGTAGCAGGGATAACAAAGATACCCCACAGGTTAAACCAGAGAGTAAGCTGGGAACTAGTGACAAGAGTAAGGAGGAAGGAAACCAGTCAAAAGGGAAGTTTTCCAGTTTTACTTGTCACTATTGTAAGAAGCCTGGTCATGTGGCAGCAAACTGTTTTGCTATGAAAAGAGAAAAGGAAAGGAAAAGGAAACAATTCCAGCTGGTTGTGTTCAGTTGGTGGAGACACCGTGGAGAAAGAAAGGGTCTGACCAAGTGTAAGAGGGATTTGAGCGATTTATCTCAGAGGGGTTTGTGTCTGTAGAAGAAGGGTCACTCCCAGTTCCAGCGAGAATCTGGAGAGATACTGGGGCTTTTCAGTCACTAATATTGGATAGTGTTTTGGACTTCGGTAATGAGACATAAAACCGATGAAGTCAATATTATTAAAGGAATTGGAAAGGGGACTGAGTCCATGGCTTTGCATAAGGTAATTTTGAAATGCAGGTTGGTATCAGGACCTGTTAAGATCGGGGTACAATCTGAGTTGCCAATAGACAATGTTGATGTCTTGCTGGGTAATGACCTTGCAGGTGGGGATGTTTATTCAGCAGTGCAGCTAATGGGAAAGCCTGTAGCTGACAACCCACTCACAGATACTGATGTGTACCCTGCATGCTCAGTGACCTGAAGCATGTCTAAAAAGGCTGCCAATGCAGATAACAAAGACGAGCTCAACTTATGAGAACTTGTCAAAAACTTTTCTACCTTCCATGTTACATCAGGATCTGGGTAGTAAGGAGGATGAGAAAGGTTTGTCCTTGTCCAGGGATGAATTTATAGTGGAATAAAGTCAAGATTCTGAAACTGCTGCATTAAAGGAGACAGCTCTCACAGAAGAGGAGGTTCAGAGAGAGTCAGTAGGATACTATCTTAAGGAAGGGGTTTTAATGAGGAAGTGGAGACCACTTACCATACTTGCAAGTGAGGATTGGGCCATTGAACATCAAGTTGTGGTCCTGAAAGTTTACAGGGCTGAGATTTTAAACATGGCTCATGTTTAAAATGCCTTTAGGTGGACACTTTGGAGTGAGAAAGACAGTGAACAGGATTATGAAGCAATTCTACTGGCCTAATTTAAGAAAAGGTGTTGTGAATTTTTGCAAGACTTGCCACACCTGTCAGGTTGTGGGAAAACCTAACCAAGTGATTCAAGTAGCACCACTTAGACCAATACCAGTTTTGGTGAACCTTTTCCAGGGTCATAGTGGATTATGTTGGTCTATTGCTAAGGACTGCAGCTGGCTATGAGTATCTGTTAACAATCATGTGTGCTGTGTCTAGTTTCCTTGAAGCAGTGCCACTCAGAAACATCAGGGCCAAGACTGTGGTAAAAGCACTTATTAAATTTTTCACACTGGTAGATCTACCGAAAGAAAACCAATCTGACCAGGGTAGTAACTTTACTTCGAGAACATTCCAGGGGATAGTTAAAGAGTTGGGAGTTAAGCACATTGTGTCATTTGTATATCACCCAGAGTCCCAGGGGGCTTTGGAGCTGTTTCACTCCACTCTTAAGATGATGATTAAAACGTACTGTGTGGAAGAAACTGGGATGAAGGGGTTCCCCTACTCCCATTTGCTGTTAGAGATTCGATTCAAGAGTCTTTGGGGTTCAGCCCATTTGAACTTACAAAGCTAGGGGACTCTACTCAGAGAGCAATGGTCAGATCAGGAAGTGTGTATGAGCGTGCTTAGTTATGTTATGGAATTCAGAGACAGACTTAACAAGGCTTGTGACCTCACAAAGCAGAATTTACAGCACTCTCAGATAAACATGAAGCAGTGGTATGACAGAAAAGCGAGGGAGCAGAGATATTGTGTTGGAGAAAGGGTTTTGGTGCTGTTCCCTCTCCATACCAACCCCCTTCAAGCAAGATTTAGTGGACCATATGAAATAATTTAAGAAAATTGATTCTTTGAATTATGTTATTAGAACTCCTGACCAGAAGAAGGCTTCACAAGTCATGCACGTAAATATGATCAAGTGTTATCATGACCCTGGACCGGCACCTATAAGTACTGTTATGACAACAGAGGAAATTGTGGCGCCTGGTACCAGGATACCAGATATTTTTATCATGAGCTCAGTGCAGTTTCCACCAGACTCGGAAATTCTGATGTTCTGAAAAATATTGACAGGAAGATCCATCATTTGCAGCCAAGGCAGTAAAAACAACCGAAGAGATTAATTAACAAGTATAAAGATTTATTCCCTGACATGACTAAACTGGGTGGCAGTGTGACATGCGAAGAGGATGTTAGGAGAATACAGGGAGACTTGGATAGGCTGAGTGAGTGGGCAGATACTTGGCAGATGTCATTCAATGTGAATAAATGTGAAGTTATCCACTTTGGAAGCTGGAACAAGAGGGCAGAGTATTGTCTGAACGGTGTCGAGTTAGGTAAGGGAGAAATGCAAAGAGACCTAGGAGTCCTAGTTCACCAGTCAATGAAGGTGAATGAGCAAGTGCAACAGGCAGTGAAGAGGGCAAATGGAATGTTGGCCTTTGTTACAAGGGGAATTGAGTACAAGAGCAAGGATGTCCTTTTGCATTTGTACAGGGCCCTGGTGAGACCACACCTGGAATATTGTGTACAGTTTTGGTCTCCAGGTTTAAGGAAGGACATTCTGGCAATTGAGGAAGTGCAGCGTAGATTCACTAGTTTGATTCCTGGGATGGCAGGGCTGTCTTACGCAGAGAGATTGGAGAGATTGGGCTTGTACACGCTGGAATTGAGGAGATTGAGAGGGGACCTGATTGAAACGTTTAAGATAATTAAAGGATTTGATAGGATTGAGGCAGGAAATATGTTCCAGATGTTGGGAGAGTCCAGTACCAGAGGGCATGGATTGAGAATAAGAGGTCAGTTATTTAAAACAGAGTTAAGGAAGAGCTTCTTCTCCCAGAGAGTTGTGGAGGTGTGGAATGCACTGCCTCGGAAGACGGTGGAGGCCAATTCTCTGGATGCTTTCAAGAAGGAGCTGGATAGATATCTGATGGATAGGGGAACCAAGGGATATGGGGACAAGGCAGGGACTGGGTATTGATAGTGAATGATCAGCCATGATCTCAGAATGGCGGTGCAGACTGGAGGGGCTGAATGGTCTACTTCTGCACCTATTGTCTATTGTCTATTCCAAGTATTATTTGACCCAAAGGAACAGACGGAGCCTGTCAGCTCATCCAGAGTCAGTGGCTGCTCCAGATTCTCCCACTCACCGTCGTCTGTGATAGACGACAGGAAGTTGCGGGAGGCTGTGAAGTCTGTAGCTTTCTCGTCATACAGACCGGCATAGAAGAACCTGCAGATCCTCAGTATGTCTGTCTGCAAGTACGCGACTGAGTCGTCCTCTTCCTTAAGGCTGTGGATCCAGAACTCCCCCTGTCAACCTTTTGGAAGAGGAAGCGTGACATGTCTCGTCCTGCTCCACGGTTTGGACCCTTGATCGGAAGATGATCTTGGAGGATTCGGCGGCAAAGTACTGGGTTTGCCGGCCCTTCACCTCCTGTAATTCCTCCCTGACATCCACCCCCTTTGACCGCAGGAGAAATTGCTGCAACTCAGTCTGCAGGGTTCCCTCTGCCCCTATCTTGCTTTCTGGATACTCTTGCTCCTTTGTCTTATGGTATTAAAGTATGTGAACAATCCACCTGCTTCAGTATCTCTGACTCCGCACTTGGGCCATTTTCGAGCCTGGTAACACTTTACATTTACTGCAGTAGTGACATCACAATAGCCCTTCAGAAGAGCAGATTTCATTTTCTTAAACTATGTTTGACAGTTTACTGCATTAATGAGGTCATGTACGCCATCACAAGATGGCGCATGGTTGCAGCAGCCACTCTAGCTCAGAATCGGGTTTATTATCACTGGCATGTGATGTGAAATTTGTTAACAGCAGCAGCAGTTCAATGCAATATAGAATATAGAAGAGAAAAAATTATAAATAAAATAATAAATAAATAAAACAATTACAGTATATGTTATAGAATAGATTAAAAAAGTGCAAAAAAACAGAAATACTGTATATTAGAAAAAAGTGAGGTTGTGTCCAAGGGTTCAATATCTATTTAGGAATCAGATGGAAGAGGGGAAGAAGCTGTTCTTGAATCACTGAGTGTGTGCCTTCAGGCTTCTGTACCTCCTACTTGATGGTAACAGTGGGAAAAGGGCATGCCCTGGGTGCTGGAGGTCCTTAATAATGGACATTGCCTTTCTGAGACACCTCTCCCTGAAGATGTCCTGGGTACTTTGTAGGCTAGTACTCAAGATGGAGCTGACTAGATTTACAACCCTCTGCAGCTTCTTTCAGTACTGTGCAGTGGCTCCCCCTCCCCATACCAGACAATGATGCAGCCTGTCAGAACACTCTACATGGTACATCTAAAGAAGTTTTGAGTGTATTTCTTGACATGCCAAATCGCTTCATACTCCTAATGATCTGTCAATATGCCTTACACTATTCCTTGTGTGGACTACCCAGGGCATTTGTTTACTTGAGTTTAACATCTATTCCCTAAACTCTACTCCTCTGGATCTAGATGTTCTTATTCAATTTTTTCTGATTATTTTTATAAATATAAACTATATTATTTAATTATTAATCGTTATTAAGATGGCGCTGGTATCTGAGGATATGAAGATTCGTACGGCCAGATTTAGGAACAGCTTCTTTCCAACTGTGATAAGACTGCTGAACGGATCCTGACCTGGATCTGGGCCGTATCTTCCAAATATCCGGACCTGATTGCACTACCTTATTTTCCCTTTTTTGTTTTCTAATTATGATTTATAATTTAAATTTTTATTGTATTTACTTCAATTTGTACTTCAGGGTGCGCGAAGCACAGAATCAAATATCGCTGTAATGATTGTACGCTCAATCAATTGTACGCTCAATCAATTGTTTGGTGACAATAAAAGTAAAGTATATATTTCAAATTGACCATTTCTATTGCTTCTAGCTTTTCATCATTTTGAAATTGTCTTATTCTATCATTCTATTAAGCCCAAGGTAAGGTCCAAGGTGGTCCAGGGTTAGGGGGGCAAGATTATTTACTTGGATCCAGGGAATGTGGCTGAGGTCATTAATGAGTACATCAGTATTTCCCAAGGAGAAGGACTTGGAGGACAGAGAGATCAGTGTTGAGCATATTGATATGCTCGGGCATTTCAAGGAAAAGGAGGAGGTAGACTCCTAAAGGGCATCAAGGTGGATAAGCCCCCAAGGCCCGATGGGGTTCCAGGTTACTGAGAGTGCCAAGGGATGAGATAGCCACAGATGAGGACCCAGGTAACTGTCAGCTTGTTATGTTGTTCCATTATTCAAGAAGGGAACTAGTGATGATCTTGGAAAGTATAGACCAGTGAGTCTTATGTCACTGGTAGGAAATTACTGGAGAAAATTCTTAGATATACGATTTATGAATTTTTGGAAAACAGTGGCCTAATTAGGGAGAGCCAGCATGACTTTGTGTGGGGCAAGTTGTATCTTAAAAACTTGACTAAGTTTTTTGTCAAGGTGATGAGGGAGATTGATGAAGTTAGAGCTGTGGATGTTGTCTACATTAATTTTAGTAAGGTGTTTGACAAGATCCCTTATAGGAGGCTAATCTAGAAGATTAAAATGCAAGGGGTCCTTGATGAATTGGCTGTTTGGATTCAGAACTGACTTGCCCATAGAAAACAGAGGGTAATAATTGAAGAGACTTATTCTGTCTGGAAGTATGTGATTGGTGGTGTTCTGCAGGGATCTGTACTGAGACCTCTGCTGTTTGTGATGTACATAAATGAAACGTATAAAAATGTGGATGGGTGGGTTGGTAAGTTTGCAGATATGGGTGGAGAAAAAACAGATGGAGTTTAACCTGGCCTAATTTGAACTTTCATAGGTTAAATATAAAGAAACTGTACGTTATTAAGGGTAAACTTAACAGAGGGATTTGGGGGTCTGAGTTCCTGAAAGTGGCTACACAAGTTGAAAGGGTGGTTAAGAAGGCATATGGCATGCTTGCCTTTGTTAGTAGAGATACTGAGATCAAAAGTCAGGAAGTTATGTTGCAGCTTTATAAAACTCTAGTTAGACCTCATTTGGAGTATTGCGTACAGTTCTGGTCACCCTTTTCTAGGAAGGATGTTGAGGCTTTGGAGAAGGTGCAGAAGAGGTTTGCCAGGATGCTGCCTGAATTAGAAGGCATGTGCTATAACAAGATGTTGGACAAACTTGAGTAGTTTTCTCTGGAACGGCAGAGGCCGAGGGGAGATCTGATAAAGGTGTGTAAGGTTATGAGAGGCATAGAAATATCTAGCACCAGGGGGGGTATTTAAAGTGAGTGGGGACAATTTTAAAGGAGATGTGAGGGGCAAGTTTTTTTTTAATCCAGAGAGTGATAGGTGCCTGGAATGTGCTGCCTAGGATGTGGTAGAGGTATATATATTAGGGACTTTAATAAAACATTAGATAGGCACGTGGGTGTGAGGGAAATGGAAGGACATGGACACTGTGCCAGCAGAATGGATTAGCTTAGGTGGCCTTTGGATTATTTACTTAATTGGTTCAGCACAACATTGTGCACCGAAAAGCCCATTTCTGTGCTATGTTCTATATTCTATGTACCTCACATTTGCCTCTGGTTGAATTCATTTGACAAAATTTTGCCCATTCACTTCAATAGGTCAGGTGGTCACTTCTATCAATGCTGTTTAATATCAGTGGAGGGAAAAGGACTCACTTCGTGAGATAATCAGTACAGA
Organism: Hypanus sabinus; assembly: GCF_030144855.1. Lineage (NCBI taxonomy): Eukaryota > Metazoa > Chordata > Chondrichthyes > Myliobatiformes > Dasyatidae > Hypanus > Hypanus sabinus. The sequence continues at coordinate 63,965,075 of NC_082718.1, read as the reverse complement.
ATCTATGTGGATAGCTGTATAAGGGAACAAGTTATGATTTATTAAGGGTATGTTGAATAGAAATATATAGTTAAATGTATAAGTGGAATGTAGCTAGAGAAGATTTTAAGTATCTCCAAGTGACTTTTAAGGAAAAGTAGTAGACAGTGAAAATGGAATCACCTGTTTGCAATAAATAAAGTATCACCACCTAATCAAGAGTGCCCAATACATAGAGGACTACCACCTAATTAAACAACCAGTATACCATACATTCAAGAAAACAACAATCACTGCTAGATCGTATAATAAATGATGATACTAACCTGATGGGAGACTGAACATTAGGTGAGCGGGGGTAGTGATCACAGACAACATGGTGAGGTTCAATGGCTCAAACCATAAGGGTAATCAATTATGAAAGAGTGAAGTAGAATGAAATAAGGGCTGCAGGGAGAAAATCACAGAAAACAGATAATAAGCTATGGGAAATGCAAGAGAAACAATCACCTCTAAAAGCCTAAAACAAGTAACCTATAGATGGTGAATGGTTAAAGAACTGAATGGAAATGAAAGAAATAGTGTTTGTTTGGAAAGGATTCCAATTTGCTACTCATCTCCTTCCAAACACTAAACTCTTTTAGCTCACATCCTGTCAAATACCATTAAGATTATAAACTGCACATCTCAGTACAAAATTGTCCATGAATTCCAAATTAGCAATGGGCATTTCATGCCTTTATCTCTCAGCATGACTTTTCAAAGCTGTCCTGGCCAGCCTGTTAACTTGCAAACTTGTACCTCTCCTACCCCCATCTTCTTATTCTGATTTCTTACTCCTTTCTTTCCAGTCCTGATGGTCTCCAAAATGTCAACCCTTTATTCCTCTCTATAAATGCTGCCCGACTTACGGAGTTCCTCCATCATTCTGTGTGGGGTTGCCTTCTCTTTCAGCCAGTTTATTACTTGAACAGTAGGTATGTACTTGCCTGATAGATGCTATTAGGAGCTCCAAACTCTCAGATGCTTTTGCAACTAAGTGCCATCAGAAGATCTGCAAACATTACATTTGACATTTTCTGTTCCACAGTATAATACGGACTGTGAATGATAAGGCTGCTACCCCTTCTAATTTTGAACAATTGTATTCAACTTGTGCTGTACTGGAGGCAATGTAGGTTGAGGAATTTCCTCTTTGCCCTATAGATTAGTTTAATTCCAGATGGAAGCTTATTGGCAGTGAGAATCTGAGGAACTGGTCAGCCCTCGCTTGTCCTCATTGAGATAGGGTGTATTATACCCAATATTTACGATCACAACCTGCATGCTACCATGTTGGAGTTGGAGTGGAATTTCTGGGTAGCCAATTTTGCTATGGGTGGTCCATATTCACTCTTTATGATTGAGTCAGTGGCTTTATGATGTCATTGTATGTCCAATATACATCTTTTTTAGAGCAGTTTGTCACTGAGCCTACTAGGGGATCAGCTATACTGGATTGGGTGTTATGTAATGAACCAGAGGTGACTAGGGAGCTTAAGGTAAAAGAACCCTTTGGAGACAGTGGTCACAATATGATTGTGTTCAACTTGAAATTTGATAGGGAGAAAGTAAAGTCTGATATAACATTATTTCAGTGGACTAAGGGAAATTACAGAGGAATTGGCCAAAGTAAATTAGAAGTAGCTGCTGGAAGGGATGTCAGCAGAGCAGCAATGGCGTGTGTTTCTGGGAAATATGAGGATGGTGCAGGACATGTGTATTCGAAAAATGAAGAAATATTCAAATGGTAAAATAGTACAACCGTGGCTGACAAGGAAAGTCAGAGCCATTGTAAAAGCAAGAGAGAGGGCATTCAACAAAGCAGAAATTAATGGGAAGATAGAGCATTGGGGAGTTTTTAAAAACCTCCAAAAAGCAACTAAAAATCATTAGAAGGGAACAGATGAAATATGAAAGCAAGTTAGCATATAATATCAAAGTGGATAGTAAGCTTTTCCAAGTATGTTAAAAATAAAAGAGAAATGAGAGTGGATATAGGACCGCTAGAAAATGAGGCAGGAGAATAATTATTGGGGAGAAGGAGATGGCTAATGAACTAAATGAGTATTCTGTGTCAGTCTTCACTGTGGAAGACACTAGCAGTATACTGATATTGTAGCATGTGAAGGTAGAGAAGTAGGTAGAGTTACTATTACAGGAGAGAAGGAGCTCAAAAAGCTGAAAGACCTAAAGGTACATAAGTCACCTGGACCAGAGGAACTGCACCCTAGGGTTCTGAAAGAGGTAGTGTTAGAGATGGTGGTAGCATTAGAAATGATCTTTCAAAAATCATTGAACTCTGACAGCGTGCCAGAGGACTGGAAAATTGCAAATGTTACTCCACTCTAAGAAAGGAGGAAGGCCACAGAAAGGAAATTATAGAACAGGTAGCTTGACCTCAGTGGTTGGGAAGATGTTAGAGCAGGCATGGGCAAACTGTGGCCCGCGGGCCATATGCGGCCCATTAAGCTTTTTAATCCGGCCTGCAGAACTTGATGAAATTATATTAATAAACCTTGTTAACGTTTTTTCCCCGCAATTCTGGTGTTTTCCCAATAGATGACGCACTCTATATACATTGACCTTTGTTGAGGTGCAGCGTATTACTCCACATTTGCGCTTTACTCTTTGTTCGGCTCGACCTATTTGTGTGAACAGGCGTTCAGCGTCATGAACATCAACAAAGCCAGCCACAGATCCAAGTTAACTGACCAACACCTCAGATCCATCCTGAGAATCGCCACAACAAAACTAAATCCAGACTTTGATGCGCTGGCTAAAAAGGGAGACCAACAACACTGTTCCCACTGAAATTAAAAATAAGTTTCTTTGTTGTGTTATGTAAAAAATGCATTTGAAAATATTTTTTTCAATAAGCCTTACATGTTACATGTCATTTCTGTTAAGTGATGGACATGAGTAGTGCTCAGGTGCACGTACGTTCTCAAAATAAAAAATGCGCTCCAGATCAAATAACGCGCTCCGCATACTGGTGCGCTGTCATTGTTCTGTCTTTGTGCTGGTTGTTGTTGAGTTTTGGCACGGGGGACAATTGAATAAGAAGGAGCAGGACAAGTAGACCTGCATCTCCTACCGTTTTTGAAATAAAGACAGTCAGGAGGAGAGTGATGATGATAATATCTTGAAGGATAACAGAATTTTCAGTGCTTTAAAATAATAACTGTTACTATTAAAAAAGCTGTATTTTATTCATTTAATTTTCAGTGTTTTAAAAGTCATTTCAATAAATAGCTATATACCATGGGACTTCAAAGACATATATTTTGTTGTAATGCATTTGTTCATTTTCAATTGAAATTAAAGCACATGTTTTCTACATATCCCATGATATTTTATTTTCTCTTATGAGGTGTATTACCAAAACACTCCGTCCATCTGCTCCTGGTCCTGTCAAACTTTAGAACCCTTTGTGGCCCACAAGTCAAAAAGTTTGCCCACCCCTGTGTTAGAGTCAATTGTTAAGGATGAGGTGTTGGAGTACTTGGTGACACAGGACAAGATAGTACAAAGTCTGCATGGTTTCCTTCAGGGAAAATTCTGCCTGATGAACCTGTTGGAATACTTTGAGAAGATTACATGTAGGATAGATAAAGGGGATGCAGTGGATGTTGTATATCTGGACTTGCAGAAGGTCTTTGACAAGGTGCCATAAGGCTGGTTACCAAGTTAAGAGCCCATGGTACTATAGGAGAGTTACTAACATGGTTAGAGCATTGGCTGATTGGTAGGAGGCAGTGAGTGGGAATAAAAGGATCCTTTCCTGGTTGGCTGCCAGTGACTAGTGGTGTTCCACAGGGGTCGGTGTTGGAACCACTTCTTTTTCTGCTGTATATAAGTGATTTATATGACGGAATACATGGCATTGTTGCCAAGTTTGCAGATGATACGCAGATTGGTGGAGGGGCAGGTAGTATTGAGGAAACAGGTAGGATGCAGAAGGACTTAGACAGATTAGGAGAATGTGGAAGAAAGTGACAAATGAGATACAATGTTGGAAAATGCATAGTCATGCACTTTGGTAGTAGAAGTAAATGTGCTGACTATTTTCTAATTGGGGAGAAAATCCAGGAATATGAGATGCAGAGTGACCTGGGTGTCCTTTTGCAAAACACCCTGAAGGTTAACTTGCAGGTTGAGTCGGTGGTGAGGAAGGCAAATGCAATGTGAGCATTCATTTCAAGAGGTCGAGAATACAAGAGCAAGGATGTGATGCTGAGGCTTTATAAGGCACTGGTGAGACGTCACTTTAAGTATTGTGAACAGTTTTGGACCCCTCTTCTTAGAAAAGATGTGCTGGCATTGGAGAGAGTCCACAGGAGGTTTGCAAGGATGATTCCAGGAATTAAGAGGTTATTATACAAGGAACATTTGATGGCTCTGGGCCTATGCTCACTGGAATTTAGAAGGATGAGGGGCGGATCTCATTGAAACCTTTTGAATGTTGAAAGGCCAAGACAGAGTAGATGTGGAAAGGATGTTTCCCATGGTGGGAGAGTCTAGGACAAGAGGGCACAGCCTCAGGATAAAGGGGCGTCCTTTCAAATCAGAGATGTGGAGAAATTTCTTTAGCCAGAGAGTGGTGAATTTGTGGAATTTGTTGCCACATGCAGCTGTGGAGGCCAGGTCATTGGGTATATTTAAGACAGTGATTGATTGGACATTGCATCAAAGGTTACGGGGAGAGAGCCAGGAACTGGGGTTGAGGAGGAGATAAAAAAAAAGATCTGCCATGATTGAATTGCAGAGCAGACTCAATGGGCTAGATGGCCTAATTCTGCTCCTATGCCCTATGGTCTTATGGCCTTATGGTCTATATACTGGCTGAAGTGTTTACTATATTTCTCTGGCAGTTAACGTGCAGTGGAAATCATTTGCATTGAAGTTCTGGAAGGACAGAGTTCACATTATGATTCAATAGACAATAGACAATAGACAATAGGTGCAGAAGTAGACTATTCGGCCCCTCGAGTCTGCACCGCCATTCTGAGATCATGGCTGATCATTCACTATCAATACCCAGTCCCTGCCTTGTCCCCATATCCCTTGATTCCCCTATCCATCAGGTATCTATCTAGCTCCTTCTTGAAAGCATCCAGAGAATTGGCCTCCACAGTCTTCCGAGGCAGTGCATTCCACACCTCCACAACTCTCTGGGAGAAGAAGCTCTTCCTTAACTCTGTTTTAAATAACTGACCTCTTATTCTCAATTCATGCCCTCTGGTACTGGACTCTCCCAACATCTGGAACATATTTCCTGCCTCAATCCTATCAAATCCTTTAATTATCTTAAATGATTCAATCAGATCCCCTCTCAATCTCCTCAATTCCAGCGTGTACAAGCCCAATCTCTCCAATCTCTCTGCGTAAGACAGCCCTGCCATCCCAGGAATCAACCTAGTGAATCTACGCTGCACTTCCTCAATTGCCAGAATGTCCTTCCTTAAACCTGGAGACCAAAACTGTACACAATATTCCAGGTGTGGTCTCACCAGGGCCCTGTACAAATGCAAAAGGACATCCTTGCTCTTGTACTCAATTCCCCTTGTAACAAAGGCCAACATTCCATTTGCCCTCTTCACTGCCTGTTGCACTTGCTCATTCACCTTCATTGACTGGTGAACTAGGACTCCTAGGTCTCTTTGCATTTCTCCCTTACCTAACTCTACACCGGGGGTCGGCAACCTGCGGCTCCCGAGCCATTTGTGGCTCTTTCACCTCTGTGCTGCGGCTCCCTGTGGCTTTGGGAAATAATTGGTCAGTATTTAATTAAAATGTATTTTATGTTAGTTTGTTAGCTTTTGAAATGTAATTATGGTGATCTTGTACAACCTAAGTGTAGCGACACATTTCCTGCCACATCCGAAACGGCTCACAATTAGCCAGCATTCCGGCTAAGGGAGATAGCCTACGGGGGTTTGTGAGTACGCGTCTTTTGCAGCATCTGCGTCCATGGGGGCTGGGTTGAGGGAGGCTTAAAAGCAAGGCTGTTTAGTTCGAATAAAGCTATCTTTGACTGCAGTTTACTGACACCGCTACAACGTGTTTTTATCGCTGGCTGTCCAGACGGAAGGTGCTGAAACGCTTTGTCGCGTGTCTGGAAGAAGTGAAAACTTTCCTGGGCAGCAAAGGGCTCACCTTTCCTGAGCTGGAACAGCCAGAGTGGCTGGAAAAGCTACACTTCATGGTAGACATGACAGCGCACCTGAACACGCTGAACACAGCTCTTCAGGGGAAAGGACGTACAGCCCTGCACATGTTGGAGGATGTTTTGGCATTCGAGCGCAAGTTGACAGTGCTTGCCAGAGATTTACAGAAAGGCACTTTGTCTCACTTCCCCAATTTGAGAGAGTTCAAACAAGGTCACGACATGATAATTTCGGAGTATTTACATTCTGCAATCATCGCAATGCAAACATCGTTTGGGAAATGCTTCTGTGAATTCAGAGAGGAAAAAAACACATTATCCTTCCCGGTCACTCCCTTAAGCATCGATCCTTCCCTACTGAATACGACTGCATTGGCAGGTGTGAGTCAACCTGATCTTGAGATGGAACTGGCCGACATAGCCGACAAAGACATATGGGTGTCCAAGTTTAGACGCTTGACAGCAGACCTTGAAGATGTTGCCCGTCAGAAGGCCGTTCTTGCTCAGAAACACAAATGGAGTGATATTGAAAACCTCACAGATGACAGCTTGCGATCCTGTGTAAAGATGAAGGTGACATCATACAGCCCTGATGTGCAGACGCTGTGCGCTGAGGTCCAGGAGCAGAAATCCCATTAACCAAGTATGATAAATATTTTAATTGCCTATTATTTTACTTATATTCATATTTTTTCATAGTTCAGTGAAATAGTCCTTTCATTTTTCAGGATGACAGCTGGCTGACGTTATTTTTGGTTTGCTGCTGGCGGAAAATTTAAGTTCGGCGTTTTTCATAAATACAAGAAGGACTCAAATAGACATTGAATATTTTACTTAAAAGTAACTTTCAACCCAACGTCTTTTTTTCGGAGTTCAAAATGTTTTTGTTGCATGCAGAAATGTAATTTCGTTTTCTCTGCAGGAGTTCATCAATTTCATAAATGCAACACATTATAGTTTGTTTATACATAGCATAAAGGCAAAAAAAAACGTTGTATGCAGTGTTATTTCATTTTAAATGTCAAACGGGTTTTGCGGCTCCCAGTGTTTTCTTTTCTGTGGGAAACGGGTCCAAGTGGCTCTTTCAGTGGTAAAGGTTGCTGACCCCTGCTCTACACCATTCAGACAATACTCTGCCCTCTTGTTCCAGCTTCCAAAGTGGATAACTTCACATTTATTCACATTGAATGACATCTGCCAAGTATCTGCCCACTCACCCAGCCTATCCAAGTCTCCCTGTATTCTCCTAACGTCCTCTTCGCATGTCACACTGCCACCCAGTTTAGTATCGTCAGCAAACTTGCTGATATAGTTTTCAATGCCCTCATCTAAATCATTGACATAAATCGTAAAGAGCTGTGGTCCCAATACAGAACCCTGTGGTACCCCACTAGTCACCTCCAGCCAGTCCGAGAAACACCCATTCACTGCTGCCCTTTGCTTTCTATCTGCCAACCAGTTTTCTATCCATGTTGAAACCCTGCCCCCAATGCCATGAGCTCTGATTTTACTCACCAATCTCCTATGTGGCACCTTATCGAATGCCTTCTGAAAATCTAGGTACACAACATCTACTGGCTTACCCTCGTCTAACATCCTTGTTACACCCTCAAAAAACTCCAACAGATTAGTCAAGCATGATTTGCCCTTGGTAAATCCATGCTGGCTTGGCCTAATCCTATTTCTGCCATCAAGATGTGCCACTATTTCGTCCTTAATAATGGACTCAAGCATCTTCCCCACGACTGACGTTAGGCTAACGTTATATAGTTCTCCGTTTTCTCCTTCCCTCCATTCTTGAAAAGTGGGATAACATTAGCCACTCTCCAATCTTCAGGAACTGATCCTGAATCCAAGGAACATTGGAAAATGATTACCAATGCATCCGCAGTTTCCTGAGCCACCTCTTTTAGAACCCTCGGATGCAGACCATCTGGACCCGGGGATTTATTAGCCTTCAGTCCTACCAGTCTACTCATCACAGTTTCTTTCCTAATGTCAATCTGTCTCAATTCCTCTGATATCTTATGACCCTGGCCCATCCATACATCTGGGAGATTGTTTGTGTCCTCCCTGGTGAAGACAGATCTAAAGTATGCGTTAAATTCTGTTGCCATTTCCCTGTTTCCCATAACAATTTCTCCCAATTCATTCTTCAAGGGGCCAACATTGTTCTTAACTATCTTCTTTCTCTTCACATAGCTAAAAAAGCTTTTGCTATCCCCTTTTATATTCCTGGCTAGACTGAGCTCATACCTGATTTTTTCTCTCCGTATTGTTTTTTTAGTTAAGATCTGCTGTTCCTTAAAACTTTCCCAAACATCTGTATTCCCACTCATCTTAGCCCTGTCATACTTCTTTTTCTTTAATGCTATACAATCTCTGACTTCCTTTGTCAACCACTGTGGCCCCTTCCCCCTCTTTGAATCCTTCCTTATCATTGGAATGAACTGCTTTTGCATCTTTTGTATTATGCCCAAGAATATCTGCCACTGCTGATCCACTGTCTTTCCTGCCAGAGCATCCGCCCATTTAACTTTGGCCAGCTCTTCCCTCATGGCTCCGTAGTCTCCTTTATTTAATTGCAACACTGACACCTCTGATCTGCCCTTATCCCTCTCAAATTGTAGATAAAAACTTATCATGAACTTATTCAGAGAACTTTGGTTACAGGGAGAGCACCATGTAACTAGAAAATGTCTTATTTGAAGGAATTCAGAACAAACAGCAGTACACTAAGTTGGAACGTTCCAGGAAATGCTGAAGATACTCCATTAAATTTGGTAGCGTCTGCAGGGAGAGATATTTCATAACATTCCAGGTCAATAATCATTTATCAGAGCCACTCGGACACATGCTCTGCAGTTGGAACTGAGTGTTCTGTGTATCTTTTCATGAGCACGGACTCATTTTATTTCTGATCCATTCCTTGTTAGATCAATGTGTAACAAAGATGGCTATATAAGTTTGATGTACAACTCTGCTGTGATGATCTGAATCGTATTGAATGGCTTCTTCCTGTTCTTCTGATCCTTGCAAAGTCCAAAATATGGAAAATAAATTCCATCTCACAGCTGCTTTCTGTAGGACAGCACCAGAGAGGAGAGTGCTCTGCAGCTTATCTTCAGATGGTGGAATGTTAACTTGTTTGGCTTTGAAATGACTCAAAGTACAACAAACAAAATAATTTACAGAAAATTATCTGAAATGTTCTCTCTATGCTGATGTTTCTCTGAGCTGAAGGGAAGTATTTAGATGTACTTTAACGCAGAATCCATATTTCAAACAGAGTCTTGGAAAGGAGTATTTTAATTCATAGAGGGGGTTCTAATGGTTATTGCTCTGGTAAGTTAATTTCCTTCCAGTCAGAGACTTGTGAATGCCTTTTGTCTATTTTAAGCTAAATCTTCATTATAAGTATCATCTTTCTACTTCCTGTCTTTAACAGGTGATAATGGATAAGATGCCAGAGAGATTGAATAACAAACACAAGCACCTATGGAGAGGAATAAACAGTTGATGTTTTGAGCTGAAGCCCTTCATGAGAACTGGAAAGGAAGGGGAAAGAAGTCAGAACAAGAAGATGCGGGTGGGGTAGAAGGAGCACAAGCTGGCGGGTGATAGGTGAAACCAGGTGAGGGGCAAGATAGCTGGGTGAGGGAGGGAAATAAAATGAGAAGCTGGGAGGTGATTGATAGGTGGAAGAAATAAAGGTCTGAAGATGAACAAATTTGATAATAGAGGTGAATGTACCATGGGAGAAAGGTTCAGGATTTCCAGCACCTGTAAATTCTCTTGTATTAAAATAGATCACCCATCCTGCTTGTAAGAAGCAGGAAGAGTGTTTTAATTCGTACGGAAGGAGTACAGGCACAGGAGCGTAGGTCTGCAGCATTGCTCTTCCTGCTTTATGAAGCAATATTTTGCTTTAATATTTGAGTTCTTCCCTGGTGACCTGCCTTCACCTGGTGGGAGAAGCATGATGAATTTCACACTCAAGCTCCAGGTTCTTCTGATGCAAACATACTGTATAAATTATCATAAAATCTTGCTTTAGACAGCTGCCATCTAAGGATGCAGTGCCCATTACTAACTTCTAGCAGATTGGATTCCCCCCTCAGAGTTGATTTTCATTAAGTTTGAGGGAGGGGTGGTAGGATGGATAAGTAATCGTATGGCCCACGCAATAAAGGAAGTGAGTAAGGCTGACTGTGATTCATGGAGATGGATGAATACCTGGAACAAGCTGCCAGAGGAGGTGATGGAGGCAGATACAGTTACAACATTTAAAATTCTCAAACCAGTCCTGTGCTCATCACAGTGGCAGCCATCTGAGAAAAAACATGGATCAGCAAAAAGGCAGGGAGCAAAAGCACAGCAGAAATTTAGTCAACAATATGCCTCACTGTTTACTTATGGATTAGAAAGTGGTGTTGACATTCCTTTCTGATGGAGAGAATCAGAATGTAGCACCCTTTATAAATCCTGTAGCCCATGACTGGAATTCTCAGTTATACAGTTGAGTTCTGTGTAGAAGACAAAGAATGTGCCCTGGAACTGCCTCATAAAGTGTGTAACCACAAATACTGATTGATTTATAGTTAGTCTATGCTTCCATTTACTTTTAATTTTGGTGCTGCCTTGTGAAGTTGGCAGCCTAGTCTGATAGGAATTCCATGGTACTACACAGATTGTAAAGCACAGAAACTAATTTTCAACCAAAAGGTCCCATGCTTAAATACATTTAACAAGTCATGTTTTAAAATGTATTTATGTCTCATGTGAGCCTCCATTAATCTAAACATTTGACATACAAGACTATAAGACCATAAGATATAGAAGTAGAATTAAGCCATTTGGCCCATTGAGTCATCTCTACCATTCTGTCATGGTTAATTTACTATCCCTCTCAGCTGCATTTTCCTGACTTCTCCCCATAATCTTTGACATCCTTACTAATCAAAAACCTATCAACCTCCACTTTAAATATACCCAATGACTTGGCTTCAATAGCAATTAATTCTATGGATTCACTACCTTCTGGTTAAAGAGATTCCTCCTCATTTCTGTTCTGAGACCTTTCCCTCTGGCCATAGACTCCTGCTCTATTGGAAATATTCTTTCCACATCCACCCCCATAACTCTTTCCTTCTTTCCTCTTGCTCAATTATCTAAGATGTTCTTAAATGTATTGAATTAATCTGACCCATGTGAGAGGGAAGAGTGGTGAGTGCAGGAAAAGCCCTGCCAGGTCTTGATGGTAGAGGTAGATTCTTTATTGGACATTTAACAAACGTCTGGAAAGTAACATGGATGATAGAAAAATGGAGGGGCTATGTAGGAGGGAAGGATTAGATTGAAGTTAGATTAGTTTAGAAGGTCAGCACAAAATCATGGGCCAAAATTCCTGTACTGTGCTGTGATGTTTTATGTTCTATGTTCACTCCTTATGTGCAGCGGAAACAGAAAATGCTGAAGATATTCATCATCAGCAAAGAAAGAATCCACTTTTCTTCAGAACCTGAAGTGATTGAGATTATATTGGCTTGTCTGGTATAGATGTGAGGGGCCTCTGCAGTATGCACTGGTGGAACATGTAGCCCACGTTGGCTTATTTTATTTCTGTACAACACACAGATGCTGGGCAATCATCAATAGGTTGAAGGCATGCGGTGTAAGAGACAGAATCTTGAGGTACAAATCTTCTCTTCAGTCACAAATTACTAAGTGGAAGAAGATAAGATCTGAGATAAGGAAGGAAAAGAGATACAGAAAAGAGCAAAAAAGGAAGATATATACAAATCAACAGAAAATCAAAATAACATTATAGAATTGATGGATGTTTGAAAACTTCCAAACCAAACACTTAGAATTCATGCCATGTATTGCTAGTGTAACATGTGGCATTAATTATGAAAGTACCTTGGTGTCATTTATAATTACATCCATTCTCCTCCCTTCTTTTATCATTTAAATGCATCAGTGTAATCTCAATTCTCTATTCTTTTATATTCTAATCTAGCCTTTTTTAATGTACCTGTGTTATCGAATTATCAATCTTGACATCAGAAGATTGAGAGGAGGGGATTTCAAATAGGTCCACTGACCAAAGCAGAAAAAGGCATCTGCAGTTCGTGGCAGCATAATATCTGACCAGCGACCAATCGGTGTTTGGGATTGATTAGCAAGAGCAAATTAAATGAAGGCAGGGGAAAGTGCAGCAGCCATTGTCGCAGCTGGCCATCATCTGAGTGGACAGAGTTAGAGTGGTAATCTTGAGGTTTTAGCTCTTCAAGGCTTTAGTCAAAGCAAAAAAAAAGGTAAAGTTCTTTTTCTTTCCCTTCTTTATATCTGCTCAGTCAGGACAGTGGAGATGCCAGGCAGGATAGTTGAATGCTCCTCTTGTGGGATGTGGGAAGGCAGGGAGATCCAGTGCCCCTGATGACAACACCTGCAAGAAGTGCATCCAGCTGCAGCTTCTAATAATCGGCATTAAAGTGTTGGAGCTGATACTGGATGAGCTCTGGATCATTCAGAAAGCTGAAGGGGGGATAGATAAGACATATGGGGAGGTAGTTACATTCAAGGTGCAGGACACAGGAAACTGTCTGACAGGCAGGATGGCAAAAGAGGTTAAGCAGCCAGTGCAGAATACCCCTGTGTCCATGACTCAGAAAGGAAGGGTGGGAGAAGGGGCATGCTGTGGTGATAGGGGATTTGTTAGGGAATGGACAGGAGACTCTGTGGGTGATAATGAGATTCCCGAATAGTATGTTGCCTCCTGGGTTCCAGGGTCCCGGACATCTCAGATTGAGTTCACAGCATTTTTAAGTGGGAGGGTGAATGACCAGAGGGTCCTTGTAGGTACCAATGATATGGGTAGGACGAGTGATGAGATTCTCAAAGTTCAAAGTAAAGTTTATTATCAGAGTACATACATATCGTTACATACAACCCTAAGATTCATTTTTCTGTGGGCTTACTTGGCAAACTGTAAACATCAGGAATTGTAAGCTGTAAACAAATGTGCAAATGCAGATAATAAATAAATAGAAAAAATAGTGAACATGAAATAACAAGTTAAAAGAGTCCTTAAATAAGTGTAGTCATCCCCTTTTGTTCAAGAGCCTGATGGTTGAGAGGTAGTGACTGTTCTTGAACCTGGTGGTGCGAGTCCTGAGGCACCTGTACCTTCCACCTGATGACAGCAGCGAGAAAAGAGCATGGCCTGGGTGGTGAGGATATTTGATGATGGATGCTGCTTTTCTTCAGCAATGTTTCTGACCTGAGTCTTGTAGATGGACAGGCTACCCACAGGATAGATGTAAACACTGTTGAAAGAATACAGAGAAAATTTACAAGGATATTGCTGGGTCTGGAGGGCCTGAGTTATAAGGAAAGATTGAATAGTTTAGGACTGTATTCTTTAGAATGTAGAAGATTGAGAGGTGATTTGATAGAGGTATACAAAATTATGAGGGATATAGATAGGTTGGGTGGGACTACAACCAGAGGTCATGGGTTAAGGGTGAAAGGTGAAAATTTTAAGGGGAACATGAGGGGAAACTTCTTCACTCAGAGGGTTGTGAGAGTGTGGAGCTGGTGCATGTGAGCTGGATTTTGGATAGGTACATACGAGGGGTGATTGATAAGTTTGTGGCCTAAGGTAAAAGGAGTCAATTTTAGAAAACCTAGCACATTTATTTTTTACCCTCCCCTAGTGTTGCCACTATGTCCTCATGGACCTCCTTGGGTGATAAGCCCTTGAGACCGAGGTTGCGGATGACTGCACGAAGGCCGATGTTGTCCATTTTCTCAGACAGTGCCTATCTGCAATTTTCAATTATTTGAAACAGAAATACCACAAAAGTTATTAACTTCAAACTTTCTGCATAATCACTCAAAGAGTTGAACTGCACGTACATGTAACGAGAACTGTATAACTCATCTCCTACCTTAGGCCATAAAGTTATCAATCACCCCTGCTGTGAACCACTTTCTGGAGGTCTAAGACGCCAACTTCTACAAAGAAGGATCCATATGCTCCACGACCATTGGACTAAGTGTGTAAATGTAGGAGGGGACTATGTTGAAAAATAAATGTGCCAGGTTTTCTAAAATTGACTCCTTCTACCTTAGGCTATGAACTTATCAATTAGCCCTCATAGATATTAGGGATATGGAGGCTATGGCCCCGGTGAAGGTCAATGGGAGTAGGCATAGTTTTAAGTGGTTTTGGCATGGACCAGATGGATAACGGACCTGTTTCTGAGTTGCACTTTTCTATGATTCTATAGAAACATAGAAAATAGGTGCAGGAGTAGGCCATTCAGCCCTTTGAGCCTGCACCACTATTCAGTATGATCATGGCTGATCATCCAACTCAGAACCCTGTACCAGCTTTCTCTCCATACCCCCTGATTCCTTTAGCCACAAGGGCCATATCTAACTTCCTCTTAAATATAGCCAATGAACCGGCCTCAACTGCTTCCTATGGCAGAGAATTCCACAGATTCACCACTCTCTGTGTGAAGAAGTTTTTCCTCATCTCAGTCCTAAAAGGCTTCCCCTTTATCCTTAAACTGTGACCCCTCGTTCTGAACTTCCCCAACATCGGAAACAATCTTCCTGCATCTAGCCTGTCCAATCCCTTTAGAACTTCATAAGTTTCAATAAGATCCCCCCTCAATCTTCTAAATTCCAGTGAGTATAAGCCTAGTCAATCCAATCTTTCTTCATATGAAAGTCCTGCCATCCCAGGAATCAATCTGGTGAACCTTCTCTGTACTCCCTCTATGGCAAGAATGTCTTTCCTCAGATTAGGGGACCAATACTGCACACAATATTCTAGGTGCGGTCTCACCAAGGCCTTGTACAACTGCAGTAGAACCTCCCTGCTCCTGTACTCAAATCCTTTCACTATGAATGCCAACATACCATTTGCCTTTTTCACTGTACCTGCATGCCCACCTTCAATGACTGGTGTACAATGACACCCAGGTCTTGTTGCATCTCCCCTTTTCCTAATCAGCCACCGTTCAGATAATAATCTGTTTCTCTGTTCTTGCAACCAAAGTGGATAACCTCACATTTATCCACATTAAATTGCATCTGCCATGAATTTGTCCACTCACCTAACCTATCCAAGTCACCCTGCATTCTCTTAGCATCCTCCTCACAGCTAACACCACCACACAGCTTCGTGTCATCCGCAAACTTGGAGATGCTGCATTTAATTCCCTCATCTAAATCATTAATATATATTGTAAACAACTGGGGTCCCAGCACTGAGCCTTGCGGTACCCCACTAGTCACTGCCTGCCATTCTGAAAAGGTCCCATTTACTCCCACTCTTTGCTTCCTGTCTGCCAACCAATTCTCTATCCACATCAATACCATACCCCCCAATACCATGTGCTTTAAGTTTGCACACTAATCTCCTGTGCGGGACCTTGTCAAAAGCCTTTTGAAAATCTAAATATACCACATCCACTGGCTCTCCCCTATCCACTCTACTGGTTACATCTTCAAAAAATTCTATAAGATTCGTCAGACATGATTTTCCTTTCACAAATCCATGCTGACTTTGTCCGATGATTTCACCTCTTTCCAAATGTGCTGTTATCACATCTTTGATAACTGACTGTAGCATTTTCCCCACCACCGATGTCAGACTAACTGGTCTATAATTCGCCGGTTTCTCTCTCCCTCCTTTTTTAAAAAGTTTATAATTCAACTACACTTGCACAATTCTTTGGATGCAGAATTATCTTTTGAATGAGTGCCTTGGGTTTAAGGCCTCCAGTTTTGCTTTCCTCCACCAGTGGAAATAATCTCTGCGTATTCACTCTATATAAACCCTTCATAATTTTAAAGATCGTAAAGTGTTAGTTCATCCTAAAATGTGCAGACTTGCATCTCTGTTATCACTTGTAAATTTTTGGTCCACCTTTACCAGTTCTCTACATCATTATTATAAAGCAGTGACCAAATCTAGATGCAATACTTTGTATGGTTTAACCATTTTTCAATATGAGATGAGCATAATTTCCTTGCTTTTCAATTTTATCCATCTAGCAATAGACTCCAGTTCTTAATTCTTTAATGTTTTTTAGAGAGTTGCAGATGTATGAAAAAACCTTTAATGATTGTTGTAATCAGAGAATTGGAGATCCCTTTGTTCCTTTCCTATATTGTATCTTCCAGCCACTTAGGAACCTTCTTATTCCACCCATTCGTTTATCTGCACTGAACTTCATTATTCAATTAGTTGCCATTAGTACATTTACTAATATACCCCTGTGATTATTCCAAACATGTGGTGTCAGAACTTGTGTTCTTATAAAGCTGATTAGATTATGTTAAATATTATTTACAGGTGAAATTGTATCTATTAAGAAATTATCCCAGATATTTGATTCAGGAGCATGTTGATGGCACTAGGCAGAATAACAGTTTGGAATGGGCTAGAAGTGTTGAGGAGTGTTTCTGTGATGTTGTACGACTCTATGACTTTGGTGCATGACCTACTACAGCAAGTGCAGCATTCTTTTCAGTCCTGCACCAAATGATGTCACAAGTGGTGCACCTTGTGTTCCTTCCCTTACTGTGCAAATTAGACTGCATCTTGCTGAGATTGCCTCAGTCAAACAGACTATTTTGACAGCGATGTTCACACACAGCATCTATCAGTCTTAGTTTTCAATACTCAGGATAACAGCAGTGGCTTCACTGATTTCCATTCAACGTTCGAAGTCTTTTTATAAAATTTGCAGCAGAGCTGCCCATTGTAACCTTTGCTCACTGTATCACATGCTGCAGCAATTCAGGACGACTTTGGTATAGTATTTGATCAAGGAAATGTCCACAGGTATACAAAGCGTCTGTCCCTTTGCATTTTCCTTTGTTTCCATGGTAGATATTTATGCAATCATTCTCAAGCTGCATAGGAAGTGCACCCTTAAGATCTGACACTAAGTTATCAGATCATCCTGGCATCTGTGAGCTTCTCAGGTCTTGTTTCCTTGAGGATTCTATATACAAACTTCCATATTGCTGCCTTTAATGGATTTTTGCCCAGTGTTGTGATTTCTTGTTGAGATCCAATTGGTTTTGGTGCTATGCACAGCACATGTTAGATGCACCAAAAGAGGTGATGGCAAGTTTGATTTCATGGCAATTACCCTTCCAAAATCCGAAAGTACTTCACAGTGTTGAAGTACTTTTGAAGTGTAGATACCATTTCATTGTTGGAAGGTGGACAGAGATGTCGCAGATAGTGACAAAGACTCCAAGTGAAAAATGTTTTCTATGCAGTAGGACAGGCTACAGTCAGTATGTACCCAACAACCTCTCCCAAACAACATAACTTACTTTTATTGTTTGCAGGATTTGTTTTCTTTTCCTCTGCACGTTGGGTGTTTGATGGACTTTTTTCATCAGGTTCTTTTTGGTTCCTTTGTTTTGAGGCTGCCGTAAGGAGATGAATCTCAAAATTGCATATAAGATATAGGAGCAGAATTAGGCCATTTGGCCTATTGGGTGTGCCCTACCATTTTGTCAAGGCTGATTAATTTTTCCTCTTAGCCTCCCTGCCTTTTTCCCTGTATCCTTTCATGCCCTGACCAATCAAGACTCTGCTTTAAATGTACATCAACCTCTGCCTTAAATATATGTAAAGACTTGGCCTCCACAACTGCCTGTGCCAACGAATTCCACAGATTCACCACTCTCTGGCTAAAGAAATTCCTCATCATCTGTATTCCAAAAGGACACCCCTCTATTCTGAGGCTGTGCCCTCTGATCTTAGACTCTCCTACCATTTGAAACATTCTCTCCACATCCACTCTATCAAGCCCTTTTACCATTCAATGGGTTTCAATGAGGTCATCCACCATTCTCCTGAATTCCAGTGAATACAGGCCCAGAGCCAACAAACACCTTCATATGAGAAGCTGTTTAAACCTGGAATCACATGCATTTTGCGTGCATTGCTTGAATTTCCAGCATCTGCAGATTTCCACATGTTTGCTTTTTAAATTCACTACTGCGAAGCCTCTGCCAGTGATGCCTACACTGAAGAAATTTAAATCTTCTCTTCGACGGGAGTTCAGTGAAATCCTCTCACGCTGCTCCCCATCTATAATTTCTTCGACCCTTCAACTTTTCGATCATATTTTGACCCAGACCTGCTACTACAGCCATATATCCTTCCTTGGAACGTGTCTCCGCCGCCAACTGACTCCAGTTGGCTTCAGGATCCGTTTTCGAGCTTCTCAATTTGGACCTTCTGAGGATCCCAGGTACTCACATTTAATTGACTCTGCCTCCCGTTGTTTCTCTCGTCGAACTCTGGGGGCGACACTCCGCCATGAGAAGGTACCTGGCATCCCTGTCACAATCCCTTCCACACCTCCGGGACACCTTCTTCTCCGTTTGCAATGGACCTGCCCGTTATTTCATCCTCCGTCGGATCCATGTGTGCAATTGCCATTTCTTTGACTTTATCACGTCTTGCAAGGATCGCAAGATCTTCCATCTGCAGGCCCCAGAGCCTGCTGGCTCCACGATGAGCAGGCATGAACTTCGGATCACTGCCCCAGCAGCCCAGGGCACGTTAAAAACCCGGACTCCAGCACCACCACCGTGTGTTCCAACTAACATGGACAGATTCAAAGCGATTGCGCAACCATCGACTGCAACTCCAGGCCCGGTCTTCACTTGCTGCAATTGTGACTCCCGTCTCCCCTTTCCCCACCACCTCTCTGCCATCCCCTCCCTCAGATCCCATCGTCAGCTCCTGGGCCCTCAGAGGCTCCATCTTCCTCTCAGCCCAACCCTCCCCTCTCCACCAACACCACCAGCCTCCCCCCTCCCCTCACTGATCCCATCTCTCATCTGTGCCGGATCTTTACCATTCCCTCTCACCTTCAACTCTCTGAGGCAGAGCACGCTGTCCTCAGTAAGGGCCTCACCTTTGTCCCCCTGTGCCCACACCTCAGCGAGTTCGGCGTACACCATGACACTGAACTCTTCTTCCGCTGGCTCCGTTTTCGAGCCTACTTCTTCGACAAGGACTCCCCCACCCCCACCGATGACCCCTTCTCCCATCTTCAACCCTCCTCTTCTTCATGGACACCCCACTCTGGTCTCCTGCTCTGGATCTCTTTATTGCTAATTGCCGACGGGACATCAACCATCTCAACTTCACTACACCCTGTTCCAATTCCAACCTCACTCCTTCTGAACGCTCTGCTCTCCACTCTCTTCGTGCCAATTCCAAACTCACTATAAAACCTGCTGATAAGGGGGGGAGCTGTTGTAGTCTGGTGTACTGACCTCTACCTGGCCGAGGCACAGCAACAACTCTCTGATATCTCCTCTTATTTACCTCTCGATCATGATCCCACTAAGGAGCACCAGGCCACTGTCTCCTATACCATCACCAACCTTATCAGCTCTGGGGATCTCCCATCCACTGCCACCAATCTCATAGTTCCCACACCCCACACTTCCCGTTTCTACCTCCTACCCAAGATCCACAAACCAGCCTGTCCAGGTAGACCCATTGTCTCAGCTTGCTCCTGCCGCACCAAACTCATTTCTGCATACCTTGACACTGTTTTATTCCCCCTTGTTCAATCCCTTCCCAAGGGACACTTCTCATGCTTTGAATTTTTTCAATGATTTTAAGTTCCCTGGCCCCCACCGCCTTATTTTCACCATGAATGTCTAGTCCCTATATACCTCCATCCCCCACCAGGAAGGTCTCAAAGTTCTCCGCTTCTTTTTGGATTCCAGACCTAACCAATTTCCCTCTACCACCACTGTCCTTCATCTAGCGGAATTAATAATTTCTCCTTTGGCTCCTTCCACTTCCTCCAAACCAAAGGTGTAGCCATGGGCACCCGTATGGGTCCCAGTTATGTCTGCCTTTTTGTTGGCTTTGTGGAACAGTCCATGTTCCAAGCCTTTACAAGTATACGTCCTCCGCTTTTCCTTCGCTACATCGACGACTGCATTGGTGCTGCCTCCTGCACGCATGCTGAGCTCGTCGACTTCATTAACTTTGTCTCCAACTTTCACCCTGCCCTCAAGTTTACCTGGTCCATTTCCGACACCTCCCTCCCCTTTCTTGATCTTTCTGTCTCCATCTCTGGAGACAGTGATGCACCATCAATAACTCACACTGAGACGTAAGGCGAGATATCGGCTTTTATTGACTGGAAGAAGGAACCAGGAGTGAGTGTCCATCATACTATGTCCTGGAGACTGAGGCCGAGCGTCAGGCCTCAGATCGCCTTTATACAGGGGCCTGTGGGAGGAGCCACAGGAGCAGTCAGCAGGGGGCGTGTCCAGACAGGCACATAGTTCACCACAGAACTCCTCCAGGGAGCAACCATGTTGATCTTTCTGTCTCCATCTCTGGAGACAACCTATCCACTGATATCTACTATAAGCCTACAGACTCTCACAGCTACCTGGACTATTCCTCTTCCCACCCCGTTTCTTGCAAAAATGCTATCCCCTTCTCACAATTCCTCCGTCTCTGCCACATCTGCTCTCAGGATGAGGCTTTTCATATAACTGCCATCAGGGTCCTTCTACCCTTGCAGTTTCTTAACTCAACCCACAAGGATTCAACATCCTCCGCTCCTATGTCACATCTTTCTACTGATTTGATGCCATTCTTTACCAGCAGAGCCACGGCACCCCCTCTGCCTACTCTTTCAGAACCCTAGGGTGCAGTTCATCTAGTCTGGGTGACTTATGTATCCTTAGGTCTTTCAGCATTTTGAGCACCTTCTCCCTTGTAATACAACTTGTTACCTTGGATATTCAGTTCACAACTACAACCATCCTTCAGTCACATAATCTCTGGATTGCTGCCATGTGTCAGTGAGGACAAGAATAGGATGATTTGGCAGGTAAATGTGTGGCTGAAGAACTGGTGCAGGGGACAAGGTTTCAGATTTATGGATTATTAGGATCTTTTCTGTGGAAGGTACAACCTGTACAAAAGAATCAGGCTAGATCTGAGCCCAAGGGGTTCCAATATCCCCGTGAGCAGGTTGGCTAGAGTTGTTTGGCATGGGGATTGGAATTGGAGTGATACCACAACATTATACCTGACAATCTGTAATAGTGCAGATACCTCAAGCCTCTGTAATTCCCTTTATTCCACTGTAATATTGGTAAATCTGATTTTAGCTTCTCCTTCTCAAATTTCAGGGTGAATTCGATCACTTACTCCTCAGGGTTCTTTTACCTCAAACTCTCTAATCAATTCTGGTTCATTGCACAAAACACAGTCCAGAATAGATGATTGCCCAATAGACTCAACTACGAGCTGCTCAAAGTAGCCATCTCATAGGTATTCTAGAAATTCCTCCTCTTGGAACCTAGCAGCAACCTGATTTTCCCAATCTACCTGCATATTGAAATTCCTCATTACTATTCTAACATTCAGGCATGCATATTCTGTCTCCCATTGTAACTTATAGACCACATCCTTACTACTGTTTGGGAGTCTGTATATGACTCCCGTCAGAGTCTTTAAACCCTTGCAGTTCCTTAGCTCTATCCACAATGATTCAACACATTCCAGCCCTACATCACCTCTTTCTATTGATTTGATTTCATTTTTTACCAACAGACCAATACTGCCCCCTCTGCCTTCCTGCCTGCCCTTTTGATACAATGTGTATCCTTGGACATTAAGCACCCAGCTATAATCTTCTTTCAGCCAGGATTCAGTGATGCCCATGTTGTCAATACATGCCAGTCTGTAACTGTGCTACACATTTATCTACCTTATTCCATATACTGTGTGTATTCATATATAGCACCTTCAGTCCTGCATTCACCCTTTTCGATTTTGTCCACCTTCTATTTTACAGCTGCTGACTACAATTTTGCCATATCATCAGCCTCTCCTTGCTAAGAGTCTCACTACACACTACCTCAGTTTGTAAACCAACTATCACTCAGATTACCATCCCCCTGTCAGATTCTCTCAAACAACTCCAGCCAACTTGCCCACAAGGATATTGGACCCCCTTGGGTTCGGTTAAGCCTGTCCCTTCTGTACAGGTTGTACCTTCCCCATAAGAGATCCCAATGGTCCCTAAATCTGAACCCCTGACCCCTCCATCAGTTCCTCATCCACACATTCAACTGCCTAAACATTCTATTGTTGCCCTCACTGGCACATGGCGCAGGGAGCAATCCAGAGATTACTATTGTGGAGCTCCTTTTTCTCAGCTCCCTGAAATCTCTCTTCAGGACCTTCTCACCTTGGCTACTCACCTTCTAGCTGCTCACCCTCTCCCTTAAGAATGCCATGGGCCTGATCCGAGTCATCCCTGATCCTGGCACCAGGGAGGCAACATTCCATCCAGATGTCTCTATCACACCCACAGAACCTCGTCTCTGTTCCTCTGACTAAAGAATCTCGTTTATCAACACTGCAGTCTTCCTCACCTCTCTGCTCTTTTGAGCCAAGGCACCAGACTCAGTGTCAGAGACCCAGTCACTGTGGCTCCCCTGTGGTAGGTCATCCCTATCAATGGTATCTAAAATTATATACTTATTACTGAGGGGAACAGCCACAGATGTACTCTGCACTGGCTGTGCATTTCCCCTCTTTCTCCTGACAGTCACCCAGTTACCTGTCTCCTACAACTAGGGGTGACTACCTCCCTGTAGCTCCTGTCTATCACCTCCCCATTCTCCTGTATGAGTCGAAGATCATCAAGCTGCAGCTCCAGTTCCTTAATACATTCTCTCACGAGCTTCAATTCAGTGCACCTGGTGCAGATGTGTTTATCTGGGAGACTGGAGGTCTCCAGAATTCCTACATTGTACACATAGCAAAAGATACTGCCCCTGGAGCTGTTCTCACTGATCTACTATGCCCCAACAGCTGAGGAATGCACAAAGATTATAAGGGAGAGTAACTTACAAGACAATGTATCTCACCCAAACCTAATCTCACTCAACAAGCCTGATGAGCCAAAGTCACTCTAAGCACTGACACACACCAAAACAATGTCTGCTCCAAGAATAGCATACGTACTTTGATAATAAATGTACTTTGAACTTTGACTTCCTCACTGGGAGACCACAGTCAGAGCAGATTGGAAATAACATCTCCTCCTTACTGACAATCAACAATGTTGCACCTCAAGGATGCGTGACTAGCCTACTGCTCTACTCTCTCTACATCTATGACTGTATGGCTAGGCAGGGCTGAAACTCAATCTATAAATTTGACAATGACACAAATTGGCAGAATTTCAGATGGTGTTGAATAGGCACCATCACCTACTCATGAGATTAGCGAGATAGATCGTCTGGTTGAGTGGTGTCAAAACAATAACTTTGCAACTCAACATCAGTAAGATCAAGGAATTAATTATTGAGTTCAGGAAGAGGAAGTTAGGAACCTCACACCAATCTTCATTGAGGGATCAACAGCGGAAAAAGTGAGCAGTTTCAAGTTTCAGGGTGTCAACATCTCTGAATACCTATCCTGGGCCCAAAATATTGATGCAATTACAAAGAAGGCATAATAGTGGCTATACTTCAATTGGAGCTTGAGGTAACTTGGTAAGTCAAAAGACCAAGGTCTTTTGCAAATTTCTATAGATGTACCTTGGAGAGCATTGTAACTGGTTGGATTACCGTCTGGTATGGAGAGGCTCCTGCACAGAATCAGAAAAAGCTGCAGTAAGTTGTAAACTCAGCCAGCTCCATCATGATCCTCCCTAGCAATGACGACATCTTCAAAAGGCAATGCCTCCAAAAGATTGGCAGCTGTCATTAAGGATACAATCACCCAGGACATGCTGTCTTCTCATTTTTACCATTAAGGAGGAGGTACAGGAGCCTGAAGATACACACTTAGTGTGATTCTGATTCTCAGAGTTGAGGATGATTTGCTTCCATTCCAGTTTTGTGGGTTTTGAGACTCAAATTTATTTGTCAAATGTACATCAAAACATACAGTGAGGAGTGTCACTTGTGTAAGAACAAGCACCCCTGAAGGGAGCCACACATTCCAGCACCAATGTAGTATGACCAGAATGGAACACAACAAACAAATAACAAAACAAGCCCTTTCTTCCCTCTCATCCACCCACCTACACAAACAGTCCTCCAACACCAGGACAGTCCTCCATGCCCCCAGTCTTTGGCTATTGAGCTACAACTTCCAATTAACCTTTGGGCCTTGATCTTTGATGTAAACTCCGAGACTAGCTGATGAGTGGATCACATGGCTCTAACTCAGAGCTTACTGACCAGCCCTCATGCTTCCTTGTGCCATGGGCATGGACATCCATATCATTGTCTTTAAACCTTAAACCAACCCCTAACTCCCCTCTCTGTCCCTAAAACCATTCTTCTAAACTTAAAAATGATAAGTCTGAGCCACAATCTCAACAGACTCGGCACCATTTTGAGGTGAATTATTAGTTCAATGTGTGAACCACAGACTTGCAGGAAGAGTCTAATGGGTCAAGTTATGCTTTGTGAGGTGATCCCCAAAATACTAGCAATAATATATGCACTGTTATGGCTTTTAGGAATCCCATTCACAACGAGTAAGTATTCCCCGTGGGAAGAAGTACCTTTTCTTAATATGCTGTCAATGCATCAGAGGACCTTTCAATCCAGGTATCTTGGCAGCTTTTATGACGACTTTATTCTTGGGAGGTTATAATTGCCTCGTCCTTTTGGAACAAACTGTCGTGAAGGGATAGTGAAGATCTTTATTGCTGGATGCCACCTGCTTCAAGTACAGTCTCTTGAAGATGTCCTTGATGGTAGGGAGTGTTGTGCTTGGGATGGAGTCTACAATGCTCTGTAGCCTTTTGTGAACTTGTGCATCAGAATCTCCATACCAGGCTGTGTCCCAGTCAGAATAGTCTTCACTGTACAACTATAGAAATTTTCAAGAGTCTTTGGTGTCATACCAAATCCCATAATGAAGTAGAGCCACTGGTGTAACACCTTCATGATGCATCAATGCGTTGGTTCCAGGATAGATCCCCCGAGATATTGACATGCAGGATCTTGAAGCTGTTCATGCCTTCCACCACTAATACCTCAATGAAGTGTAAATAGAGAGATAGCAGCAATAAACCTGTGAGTTATGGAACATAGCAACAACGTTTCACAGTTCCAACATTTTTTTCCTTCTCTGTTTTTATTCCTCTTCTTCTAAACAATTTGCTCCATAGATTGGCCACCCACTCCTTCCATAATTTCCAGGGTCCTATGTACTCATTGTGTCTCAGAAGGTGGCCAGGATGACTAAGAAGTGTGAACATCACAATACACTGGGGCCTGACTGACATGCCAGGCACTGATGTAAAAAACTGCAATGAGTCTCTTGGACACCTGAAATGCATCTTCAGCTCACCCATGTTTAGCTAGTCAAGAACTGATTAGAGTAGTTAACATTTCTTTGTGTGTGATAGGTCAATGTCTAATCAATCTTATTGAGTTTTTTTGAGCAGATCACAGGAGTGTTGATGAAGCAAAGGCAGTGGATGTTGTCTACATGGACTTTAGCAAGGTCTGACAAGGTCCTGCACAGGAGATTGGTCAAGAAGGTTCAGTTGCTCTGTGTTCAGTATGAAGTGTTATATTGGATACATTAACAACGTGGGAGAAACTAGAGTGAAAGTAGATGGTTGCCTCTCTGACTGAAGACTTATGACCAGTGGTGTGCTGCAGAGACTTGGGCACTGTTGTTTGTCATCTGTATCAACAATCTCAATGGTAATGTGGTCAATTGGATAAGAAAACTTGTGGATGATGCCAAGATTGGGAGTGTAGTGGATAGGAAGGAAGGCTATCAAAGATTGCAGCGGGATCTGGACCAGCTGGAAAAATGGGCTGGAAAATGGCAGATGGCACTTAATGCAGGCAAGTTTGAGATTTTTCACTTTGAGAGGACAAGCCACGTTAGGACTTACACAGTGATTGGTAGAGCACTGAAGAGTGTGGTGGAGCAGGGATCTGGAAATACAGATTCATTATTCCTTGTAAGTGTCACAGGGTGGTTAAAAAAAAACTTTTGGCACATTGGCCTTCATAAATCAAAGTATTGGGTAAAAAAGTTGGGATGCTATGTTGAAATGTTATAAAATGTTGGTGAGACCTTTTTTGGAGTAATGTGTGCAGTTCTGGTCACCTACCTATAGAAAAGATGTGTCGTTTGCATTAAATCAAATAAGCAAGCAGCACACAAGTGTTGTGCTGTTTCCAGCACCAACATAGCATTACCCACAACTCACTAACCCTAACAGTACACTTGGGAATGTGGGTGGAAACCAAAGCACCAGGAAGAAACCCACAGGTCACAGGGAGAATGTACAAACTCATCATAGAAAGTGGTTGGAAATTTTACAGTTGTGATTGTTGAGTGATTATGCTAACATCTACACTGTTGTACATTAAGCAGGATTCATAGCACTCCTCGATTATGCTAAATCAAACCTCATTGATTTAATAACAGACTGTTCAGGTTAAATCTTCCCTCTGAGAGTACTCCATGTTTTAGTTTAAATGAGGTGGCTTTATTTAAGAGTATTGAAGTTCATTATTCTTCTGTTGAAGGAGAATGGCAGAATTCAATGGGCAGAGAGTTGAATTGCTGTCAGGTAAACTCAGTTTTAGCTCAGTTGTTCTTTGATGATTTCATTTAAGCATGCTTATCAGCTTCAAGTGGGAGCTCAGATGCACCTCATATCCAATAACGATCTTTCATCTCTGGAATGTTTCACACTTTTTTCATCCTGGCCGACCTCGTATTCAGAGCAGGCCCGAGCTCCAATCCTAATTGATCTCATGGAAATTGTTATAGAAGACAATTGAGTTGTCATTAAAACAGCGTAGAGAAAATTTATAAGGATTTTGCTAGGACTTGAGTTACAGGGAAAGATAGAATAGGTTGGGACTTTATTCCCTGGAGCATATGAGAATGAGGTGAGATTTGATGGTTGTATACGACATCATGAGAGGTGTGGACAGAATAAATGCAACCAGGCTTTTTCCACTGGAATTGGAAGGGACTACAACTAACATGAGGTGCCACGATAGGGCAGCGGTTAGCATGACATTATTAGAGTTTGGGGTGTTCTGGAGTTCGGAGTTCAATTCCGGCACCATTCTTTAAGGAATCTCTGTACATCCTCCCTGTGGAAAGTATGGGTTTTCCCCAGATGCTCCAGTTTCCTCCCACAGTCCAAAGACATACCAGGTAGTTAATTGGTCATTGTAAGTTAGGTTAGTGTTAACCGGGATGCTGGGCAGCATGGGCTGAAGGACCTAGTTTGCTTTGTATCACTAAGTAAATAAATAACTAGAGATCATAGATTAAGAGTGAAATGTGAACAATTTAAAGGGAACCTGGGGGGGGGGTCGCTTCTTCATTCAGAGGGTGGTGTGACTATGGTTTGAGCTGCCAGCGGAAGTGGATGATGCGGTTTCAACATTTAAGAGAGATTTGGATAGGTACATGAGTGGGAGGAGTATGGGAGTAAGCAGTTTGAATGGTTTGGCATGGACTAGATAGGCTGAAGGGCCATTTTGTGCTGTAGTGTTCTAAGACTCTAAGTCCAGTCTTGCATTTAATTCCCAGTCCCTGTTATTTAAACTCTGATATCTGTTTACCAACCTGACAAGGCACCCAGTCCACTATTGACGAGAAGATCATGCTCTAAGGTAGTGTGCCATTTAGCCATTTTCTAATATTCATTATCTTTTGCAAGGTTTTCTATTGGCAGCCAGTCATTTCATGTTGGTATCTGCAATATGTCAGAAAACTCATCTGGTTTGCAAGGAAAGGTTTTCCACATCCCAACCCCTGCTGTAGTGGGAAGAAGCGGATTTACTTCCCTTGTGTTAGAAAACAAAAACTCATACACCTTGTCAACCATGTTAAAATAGGTTTGAGGGTTTACACAGAAAAATTAACCGCTTTTTGTAAAAGAAATGTTCTTCTGATGTAGTTATGATTGCCAAGGTTAGCATTTTTTGTCCTTTCTTAACTGCTCCATGAATAATTAGCCATGTCATTCCAGTGGGATGTTGCATATAGGCCAGAAGGAGAGAGAATCAGGCAAGTTTTACAGTTAGTCATTAGTTTCATTTATTTCATCCAAATTTTAATTGTTATTTAAATTGAAACTTATGCCTTTGGACCAAAACTTATGCTTTTAGATAGTGGCCCTGTTACATAACCCTTGTGTGCTATAAAAACACCCACCATATACCGAATCCATCACATTGTGCATATCAGCAAATTTATTCATTGAGAGCTGTACTATTCAGTATCTTATTCATAATAATATCCAGCTTATCGCAATGTGATCCCATATTTCAGAATCCATTCCCACAGTTCCCTGCCTCATGCACCTACACTAATCAAGTTGCTAAACCTTCCAACTTCACAACCCTTTCACTTCCCACAATGGATAAGGAACAAGTACATCTGGACTACAGCCAGGGTGGCAGCCTCTGCCTAATTAACATGCAGCAGGGGCTCTCCAAAGGATGGCTTTTTAAAATTAAACCTTGAGTTATTTTCAATATGTTCCTTAAACTTGAACTGAATGATTATTGGTTTAATTGGCTGAGAACTGTCGAGTATACCCTGGTTTCACTGGCAGCCAGGGGTGATTAAAGTCAAGGTTTCACACTCCTTAGCTTGTAACAGAGCCAACAAACAGAATTCAAACAAGCAGCGCCATCCAAGGCCTACTTGCTGTTTCTTCATCGTCAACTGAAGCCTAGCCTCAGCTGGCTGCTCTTGGCAAGCTCTCTATATCTATCATCAACCCCTGCCAGCAGGTGAACTCTTCCCACTCAGCCTTGTAGCAACCTGTAAAAGGGGCTTATCCCAGAGACTCAAGGAGGATTAAGAGATTTGAGCTGCAGACTCATTAAAGCCTGTCTTCTCCCAAAGAGACTGCTCAAACACATTTCTCACATAATTCTGGTGGCTCGATGAGCTGCAGTACACATGTAAATCAAGTCGGGGGATTGGAATGCAAATTGTGGGAGAAACATTTCCAACTAGACTGGATAAATAGAAGCTCAGAATTATACAATAGCTTCTCTTTATACAGCCTCTTATTCACAGTAAAAGCAGCCCAATGTCTTTCTCAGGAATTTTATCAAACATAACCTCACAAAGGATAGAACAGGTAACAAAAATACTTGGTCAAAGAGGTAGGGTTTGAGTAGCAACTTTAAGGAGGAGGAGGGAGAGGGAAGATTGTAAGGAAGGGCAGCCATTCCAGATCTTAGAGCTCAGCTCCACAGTGGTAAAGGGATGTTAAATCAGGATTGCACAGGAGATAAACTAATAATAATTAATTATTGTCTGAAGTACTAATATATTATGAAAAACTTTGTTCTCTATGCCATTTTAAACTATAAGTGCATCAAGGTAGCACAGGGGAAAAGCAATAGTAGAATACAGAATATAGGGTTACAGTCACAGGGAAAGTGCAGTACAGGCAGCCACTTAGTGTAGGGGGCTATGATGAGGTAGTTTTTGAAGTTAAGAGTTCAAGAGGTCTCTTGATATCATCCAAGGTCCCCTCAACAGTCTGATAACAGCAGGATAGAAGCTGATGTTGCCTGTTCTCAAACTTTGGTATCTGCTGCCTAATGGAAAGGGGTAAAGAGAGAATGACCAGGGTGGAAAGGGTTTTTGATTAAACTGGCTGCTTTCCTAAGAGTCCATGGAGGGGTGTCTGGTTTCAATGATGGACTGAGTTGTATACACAGCTCTCTGCAGTTGTTGGACAGAGTAGTTGCTGTACTAGGAATAGGAGAAATGCAGATGGTTGTAAGGCTGGAGGAAATTGTAGGGTTAGACAAGGGCATGTCTCAGACGGTGAGTATCCTTAATAATGGATGCCACCCTCTTAAGGCATCATCTTTTGAAGATGTCTTTGATGATGGAACTGGCTGTGTCTATAATTCCTTGCAGCCTCGTGATCCTGGGCACTGGAGCTTCCATGACAGGCAGCGAATCGACCAGTCGGAATGATCTCCATTGTACATCTATAGAAATTTGTTAGAATCTTTGGTGACATACCTATTCTCCTTCAACTTCTATCAGAGTTTCTTCATGACTGAATCAGGAAAGCTGTCCCAGGATTGATCCTCTGAGATGTAGATGCCCAGGAACTTGAATCTGTGAGTGTGTAAGTTTGAGCTCATGAAGGTGTGAATGCACCTGTGAACCACAGAATCATAGAAAAATAATGACACAAAAGGAGGTTCCAGTCCATGTCATGACCCTTGCAGTCACAAAGAGCTTCATTCAGCAACTGATGTGTGGCCCAGCAGATTATGGTTCGGTAAGCGCACATCCACATACCGTTTAAAAGTGCTGGGTGTTTTCTCTCTCTAACACCACTTAGGCAACTGGGCTTCAAGAACCCCACCATCTGCCTGTAAATATCTCTTTCTCAGCTCTCCCTTAATTTGTTTTATACTTAAATCTCTGCCCTCTCCCCACCCCCAGTCAGGAAAATAGCTGCCTCCATTTCAGCCCTCCTTGGTCCTATACACCTCAAATTAAATCTCACTTCAGCCTCCTTTTCTGTAAAGAAAATAACCCCAGTCTGAGTATTTGCAGTGTTTCCTCTTTTTTTATCTAAGTGTTTTTTCTACCTTATCTTTGTCTTCAAGGGGCCCCAGTTTATCCCCCTTTTTCTTAGTGGGATCATGTACCTCAAACCTCCATGTCTTCCTGAATGCCTCCCATTGCTCTGCTACTAATTTACGTAGATGTTTCCAGTTTATGTTTACTAAATCACTTCACAGTCAAGTAAAAGTTGCTTTATTCCACCTTAGTCTTCACTTCCATTTTATCTCTTTCCCTTTTCCATAACTAGTTTAAATCTAACAAGTATAATTACCACCAGAAAATGTTCTCTCACTGATCATCTTTTCTCTTGCCCAGCTTCATTCCCTAAAACTTAGTTCACATTTTGGGCTTGGCATGTACTGTTTAAAGAAATTTTACTGAAATCAAATAGGCATTTGCGCCCACTTGTCAAAGTTAATTTTCTTGAGGGCATTTATGGGAAAATAAAGTTATACAGTAGAATTTATAAAAAAAACGATACCTAAACAAATAACCAATATGAAAAGACAAATTATGGAACTAAAAATTAAACTAAGAACGTGAGTTGTAGAGTCCTTGAAAGTGAGTCCCTGGGTTGTGGAATCAGTTCAGAGTTGAGGTTAACTGGTTGCAGGGTAATTACTGTTCCTGAACCTGGTGATGTGGGATCTAAGGCTCCTGTATTTCCTACTTGATGATAGTAGCAAGAAGAGAGCATGGTTTGGATAGTGGAGTTCTTGACGATAGGTTCTGCATTCTTATAGCAGTGCTTTTTGCAAATGTGCTCAGTGGCCAATTGTAGCCATTTTGCATTTGAAAAGATTTGTCTCCAAAATTGCCCCTCAGGTGGTTTGGAGACCTATAGCACAAGCAGTG
This sequence comes from Hypanus sabinus, assembly GCF_030144855.1. Lineage (NCBI taxonomy): Eukaryota > Metazoa > Chordata > Chondrichthyes > Myliobatiformes > Dasyatidae > Hypanus > Hypanus sabinus. The sequence continues at coordinate 63,933,354 of NC_082718.1, read as the reverse complement.
TGTTTGCACTAATTTTGGTTTCCCATTTTAAAAAAACAATAAAACTGATTTTAGTTGAAGCCTTATTTATTGATAATTTGAACATCCTATCACTTCTCATAGCAATTATAAATTTCAAAGTTCAAAGTAAATTTATTACTGTATTAAAGTACATCACCATATACAACCCTCAGATTAATTTTCTTCCAGGCATATCAATAAATCCATAATAGAATCAATGAAAAGCCACACAAACTTGGGTGTTCAACCAGTGTGCAAAAAACAAACTATGCAAATACAAAAAGAAATAATAAAGAAAGAAAGAAATAAGCAGGCAAGCAAGCAATAAATATCAAGGACATGAGATGAAGAGTCCTTAAAAATGAGTCCATAGGTAGTGGGAACATATCAATGATAGAGCAAGTGAAGTTGAGTGAAGTTATCCCCTTTGGTTCAAGAGTCTGATGATTGAGGGATAATAACTGTTCCCGAACCTGGTGGCATGAATCCTGAGGTTTCTGTACCTTCTTCCTGATGGCAGCTGTGAGAAGAGAACATGACCTGGGTGGTGGATGTCTCTGATGATGGGTACTGCTTTCTGTGACAATGCTTCATGTAGATGTGCTCAGTGGTGGGGAGAACTTTGCCCATGATGGACTGAGCCGAATCCACTATTTGTAGGATTTTCCATTCGAGGGCATTGGTGTTTCCATTCCAAACTGTGATGTAGCCAATCAATATACTCTCCACCACACATCTATAGAAGTTTGTTAAAGTTTTAAAAGTCATGCCAAATATTTGCAAACTCTTAAGGAAGCAGAGACTCTGCTGAGCTTTTTTCATAATGCATGTATGTGCTGGTCCCAGGACAGGTCCTCCAGTATAAAATTCCACTGAGGAATTTAAAGTTGATGACTCTCTCTACCTCTGATCTGCTGATGAGGACTAGTTTATGGATCTCTGGTTTCGTCCTTCTGAAGTCAATAATCAGCTCCTTGGTCTTGCTAGCATTTGAGTAAGAGTCAGAACCAGATTTAAAATCACTGGTATATGTTGTGAAATTTGTTAACAGCGGCAGTACAATGCAATACATAATAATAGAAGAAAAACGCTGTGAATTACAGTAAGTATGTATGTATTAAATAGTTAAATAAAATAGTAGTGAAGTAGTGGTTGTGGATTGAATGTCCATTCAGAAATCGGATGGCAGAAGAGAAAAAGCTGTTCCTAATCACTGAGTGTGTGCCCTCAGGCTCCTTTACTTCCCTCCTGATGGTAACAATGAAAAGAGGGCATGTTCTGTGTTGGGGGTCCTTAATAATTAACACTGCCTTTTTGAGGCATCGCTCCTTGAAAATATCCTGGATATTATAGAGGCTAGTGCCCATGATGGAGCTGACTAATTTTACAACACTCTGCAGCTTACTTCGATCCTGTGCACCTCCATGCCCCACATACCCCTATATGGTGATGCAGCCAGTTAAAATGCTCTCCACGGTACATCTGTAGAAACTTGCAAGTATTTTTGGTGACATACCAAACCTCCCAAAATTTAGCCGCTGTCGTGCTTTCTTTATGTCTGCATCAATATGTTGGGTTAACTTGAAATTGTTCACTCTCTCCACTTCTGATCCCTCTATGAGACACTTCTGATCCCTCTATGTGTTCCCTGATTTTACCCTTCCTGAAGTCCACAATCAGTTCTTTGGTCTTACTGACATTGAGTGCAAAGTTGTTTTTGCGACACTACTCAACTACCTGGTATACAGGTATTTCACTCTTGTACGCCTCCTCATCTCCATTTGAGGTTCTATCAACAATGGTTGTACAGTATCATCAGCAAATTTACAGATGGTATTTGAGCTATGCCTAGCCACACAGTCATGGATATAGAGAGATTAGATCAATGGGTGAAGCACACATCCCTGAGGTGTGCCAGTGTTGATTATCAGCAAGATGGAGATATTATTTCCAATCTGCACAGATTTTCTAACATCTTCTGGTTAAGAAGTTGAGGATCCAAGACAGTGATCACAGGGTTACGTGGTGCTGCAGGGATCCTCATAGTTGTAGTTTTATTCTCCCTTTCAAAGCGAGCATAAAAAGCATTGAGCTTGTCAGGGAGTGAAGCATCCCTGCCATTCATGATGTTGGGCTTCACTTTGTAGGAAGTAATAGCCTGCAAATCCTGCCAGAGCTGATGTGCATCTGATTGTTTTTATGGCACTGCTCAGCCAGATTTTCAATCTTTTTCCTATATCACCACCTTTGATTTTGCCTATGACGGTGATGTCATCAGAAAACTTGAATATGGCATCAGAGCTGTGCTTAGCCACACAGTCATAAGTGTAAAGCGCATAGAACAGGGGCTAAGCACACAGCCTTGTGGTGTTTTACCAGAGCACTATGTCATACTCCACCCAGGCGGTGGATATGGTGTCCAGGGATGGGTGGAAACTTTGGTAAAGGGGCTTGTTGTGTCCATTCTAGGGCAGCTCACTCACCTTTGGTCCCACTGTACACTCAGCTCTCACCTGTGGCTCCAACTGACTGTACGTCTGTGACAGTGGCCACACCGTGGTACACTGCTTCTACCCTACCAGGTGAGAGAAGCCAGCGGTCTCATATCCTGAGATAGGGACATGCCTGCCCTAGCAGGCAAAGTCAGCTCCAACACACTGGGTGGATGAGACGAACAATGAAATCCAATGGACAGCAAGGTGGGCCTGCAACACTTCATGGAGAGTGAAGGGTATGAAAAGGCCCAGAAAAAGCCACTGCAACCAAAGAAGACCCCCATTGTGATGACAACTTGCATCACTGGATCTGGTCTTCCAAGGTTGGCAGTGTGGAACTGCCCATGCAGTGGCTTTTCCACTTGAAAAACTCTGTTGCATTGATTTCTTTGTGCGGTTATCAAATTACTGCATAAAACTAATTGTCATCGTTGGATACGATGGGCAATCATCATGTCATGTTTGGTCAAATGCTACTGTGATCTCAGAGGAAGTCACTCTTGTATCAATGTGTGGCTGTCTGTAAGGCGACAAATCTCAGGTTGTATGTAGTATACATACTTAGATAATAAATGTACTTTGAATTTTGAATGTTGGAATTTAGCTGTAATGAAAGCAGAAGTTGCTGGAAACATTTATTAGGTCAATCAAGGAAAGGGAAATATATTTAAACTTTTACATCTGAGATCTTTCTCTGAACTGGGGAATGAGATAAAGCATTAATTTTCAGCTGAAGGTGTGGCATGTGGCCAAGTGGTTAAGGCCTAGTCAAGTGGTTAAGTGGACTAGCGATCTGAAGGTCGTGAGTTTGAGCCCCAGCTGAAGCGGCATGTTGTATTCTTGAGCAAGGCACTTACCACACATTGCTCCAGTCTACCCTGGCGAAAATGGGTACCGGCAAAATGCTGGGGGTTAACTTCGCGATAGACTGGCGTCCTATCTGGGGGGGGGGGGGGGGCGGTTCTCGTACTCTCAGTCGCTTCACGCCACGGAAACTGGCATAAGCCTGATGAGCATATAAGGCTCGGGACAGACTTTAACTTTAACTTTTTTTCAGTTGAAGGAAAGGTGGGGGGAATATGGGTAGAGCAAAGGGAATAGATCTAATAGGATGAGACCAAGTATGTTAATGTGGCTGTCTGAAGCAGATTATGCTTCTTCGTGATCTATGTAGTAGGACATCCCCAGTAGGCCAGGCTGTGTTAATGGCACTTAGTCCTTTTTTCCATGTCTGAGTGATTCTGATCCAGACATCAGTGATCAGTTACTGGTGAGAATGCAGAGCTTGATAGCACTGTTGATGGTACATTCCATCAGTGCTCTTAACTAATGAGTGAGTACGTATTGATTTGCACCTAGACTAGAGTTGTCCAGCTTGTGTGAACCTGTCATATCTCAACAATTTTCCACATCATCAGATGTATGCCAGTGTTGTAGTTGCAGTATATTAAGTTTGGCTAAAGGAATATCTGGTTCTCGAGCACAAGTCTTCAGTATTACAACTAGTCTGGTCCCATAGGCCATCCTGTATCCAATGGTATCAGTCATAGAACTTAGAACAGGGGTGGGCAAACTAATTGACTTGTGGGCCACAAAGGGTTCTAAAATTTGACAGGGGGGCCGGACCAGGAGCAGATGGACGGAGTGTTTTGGTAATACACCTCATAAGAGAAAATAAAATATCATGGGATATGTAGAAAACATGTGCTTTAATTTCAATTGAAAATGAACAAATGCATTACAACAAAATATCTGTCTTTGAAGTCCCATGGTATTTAGCTATTTATTGAAATGACTTTTAAAACACTGAAAATTAAATGAATAAAATACAGCTTTTTTAATAGTAACAGTTATTCTTTTAAAGCACTGAAAATTCTGTTATCCTTCAAGATATTATCATCATCACTCTCCTCCTGACTGTCTTTATTTCAAAAACAGTAGGAGATGCAGGTCTACTTGTCTTGCTCCTTCTTATTCAATTGTCCCCTGTGCTAAAACTCAACAACGACCAGCACAAAGACAGGACAGTGACTGCGCGCCAGTATGCAGAGCGCGTTATTTGATCTGGAGTGCATTTTTTATTTTGAGAACGTACGTGCACCTGCGCACTACTCATGTCCATCACTTAACAGAAATGACATGTAACATGCAAGGCTTATTGAAAAAAATATTTTCAAATGCATTTTTTACATAACACAATGAAGAAACTTATTTTTAATTTTGGTGGGAACAGTGTTGTTGGTCTCCCTTTTTAGCCAGCGCATCAAAGTCTGGATTTAGTTTTGTTGTGGCGATTCTCAGGATGGATCTGAGGTGTTGGTCAGTTAACTTGGATCTGTGGCTGGCTTTGTTGATGTTCATGACGCTGAACGCCTGTTCACACAAATAGGTCGAGCCGAACAAAGAGTAAAGCGCAAATGTGGAGTAATACGCTGCACCTCAACAATGGTCAATGTATATAGAGTGCGTCATCTATTGGGAAAATGCCAGAATTGCGGGGAAAAAAACGTTAACAAGGTTTATTAATATAATTTCATCAAGTTCTGCGGGCCGGATTAAAAAGCTTAACGGGCCGTAGTTTGCCCATGCCTGACTTAGAACATAGAACACTACAGTACAGTACAGGCCCTTTAACCCACAATGTTGTGCCAAGCTTTTAACCTACTCTAAGATCAATCTAATCTAACCCTTCCCTCTTTCACAACCCTCCATTTGTCTGTTATCTATGTGCCTATCTAAGAGTTTCTGCATCTACCACTGCTGTCACTCCTGGAAGGGCGTTCCATGCACCCACCACTCTCTGTGTAAAGAACTTAACTCTGATATCCCCCTATACTTTCCTACAATAACTTTAATTTATGACCTGTTGTATTAGCCATTTCCACCCTGGGAAAAAATCTCTGGCTTTCACTCATCTTGCACACCTCTGTCAAGTCACCTCTCATCCTCCTTTGCTCCAAGATAAACTCTTGCTTGCTTAACTTATCTTCATAGACATGCCCTCTAGTCCAGGCAGCATCCAGGTAATCCCTGCACCCTCTCTAAAGCTTCTATATCTGTCATATAATGAGGTGACCAGAACTGAACACAATATTCCAAGTATGGTCTAATCAGGGTATTTATTGAGCTGCAACATTGCCTAATGGCTCCTGAACTCATATCTTGATGTTGTACAGAGTGAACTGAACTGAATGAAGACTGGCTTCTGTGCTGTTGATATCTCAAGAGAAAGACAAAATAGATCATATATCCAGCCTTCCTGGTCAAATATAATTGTGAATGCTTCAGCAATGTGTCAGCACTTACCCAATGGGCCCTCCCATTGCTGGAAAAACAATGTTATTAGAGCCTCCTGTTTCTTTTAGTGTGTGATTCTTCATCACTATTCACATCTACACAAGGTAGGAGAGCAGAACGTCAGACTTTTCTTACATAGTGTGGAGATACACCATATGGAACTAAACGTTTCAGCCCACCAGGGCCACATTGACCACCATCCACCCAGTTTGCACATCTAGATCCATCCCTTTTTATTTAGTTCTCACCACCTTCTCATCAACTTCCCCCAGATTTTACCACTCACTTACCTAATAAAGGCAATTTAAAGCAGCTAATTAGAACATAGAATACGACAGCACAGTACAGTCCCCTCAGCCCATGATTTTGTGTCAACCTTGTAACCTAAAATCTAACCCTACCCTCCTACATAACTCTTCGCTTTTGTGCCATCCATGTGTCTATCTAGCAGTTCCTTGAATGCCCCTAATGTATCTGACTCTGCCATCACCCATGGCAGGATGTTCCATGCACTCACCACTCTGTGTAAAAGGAAACTTACCTTTGACATTGCCTGTATACTTTCCTTCAATCACCTTAAAATCTCCTTTTTCACTCAGTTTTCATGGACCAAGGTAACTCAATCCATCAACACCATTAATTGCGGGTGACCCTCTACTCTAATTGGATGGTTTTCTGCAGCTCAGTACCTTTGGTACAATGTATTTGCTGTGCAATAATGAATCATTACCGAACCTGAACCACAACATCTCCATCTACAAAGCTGTTCATGTTTTGGATCTTTCCAACACATTACAGCACAGTACAAGCCCTTCAGCCCACTGCCCAGCCTCTCCATGTGTTATCTCCTCACCCTGACAACACCCGTCACCCAGCCAAGTGCACCATGGGTCAAGCTCTCAGTTTAATCTTTGCAAGTTTGCCTATACAAATTAGAGAAGAGAGGTATTGACCATGAGTTTTTTGTCTGACTTCAGAAAGCATAGGCTGTACAGGTGGTTTGTCACTTGGTACGGAGTGTCTTTATCTTGGCATTGAAGGGGATAGGGTAGGGCCAAGCCTAAAACAGGGAGCATTATTGTAAACAGGAAAGGACCCCAAACTCAGAACTGGTGAAAGCAGCTGTATGTGTATATTCTGTGCTGGGATATTGCACTGTAACAAAGACTATAAACACTTCTGAGTTTACTAGAAGCTCAGAGAAGGTACTATTACCTTTCTCAGGGAAAAGTGATCTTGCTTTTATTTGTTATTTGGTCTCACCCACTCATTACATAGAGACTTGAAAACTATGGTTGATAATCAGAGTGGCTATGTATTATTTAGGAAAACGTACCTGTTTAATTTGTGTGCTTTGATTTCATAAAGAAGAAAGAATTCCTTGAGGAAAATGGATCTTTTGTGTAAGTAAAAAAGCACTGTCCCCTTTAAATAGTGAACAATATATTTCAGATGGAAACAGGAAGCAATATACAAGAATAGAGACAATGGAGCAAATGCTCCATCAAGTTTGCCCTACCAACAAAGTGCTTTTGATTAAACAGCTTCTTTCACAACCTCAGGACATGCCCTTTTAGAGTCATAGAAAAGTACGGCACAGAAACAGGCCCTTTGGCTCATCTAGTCCATGTTGAACCATTTAAACTGTCTACTCCTATCAACCTGCACTGGGACCATAGCCCTCCGTGCCCCTACCATCCATGTACCTATCCAAACTTCTCTTAAACATTGAAATCAAGCTCACATGCACCACTTATATTGGCAGCTCACTCCACCCTCTCATGACCCGCTGAGTGAAGAAATTTCCCCTTATAAGCCCCTTAAACTTCTCACCTTTCACCCTTAACAGATGACCTCTATTTGTAGTCCCATAAAGCCTTAGTGGAAAAGCCTGCTTGCATTTACACTATCTATACCTCTTATAATTTTATATACCTCTATCAAATCTCTCCTCAATCTTCTACATTCCAAGGAATAAAATCCTAATCTGTTCAATCTTTCCATACAACTCAGGTCCTCTGTCCTGACAGCATCCTTGTTAATTTGCTCTGTACTCTTTCAACCTTATTTACATCCTTTCTGTAGGTAGGTGACCAAACAGCACACAATACTCTGAAGTAGGCCTCGCCAATGTCTTATACAACTTCAACATAACATCTCATCTTCTGTACTCAATACATTGATCTATGAAAGCCAATATGTCAAAAGCTTTCTTTAAGACCCTATCTACTTGTGACGCTACTTTCACCAAATTATAGACCTGTGTTCCAGATCCCTTTGTTCTACCACACTCCTCAGTGCACTACTGTTCACTGTGTAAGACCTACCCTGGTTGGTCCTACTAAAGTGTGACATCACACACTTGTCTGCATTAAATTCTATCTGCCATTCTTCAGCCTATTTTTCCAGCTGGTCTAGATCTCACTGCAAGCCATGATAGTCTTACTTGCTCTTCACTGTATCCCAATCTTTGTGCCATCTTCAAATTTGCTGATTCAGTTTACAACATCATCCAGATCATTGGTATAGATGACAAACAACAACAGAACCAACACTGATTCCTGTGGCATTCTGCTAGTCATAGGCCTCCAGCCAGAGAGGTAACCATCTACTACCACTCTCTGGCTTCTTCCACAAAGTCAATGTCTGGTCCAATTTACTACCTCAGTTTGAATGCCGAGTGACTGGACCTTCTTGACCAACCTCCCATGAGGGGTTTTGTCAAATGCCTTGCTAAAGTCTATGTAGACAATATTCACTGCATTGCCTTCATCATCTTTCCTGATAACTTCCTTGAAAAACTCTATAGGATTAGTTAGACATGACCTACCATGCACAAAGCTATGCTGACTATCCTTGATCAGTCCTTGTCTATCCAAATACTCATATATCCAGTCCCTTAGAATATCTTCCAATAACTTGCCCACTACTGTATCATCCTTTAATTTCCTAGTTTATTTTTAGAGTCTTTCTTAAACAGCAGAACAACATTGGTTATCTTCCAATCCTCTGGTACCTCACCTGTTACTAAAGATGATTTAAATATCTCTGATAGAGCCCCTGCAATTTCTTCACTTGCCTCCCACAGGTTCTTGTCAGGCCTTGGTGATTTATCCACCCTAATTTGCCTCAGGACAGCAAACATCTCCTCTGTAATCTGTATAGGGTCCATGAACTTGCTCCTGCTTTGCCTCACTTCAGTAGATTCCGTGTCCATCTCCTGAGTAAATACAGATGCACAAAATCCATTTAAGATCACCCCTATCTCTTTTGGCTCCATGAATGGATTACCATTCTGATGTTCCAGAGGACCAATTTTGTCCCTTGTAATCATTTCGCTCTTAACATACCTGTAGAATCTCTTAGACTTTTCCTTCACCTTGTTTGCTAGGACATCCTCATGCCATTTTTTTTAGCCCTCCTGGCTTCTTTCTTAAGTGTTCTCTTGCATTTCTTATACTCCATGAGTACTTCATTTGTTCCTACCTGCCTATACCTGCTATGCACCTCCCTTTTTTCTTAACCAGGGCTTCAATATCTCTCAAAAACCAAGGTACCCACACTTGTTATCTTTACCTTTTATTCTGACAGGCACATACAAGCTTGGTACTCTCAAAATTTCACTTTTGAAGGCCTCCCACTTTCCAAGTACACCTTTGCCAGAAAACAGCCTGTTCCAATGCAGACTTGCCAGATGCTTTCTGATACCACCAAAATTGGCATTTCTCCAATTTAGAATCTCAAGCTGCAGACCAGACCTATCCTTTTGCATATTTACTTTGAAAGTAATGACGTTATGATTACTAAATGCAAAGTGTTCCCCTACGTGAACTTTTGTCACCTGTTCTGTCTCATTCCCTAATATGAGATCCATTATCACATATTTTCTCATTGTGACTTCTACATACTGATGAAGGAAACTTTCCTGAACACATTTGACAAATTCGATCCCATCTAGTCCTTTTACAGTATGGAAGTCCCAGTCAATATGTGGAAAGTTAAAATCACCTACTATAACAATCTTATATGGTCATACTTTTCTTATTTCTCAGTTCCACTCATAACACCCCACTTGACAAGTTCTCCAGTCTGTCTTGATGGAGCATTGCTGTGACATTTTCCCTGACTAGTAACACCACCCTTCCTGCTCTATCATGTTTAAAACCTTGGAATATTGACCGCAATACCATAATTCCACGTATTGATCCATGCCCTGAGCTCATCAACTTTGCCTACAATACTTCTTGCATTGAAATATATGCAGCCCAGGATATTACTCGCATCATGTTCAACCTTTTGATTTCTGACTTTCCTGACATCTGTCTCCACAACCTCTCCACTATTTGTTCTGGCACTCTGGTTCCCTGCAAATGTAGTTTAAACCTCATCTCCACCCCATGCAGCACTAACATACTAGTTTATTAGTATACGCTAGTATATTAGTCTCCTTCCAGTTCAGGTACAACCGTCCTGTCCCTTCAGTACAGGTCACGCCTCCCCTGGAAGAGACCCAGTGATCCAAACATCTTATGATGCTCTCCCCACTACACCAACTTCTTAGCCATGTATCTAAAATATATATTTTTTTCTTTTTTGGCCTCTCTAGCTCATGGCTTGGATAGCAGTCCTGAGATCGTAACCCTGGAGGTCTCAGGCTTTAACGTAGCACTCCCTAAACTCACTTTGCAGAATCTCATCACTCTTCCTACCTATGTCTCTGATATCTACATGGACCATGACCTCTGACTGCTTACCCTCCTATTTAAGACTCTCCTTAAGTTGAGGACTCTTCTCATTACTACCATCAGGGAGGAGGTGTAGGAGCCGGAAGACACAACTGTGTTTTCTGAACAGCTCATTCTCTTCTGCCATGAACACTAATTCACTAGTTTTCTCTCCTTTTGCACTTACTTATTTAATTATTTGATGTACATTTCTTATTGTATTTATAGTATATTTTATCTAAACGCTGTTCTGCTGCTGCAAAACAACAAATTTCACATCATATGGCTGTGATATTAAACCTGATTCTGATTCAGCTTCTTCTTCATTCCAAATGACATTACAGGCAATCAGTCGCTTCAGGAGCTTAAGAAACTTGGCCTCAGTTTTTCCTTTACCACAATTGATCACTGACAGTATCAAAGCAAGGCAGCAATCATTCCTTTCTGACTGTGACCAGTGGGTGACTTTGTTTTTATCAAACAGATTATCTGTATGTTTTTGGGTCAAAGCAAATTATACATACAATATGAGCAAATAGATTTCTGATAATCCATTGATCCTTCCACCCAAATCCTTTCAAAAGACATTTTTTTCATTTTTTCCAAAACCCCATTAGTACCAGAACACAGAATTAATGGACAAACATAAGAGTGCAAAATAATTTACCCATTTCTCAGATGTCACAGGGTCATCTCTTCTTTCCATTCAGTTCATCACCACGGTTCATTGCTACAGGAAGGCAAACAGTATCATCAAGGATGCCTGCCACCCTGACTATCCCCTTCTTTTTTCTCTACCTTTTGAGAGCTTGAAAGTACAGATGACCAGATGAGAACAGCTTCCTCCCTCCTGCTCTCAGACTTCTTCTGACCCTATCACTTCTTTCGCACCCCTTCCCAGTTGTTCCTGCCATACTTTTGACTCTTAACTTTACCACTCAGTTATTCTTTTACTGTCACTTTAGCATTTCTTGTTGCTGTTGGATCCTGACAATTTTCTGATCCAAAGATTATTCAGAAGTCAAGAATGAGGCATATAACTTGTTTCTTATGAGCATTTTATTAAATGGTACAACAGCAGAAAACAAACAAGAGAGAGACAAAGAAAATTCAAAGGAAAAAGCAGCCATGGACGTCTCACACTCGGACTTGAGATAACAAAATTCTGGTGATAACAATGAACTTATTAAAGTGATGTAACAGCTGAACTAAAAACAAAGAAGCTTCTAGAAAAATACAGAAGCAACTGTACTGTAATTACTGGAAATTCGCTGAACAATTACAGGTATATATGTGGTGAACTACATATACCTGTCTGGACACGCCCCCCCCCCCACTGACTGCTCCTGTGACTCCCCCCACTGACCGTGGCTCCTCCCATGGCCCCAGTATAAAGGCAATTGGAGACACAGCCCCAGCCTCAGTCCCTAGGATGCAGTGTGGTGGTCAATTGCTGCTTGTTCTTTCTTCCAGCCAATAAAAGTCTATATCTCGCCTCATGTCTCCAAGAGTTATTGATGGTGCATCAATATAGATGATTAAATAAAAATACAACCAAGCATAGGAAAATTAAATTACAAGAAAAATGCCAGAAAATAATGATTCTGCACCCCAATCTGTTGTTTTGCACTTGTTGCTTTGTTTATTGTTGAATTTAGTGTTATCATATGCACTGCTTACTCCGTGAATTTCATGGCATTCTGTGTATTGGACAATAAACTATTATCAATCCCAATCTGAATCAGAAATTTGGAGGCTGCAAAATTAGGCAGCTGTACACCCCTAAGAAGCAAACCCACTGCCTATCCAGTATGGCAACTAAGTGATACCTGGACCTTGATGTGGCACCAAGACGTCCCCACTGCAACTTAATTAGATTTTCATCGTGATTCCCCATTTCTCAAGCAAGAAATCATCATCAAATGAGACAATTATTCTGACCCCTTTTATGGATATGTCTCTCAATTTTGTCACCTGAGGGACAAATCTTTTCATGCAGAAAGTGGTGGGTTCCTGGACTGAGCTGCCAGAGGGAGTGCTAAAGGTGGATACAATTACAATGTTTAGAAGACATTCAGACAGGTACATGGATAGGAAATTTCAGAGGGAAATGGGCCAAATGCAGGCAAATGAGCATAGCTCAGGTAGGCACCTTAGCTGGAATGGATGAGATAGGCCAAAGATTCAGTTTCCATGCTATACAAGTCTGGGATTCTGCTCACAAGATATTCAAGTTGGCAGACTGGAGAAGTCAAAAAATTAAATGGACTGAATGAAAATATAGAGACATTGAGGGGCAAGGACACATTGACATCAAGGATGAGGTTTTTTAAATGAAGGTATTGGGAGTTAATGGCAAAAATGCAGGAGTGAAAGGTAAGCATTATTAACTGATGGCTTGTGGAAGTTGCTGCTCAAGCAGCATGTCCATTACTATGGACACGAAGCTGATGGTAGGCACCTTCATAAATCATTGCACTCCAGATACCCACCTGGATGATGCTCCAACAACCTTCTGCCAGACCTGCTGCTGCTAGCCCCAGCTTGGGCACCCTTGCCCTGGCAGTGGTCAGGCCAGTACACCATGCTGCCAACCCTAACCTTAACCCTAAGCCAAAAACTGCTAACCCTAGCTGGCAGCCTTTTGAGCAAAGAGTAAAATTTGCAAAAAGTAACGTTTGAAATATCACATGTCTTACAGAATTCCCAGAGTAAGAACCAACACAAATATTCAGCCCGTTGTTATTAATATTATTATTAGTTGTTATTATTATTGTTATTAGTAGAAGATCTAAACAGAAGTGTAACATAAATAGAAGTCTAAATAGAAACCAGGAAATTATAGGCCAGTGAGTCTGACATCAGTTGTTGGAAACTTATTGGAAAGTATTCTAAGGAACCGATATATAAGTATTTCGATAGACCATAAGATAAAATACAGGAGCAGAATTAGGCCATCTGGCCATTGAGTCTGCTCTGCCATGTCATCATGGCTGATCCAATTTTCCTCTCAGCTCTGGTCTCCTGCCTTCTCCCCGTATCCCTTCATGCCCTGACCAATCACATATCTATCACCCTCTGCCTTAAACATACATACATAAAGAATTCGCCTCCACTGTTGCCTGTGGCAAAGAATTCTACATATTCACCACTCTCTGGCTAAGGAAATTCCTCCTCACCTCCATTCTAAAAGGATGCCCCTATGTTCTGAGGCTGTGTCCTCTGGTCTTAGACTCTCCCACCAGAGGAAACATCCTCTCCACATCCACACTGTCATTCGATGGTTTCAATGAGCTCACCCCTCACTCTTCTGAATCCTAGTGAATGCAGGCCCAAAGCCATAAAATAATCTCCAAGATAAGGAACCCAGACTAGCTCACAATACTCCAAGAGAGGCCTCACCAGTGCTTTATAATGTCTCAACATCACATCCTTTCTTTTATATTCTAGCCCTCTTGAAATGAATGCTAAAATTGCATTTGCCTTCCTCACCACCAACTCAATCTGCAAATTAACCTTTAGGGAATCCTACACAAGAAGACACAAGTCCCTTTGCACCACAGTTTTTTGTATTTTCTCTCCTTTCAGAAAATAGTCAACCTTTCATTTCTTGCACCAAAGAGCCTGGCCATACACTTTCCAACACTGTATTCCATCCACCATTTCTTTGCCTATTCTTCTAATCTGTTTTAGTCCTTCTCTACTTCCTCAAAACTAGCTACACCTCCACCTACCTTCGTATTGTCTGCAAACTTTGCAACAAAATTGTCAATTCCATCATCCAAATCAGTGACATATAATGTAAAAAGAATTGGTCCCAACACAGACCCCTGTGGAACACCATTAGTCACCAGCAGCCAGCCTGAAAAGGCTCCCTTTATTCCCACTCTTTGCCTCCTGTCAATCAGCCACTACCTTATCCATACACGAATCTTTCATGTAATACCTTGGGCTTGTAACTTGTTAAGCAGCCTTATGTGTGACACCTTGTCAAAGACCTTCTGAAAATCCAAGTACACAACATAAACCAATTCTCCTTTGTCTGTTCTTCTTGTTATTTCTTCAGAGTATTCCAACAGATTTGTCAGGCAAGATTTTCCCTTGAGGAAACCATGCTGACTAGCCCTATTTTATCATGTGCCTCTAAGTACCCTGAGGCCTCATTAATAATCCACTCCAACATCTTCTCAACCACTGAGGTCAGACTAACAGGCATATAGCTTCCTTTCTTCTGCCTCTCTTCCTTCTTGAAAAGTAGAGTGACATTTACAATTTCCCAGTCTTCCAGAGCCATTCTAGAATCTAGTGATTCTTGAAAGATCATTACTTATGCTTCCAGAATCTCTTCAGCCACCTCCTTCAGAACTCTGGGGTGTGTGTCATCTGGTCTAGATGACTTATCTACCTTCAGACTTCTCAGTTTCCCAAGAACCTTCTCTCTAGTTATGGTAACTTCACACACTTTATGCCCCCTGACACCCGGAACTGCCACCATACTGCTACTGTCCTTCATAGTGATGCAAAATCATCTGTCATTTTATTGTCACCCATTAAACCTCTCCAGCATAGTTTTTCAGTGGTCCAATATCAACCCTCATCTCTCTTTTACACCTTATGTATCTGAAGAAACTTTTGGTATCCTCCAAGTGACACGGATTGATTAAAGATAGTCAGCATGGCTTCATGCATAGTAGGTCATGTCTAACCAGTCTTTTAGAGTTTTTCAAGGAAGTTACCAAGAAAGTGGATGAAGGCAATGCAGTGGATGTTGTCTATATGGACTTTAGTAAGGCATTTGACAAGGTCCAACATGGGAATCTGGTCAGGTAGATCCAGTTGCTCAAGGATGAGGTAGTAAATTGGATTAGACATTGACTTTGTGGGAGAAGCTAAAGAGTGATAGTAGATGGTTGCCCCTCTGACTGGAGGTCTGTGACTAGTGGAGTGCTTCAGGGTTCAGTGCTGGGTCCTCTGTTGTTTGTCATCTATATCAATGATCTGGGTGATAATGTGGTTAACTGGATCAGCAAATTTGTGGATGACACCAAGATTGGCGGTGTAGTGGGCTGTGAGGAAGGCTATCATGGCTTGCAGAAAGATCTGCACCAGGTGGAAAAATGGGCTGAAAAATGGCAGATGGAATGCAGACAAGTGTGAGATTTTGCACTTTGGTAGGACCAACCAGGGTAAGTCTTACAGAGTGAATGGGAGGGCACTGAACTGTGTGTAGAACAAAAGGATCTGGAAATACAGGTCCATAATTTGTTGGAAATGACATCACAGGTAGATAGGGTCATAAAGAAAGCTTTTGCACATTGGCCTTCATAAATCAATGTAATGAGTAAAGGAGTTGTGACTTTGATGTTGTATAAGATGTAGGTCAGGCCTAATCTGGAGTATTGTGTGCAGTTTTGGTCACCTACCTATAGAAAAGGTGCAAATAATGTTGAGAGAGTGCAGAGAAAATTTACAAGGATGTTGCTGGATATAGAGGTTCTGCATTATAAGGAAAAATTGAATAGGTTAGGACTGTATTCTTTAGAATGTAGAAGATTGAAAGGAGATTTGATGGGGGTGTACAGAATTATGTGGGGCATAGACAGAGTATATGCAAGCAGGTTTAAATGTGTTTGGCATGTACTAGATGGGCCAAAGGGCCTGTTTCTGTGCTGTACTTCTCTATGACTCTAAAATGGTTAAATAATCCTCAGGTTGTTTTAATGTTAAACACTGCTATTGCATGTCATGCACTGTAATTACTTGTTTTGGCTTAGTGGCTGATAGCTCAGAAATACTTCACTTCTTTAGTTAGTTATTGAGATAGAGCATGGAATAGGCCCTTCCAGCCCTCCATGCCACACTGCTGATCAACCTCCGAGTTAATCCTCCCCTAACCACGAGACAATTTACAATGATCAGTTATGTCTTTGAACTGTGGGAGGTACTCAGAGGACACATAAATTCCACGGGGAGAACATACAACCTCTTTACAGGTAATGTTAGAATTGA
Organism: Hypanus sabinus; assembly: GCF_030144855.1. Lineage (NCBI taxonomy): Eukaryota > Metazoa > Chordata > Chondrichthyes > Myliobatiformes > Dasyatidae > Hypanus > Hypanus sabinus. The sequence continues at coordinate 63,916,829 of NC_082718.1, read as the reverse complement.
GCTCTGAATTCCAACACCCCGAGCTATAATAGTGTCGTGCTAACCATTATGCTACTGTGGTTTAATTGTATATAATAACTTACAAGGAACTGGAGGAACTGCAGGTTGTGTTAAAGAAGCAGGGAGTTTGCAGGAGAACTTAGATTAGGAGAATGGGCGAAGAAATGGCAGTTGGAATAGACTGTCAGGAAGAGTATGTTTTCTAAACAGGAGAAAATTAAGAACTGAGAGGTACAAAAAGATTTGGGAGTCCTCATGCTGGATTTCCTAAAGGTTAACATGCAAGTTGAGTTGAAGGTATGGAAGGGAAGTGCAATGTTAGCATTAATCTCAAGAGGTTTAGAATAGGATGTAACACTGATGCTTTATATGGCATTGGTCAGACTGTACTTGGACTATTGTGACCATTTTTGGGCCACTTATCTAAGAAAGGATGTGCTGGCATTGGAGGGGGTTCAGAAGAGGTTCACGGGAATGTTCTCAGGAGTGAAAGGGTTAATGTATGAGGGGCATTTGATAGCTCCGGGCCTGTACTCACTGGAGTTTAGAAGAATGGGGAGAGGAGTTTGTACATTCTCACTGAAACCTATTGAATATTGACAGGCCTGAAGAGAATGTTTCCTGTCATGGAGAAATCTAGGACCAGAGGGCACAGCCTCGGAATAGAAGGATGTCCCTTTAGAACAGAGATGATGAGGAATTTCTATAGCCAGAGGGTGCTGCATCCGTGGAATTCATTGCTACAGTCAGCTGTGGAGGTCAGTCATTGGGTATACTTACAAGCAGAGTTTGATAGCTTCCTGCTTAGTTAACATTTCAAAAGTTATGGGGAGAAGACAGGCAAATAGGATTGAGAGGGGTAATAAATCAGCTATGATGGAATGATGAAGCAGGCACAATCAGCCTAATTCTGCTCCTATGTTGTATGGTCTTATGGTCTAACTAAGTGTGTGAGGCTGCATCTATGGATGGTCAAAGTTTTGGGTTGAGACCATTCATCTTGGGTGCCATGGTAGTGTGGCAGTTAGCACAATACTATTACAGCTCAGGGTGTTCTGGATTTTGGAGTTCAATTCCAGTGCCCTCTGTAAGGAGTTTGTCCTTTAGGTGCTCCGGTTTCCTCCCACAGTCAAAGCTGTACTATTACTGGTCATTGCAAATTTTCCTGTGGTTAGTCTAGGGTTAACCAATAGGTAGACTGCTGAGTGGTGCAGCTCTTTGGACCACAAGGGCCTGTTCTGTGCTCTAATTTGGTTCTTGATACTTCTGGTTTAAGATGGTGCTGGTGAAGCACAGCAACAACTTGCTGGTAGCAAACAGAACAAACAAAACTATAAATTACTGTATTAATCACACTTTTTCTTGGATACAATCACTTTAAGAAATAGCTTGTAACTTCCCTTTTGGAGTTGAGCTTTCAAACTGCCTGTATGACCTGGCATTTTTGCAGTGTGAGTTGAAATCCCGAAGGTGCAGGACGGTTGTGGGCCAAATCGAGGCAATGGAACCCAGGTCTGAGAATGGGAATGAGCCAGTGTTTGGACATTGCTGGAGTGCAGCAGAGCCGAAGTGAGGCAGAGTCGAGGTTGTGGGGGCCAGGCCCGAGAGTGTATCAAAGCGGCAGGGCCTGGGTTTGAGTGTGAGGTACAACCTGAGGTTTGGATGATTTAAGTGCTGGGCCAGATAGAAATGCTCAGTGTACCATGGCCAGAAGTGAGGGACAGGCTGGTTCAGCTCACTGTTCAGGGAGGTTTACTCATCTCTGCGCCTGCAACTGCTGAACTGACTGCAATGATGACTGGATTCATGGCTGTGAACTTCAGATCTTAATGTTATTTGCTTACTTTAATTGTTCACACAATTTACTTTTTTTCTGCATATTGGGCTTTTGACGGTCTTTTTTTTAATGGGTTCTGTTGGGTTTCTTTGTTTTGTGGCTGCCTGTAAAGAGACAAATCGCAAGGTTGTAAAAAGTATACATATTTTGATAATAAATATACTTTGAACTTTACTCTAAATAAATAAATAAATCTGGATTGGAGATTTGGACTAATTATATGCAAAATAATTTTGCTACATCCTGAAGACCTAATGGTGCTAACGTATTTGCAGGATCTTTATGATGTATGAATGTAAACAGATACTGTGTAATTTCTTCCCAAGCAATAAGTTTAATGTATTTCTATCTACTCAGTGTATATCATCCTGTTCATGTCATATAACTTTCACCATCTCTTGAATGTGGTGATTGAATTCCTGCTAAAGTCATGGGAGTTACATCTAGGATGGATTTACATTCATCTGAAATGGATGGATGATGTAATGGGTAAATTAGGCTTGTTCTCGCCGATCTATTTCTATAATCAGTTGTGTAATTTGATTTTTTTAATGTTGATGTTGTAATTGGAAAAGCTTAATGCTATGCAATCTTCATCTGGCTTTTTAAAAAGGGAATTAAGTCTTCAGGCAATATGTCTTCTCCATTACATGGTGGGAAAAATACATTGCAGTGTGTTTTGGTGAATATATAAAGGTTGTTACCTGATATGCAAACATCAGATTGAATGACCAAATGAACGTAAGAAAGGGCAGAGATAGTGGGAGGTATACTTGATGAATTATTGAAAGCTGTTATGACAATGCCTATTAACAGCGACTTCATAGGCATACATATGTGAATAAATCTTTCACATTGTACAAAATGGTGGGAACGGATCTGAGCAGGATTTTAGATTTACTCAGTGTCTGTACACTGTTAAAAAGTAAGAGCCTGCTTGATTTAAAACTGAGACAGAGCAGAAAATATCTCCATTAGTCATTGCAAAGGGTTAGCTTGGAGTGTTTGGCAGGGCAAGGTTAAGCAAGCTAGGGCAAAGGGTCTTTACTAGGTGTAGGGTGAGTGAGATAGGGGTAAGGGTCTTTACTAGGTGTAGGGTGAGTGAGATAGGGATAAGGGTCTTTACTAGGTGTAGGGTGAGTGAGATAGGGGTAAGGGTCTTTACTAGGTGTAGGGTGAGTGAGATAGGGGTAAGGGTCTTTACTAGATATAGGGTGTGAGATAGGGGTAAGGGTCTTTACTAGGTGTAGGGTGAGTGAGATAGGGGTAAGGGCTTTACTAGATATAGGGTGAGTGAGATAGGGGTAAGGGTCTTTAATAGATGTAGGGTGAGTGAGATAGGGGTAAGGGTGTTTACTAGATATAGGGTGAGTGAGATAGGGTTAAGGGTCATTACTAGATATAGGGTGAGTGAGATAGGGGTAAGGGTCATTACTAGATATAGGGTGAGTGAGATAGGGGTAAGGGTCTTTACTAGATATAGGGTGAGTGAGATAGGGGTAAGGGTCATTACTAGATATAGGGTGAGTGAGATGGGATAAGGGTCTTTACTAGGTGTAGGGTGAGTGAGATAGGGGTAAGGGTCTTTACTAGATATAGGGTGAGTGAGATAGGGGTAAAGGGTCTTTACTAGGTGTAGGGTGAGTGAGATAGGGGTAAGGGTCTTTACTAGATACAGGGTGAGTGAGCTCGGGATAAGGGTCTTTACTAGATATAGGGTGAGTGAGATAGGGGTAAGGGTCTTTACTAGATATAGGGTGAGTGAGATAGGGGTAAGGGTCTTTACTAGGTGTAGGGTGAGTGAGATAGGGGTAAGGGTCTTTACTATGTGTATAGTGAGTGAGATAGGGGTAAGGGTCTTTAGTAGGTGTAGGGTGAGTGAGATAGGGGTAAGGGTCTTTACTAGGTGTAGGGTGAGTGAGATGGGGTTAAGGGTCTTTACTAGATATAGGGTGAGTGAGATAGGGGTAAGGGTCATTACTAGATATAGGGTGAGTGAGATGGGGTAAGGGTCTTTACTAGGTGTAGGGTGAGTGAGATGGGGTTAAGGGTCTTTACTAGGTGTAGGGTGACTGAGATAGGGGTAAGGGTCTTTACTAGGTGTAGGGTGAGTGAGATAGGGGTAAGGGTCTTCACTAGATGTAGGGTGAGTGAGATAGGGGTAAGGGTCTTTACTAGGTGTAGGGTGAGTGAGATAGGGGTAAGGGTCTTTACTAGATATAGGGTGAGTGAGATAGGGGTAAGGGTCTTTACTAGGTGTAGGGTGAGTGAGATAGGGGTAAGGGTCTTTACTAGATATAGGGTGAGTGAGCTCGGGATAAGGGTCTTTACTAGATATATGGTGAGTGAGATAGGGGTAAGGGTCTTTACTAGATATATGGTGAGTGAGATAGGGGTAAGGGTCTTTACTAGGTGTAGGGTGAGTGAGATAGGGGTAAGGGTCTTTACTAGGTGTATAGTGAGTGAGATAGGGGTAAGGGTCTTTACTAGGTGTAGGGCGAGTGAGATAGAGGTAAGGGTCTTTACTAGGTGTAGGGTGAGTGAGATAGGGGTAAGGGTCTTTACTAGGTGTAGAGTGAGTGAGATAGGGGTAAGGGTCTTTACTAGGTGTAGGGTGAGTGAGATAGGGGTAAGGGTCTTTACTAGATATAGGGTGAGTGAGATAGGGGTAAGGGTCTTTACTAGGTGTAGGGTGAGTAAGATAGGGGTAAGGGTCTTTACTAGGTGTAGGGTGAGTGAGATAGGGGTAAGGGTCTTTACTAGATATAGGGTGAGTGAGATAGGGGTAAGGGTCTTTACTAGGTGTAGGGTGAGTAAGATAGGGGTAAGGGTCTTTACTAGGTGTAGGGTGAGTGAGATAGGGGTAAGGGTCTTTACTAGATATAGGGTGAGTGAGATGGGGTAAGGGACTTTACTAGATATAGGGTGAGTGAGATAGGGGTAAGGGTCTTTACTAGGTGTAGGGTGAGTGAGATAGGGGTAAGGGTCTTTACTAGATATAGGGTGAGTGAGATGGGGTAAGGGACTTTACTAGATATAGGGTGAGTGAGATGGGGTAAGGGACTTTACTAGATATAGGGTGAGTAAGATAGGGGTAAGGGTCTTTACTAGGTGTAGGGTGAGTGAGATAGGGGTAAGGGTCTTTACTAGATATAGGGTGAGTGAGATAGGGGTAAGGGTCTTTACTAGGTGTAGGGTGAGTGAGATAGGGGTAAGGGTCTTTACTAGATATAGGGTGAGTGAGATAGGGGTAAGGGTCTTTACTAGGTGTAGGGTGAGTGAGATAGGGGTAAGGGTCTTTACTAGGTGTAGGGTGAGTGAGATAGGTGTAAGGGTCTTTACTAGATATAGGGTGAGTGAGATAGGGGTAAGGGTCTTTACTAGGTGTAGGGTGAGTGAGATGGGGTAAGGGTCTTTACTAGATATAGGGTGAGTGAGATAGGGGTAAGGGTCTTTACTAGGTGTAGGGTGAGTGAGATAGGTGTAAGGGTCTTTACTAGATATAGGGTGAGTGGGATAGGGGTAAGGGTCTTTACTAGGTGTAGGGTGAGTAAGATAGGGGTAAGGGTCATTACTAGGTGTAGGGTGAGTGAGATAGGGGTAAAGGTCTTTACTAGATATAGGGTGAGTGAGATAGGGGTAAGGGTCATTACTAGATATAGGGTGAGTGAGATGGGGTAAGGGACTTTACTAGATATAGGGTGAGTGAGATGGGGTAAGGGACTTTACTAGATATAGGGTGAGTGAGATAGGGGTAAGGGTCTTTACTAGGTGTAGGGTGAGTGAGATGGGGTAAGGGTCTTTACTAGATATAGGGTGAGTGAGATAGGGGTAAGGGTCTTTACTAGATATAGGGTGAGTGAGATTGGGGTAAGGGTCTTTACTAGGTGTATAGTGAGTGAGATAGGGGTAAGGGTCTTTACTAGATATAGGGTGAGTGAGATAGGGGTAAGGGTCTTTACTAGGTGTAGGGTGAGTGAGATGGGGTAAGGGTCTTTACTAGATATAGGGTGAGTGAGATAGGGGTAAGGGTCTTTACTAGGTGTAGGGTGAGTGAGATAGGGTTAAGGGTCTTTACTAGATATAGGGTGAGTGAGATTGGGGTAAGGGTCTTTACTAGGTGTATAGTGAGTGAGATAGGGGTAAGGGTCTTTACTAGGTGTAGGGTGAGTAAGATAGGGGTAAGGGTCTTTACTAGGTGTAGGGTGAGTAAGATAGGGGTAAGGGTCTTTACTAGGTGTAGGGTGAGTGAGATAGGGGTAAGGGTCTTTACTAGGTGTATAGTGAGTGAGATAGGAGTAAGGGTCTTTACTAGGTGTAGGGTGAGTGAGATAGGGGTAAGGGTCTTTACTAGGTGTAGGGTGAGTAAGATAGGGGTAAGGGTCTTTACTAGGTGTAGGGTGAGTGAGATAGGGGTAAGGGTCTTTACTAGGTGTAGGGTGACTGAGATAGGGGTAAGGGTCTTTACTTGGTGTAGGGTGAGTGAGCTCGGGATAAGGGTCTTTAGTAGATATAGGGTGAGTGAGATAGGGGTAAGGGTCATTACTAGATATAGGGTGAGTGCGATAGGGGTAAGGTTCTTTACTAGGTGTAGGGTGAGTGAGATAGGGGTAAGGGTCTTTACTAGGTGTAGGGTGACTGAGCTCGGGATAAGGGTCTTTAGTAGATATAGGGTGAGTGAGATAGGGGTAAGGGTCTTTACTAGGTGTAGGGTGAGTGAGATAGGGGTAAGGGTCTTTACTAGGTGTAGGGTGAGTGAGATAGGGGTAAGGGTCTTTACTAGGTGTAGGGTGAGTAAGATAGGGGTAAGGGTCTTTACTAGATATAGGGTGAGTGAGATAGGGGTAAGGGTCTTTACTAGATATAGGGTGAGTGAGATAGGGGTAAGGGTCTTTACTAGGTGTAGGGTGAGTGAGATGGGGTTAAGGGTCTTTACTAGATATAGGTTGAGTGAGATAGGGGTAAGGGTCTTTACTAGATATAGGGTGAGTGAGATTGGGGTAAGGGTCTTTACTAGGTGTATAGTGAGTGAGATAGGGGTAAGGGTCTTTACTAGATATAGGGTGAGTGAGATAGGGGTAAGGGTCTTTACTAGGTGTAGGGTGAGTGAGATGGGGTAAGGGTCTTTACTAGATATAGGGTGAGTGAGATAGGGGTAAGGGTCTTTACTAGGTGTAGGGTGAGTGAGATAGGTGTAAGGGTCTTTACTAGATATAGGGTGAGTGGGATAGGGGTAAGGATCTTTACTAGGTGTAGGGTGAGTGAGATGGGGTAAGGGTCTTTACTAGATATAGGGTGAGTGAGATAGGGGTAAGGGTCTTTACTAGGTGTAGGGTGAGTGAGATAGGGGTAAGGGTCTTTACTAGATTTAGGGTGAGTGAGATAGGGGTAAGGGTCTTTACTAGGTGTAGGGTGAGTGATATAGGGGTAAGGGTCTTTACTAGATATAGGGTGAGTGAGATAGGGTTAAGGGTCTTTACTAGATATAGGGTGAGTGAGATAGGGGTAAGGGTCTTTACTAGGTGTATAGTGAGTGAGATAGGGGTAAGGGTCTTTACTAGGTGTAGGGTGAGTGAGATAGGGGTAAGGGTCTTTACTAGGTGTAGGGTGAGTAAGATAGGGGTAAGGGTCTTTACTAGGTGTAGGGTGAGTGAGATAGGGGTAAGGGTCTTTACTAGGTGTATAGTGACTGAGATAGGGGTAAGGGTCTTTACTAGGTGTAGGGTGAGTGAGATAGGGGTAAGGGTCTTTACTAGGTGTAGGGTGAGTAAGATAGGGGTAAGGGTCTTTACTAGGTGTAGGGTGAGTGAGATAGGGGTAAGGGTCTTTACTAGATATAGGGTGAGTGAGATAGGGTTAAGGGTCTTTACTAGATATAGGGTGAGTGAGATAGGGGTAAGGGTCTTTACTAGGTGTATAGTGAGTGAGATAGGGGTAAGGGTCTTTAGTAGATATAGGGTGAGTGAGATAGGGGTAAGGGTCTTTACTAGGTGTAGGGTGAGTGAGAAGGGGTAAGGGTCATTACTAGATATAGGGTGAGTGAGATAGGGGTAAGGGTCTTTACTAGATATAGGGTGAGTGAGATAGGGGTAAAGGTCTTTACTAGATATAGGGAGAGTGAGATAGGGTTAAGGGTGTTTACTAGATATAGGGTGAGTGAGATAGGGGTAAGGGTCTTTACTAGGTGTATAGTGAGTGAGATAGGGGTAAGGGTCTTTACTAGGTGTAGGGTGAGTGAGCTCGTGATAAGGGTCTTTACTAGATATAGGGTGAGTGAGATAGGGGTAAGGGTCTTTACTAGGTGTATAGTGAGTGAGATAGGGGTAAGGGTCTTTACTAGGTGTAGGGTGAGTGAGCTCGTGATAAGGGTCTTTACTAGATATAGGGTGAGTGAGATAGGGGTAAGGGTCTTTACTAGGTGTAGGGTGAGTGAGATAGGGGTAAGGGTCTTTATTAGGTGTAGGGTGAGTAAGATAGGGGTAAGGGTCTTTACTAGGTGTAGGGTGAGTGAGATAGAGGTAAGGGTCTTTACTAGGTGTAGGGTGAGTGAGATAGGGGTAAGGGTCTTTATTAGGTGTAGGGTGAGTAAGATAGGGGTAAGGGTCTTTACTAGGTGTAGGGTGAGTGAGATAGGGGTAAGGGTCTTTACTAGGTGTAGGGTGAGTGAGATGGGGTAAGGGTCATTACTAGATATAGGGTGAGTGAGATAGGGGTAAGGGTCTTTACTAGATATAGGGTGAGTGAGATAGGGTTAAGGGTCTTTACTAGATATAGGGTGAGTGAGATAGGGGTAAGGGTCTTTACTAGGTGTATAGTGAGTGAGATAGGGGTAAGGGTCTTTAGTAGATATAGGGTGAGTGAGATAGGGTTAAGGGTCTTTACTAGATATAGGGTGAGTGAGATAGGGGTAAGGGTCTTTACTAGGTGTAGGGTGAGTAAGATAGGGGTAAGGGTCATTACTAGATATAGGGTGAGTGAGATAGGTGTAAGGGACTTTACTAGATATAGGGTGAGTGAGATAGGGGTAAGGGTCTTTACTAGGTGTAGGGTGAGTGAGATAGGGGTAAGGGTCTTTACTAGGTGTAGGGTGAGTGAGCTCGGGATAAGGGTCTTTAGTAGATATAGGGTGAGTGAGATAGGGGTAAGGGTCTTTAGTAGATATAGGGTGAGTGAGATAGGGGTAAGGGTCTTTACTAGGTGTAGGGTGAGTGAGATAGGGGTAAGGGTCTTTACTAGGTGTAGGGTGAGTGAGATAGGGGTAAGGGTCTTTAATAGATATAGGGTGAGTGAGATAGGGCAAAGGGTCTTTACTAGATATAGGGTGAGTGAGATAGGGCAAAGGGTCTTTACTAGATATAGGGTGAGTGAGATAGGGGTAAGGGTCTTTAGTAGATATAGGGTGAGTGAGATAGGGGTAAGGGTCTTTACTAGGTGTAGGGTGAGTGAGAAGGGGTAAGGGTCATTACTAGATATAGGGTGAGTGAGATAGGGGTAAGGGTCTTTACTAGATATAGGGTGAGTGAGATAGGGGTAAGGGTCTTTACTAGATATAGGGTGAGTGAGATAGGGGTAAAGGTCTTTACTAGATATAGGGAGAGTGAGATAGGGTTAAGGGTGTTTACTAGATATAGGGTGAGTGAGATAGGGGTAAGGGTCTTTACTAGGTGTATAGTGAGTGAGATAGGGGTAAGGGTCTTTACTAGGTGTAGGGTGAGTGAGCTCGTGATAAGGGTCTTTACTAGATATAGGGTGAGTGAGATAGGGGTAAGGGTCTTTACTAGGTGTATAGTGAGTGAGATAGGGGTAAGGGTCTTTACTAGGTGTAGGGTGAGTGAGATAGGGGTAAGGGTCTTTATTAGGTGTAGGGTGAGTAAGATAGGGGTAAGGGTCTTTACTAGGTGTAGGGTGAGTGAGATAGGGGTAAGGGTCTTTACTAGGTGTAGGGTGAGTGAGATGGGGTAAGGGTCATTACTAGATATAGGGTGAGTGAGATAGGGGTAAGGGTCTTTACTAGATATAGGGTGAGTGAGATAGGGTTAAGGGTCTTTACTAGATATAGGGTGAGTGAGATAGGGGTAAGGGTCTTTACTAGGTGTATAGTGAGTGAGATAGGGGTAAGGGTCTTTAGTAGATATAGGGTGAGTGAGATAGGGTTAAGGGTCTTTACTAGATATAGGGTGAGTGAGATAGGGGTAAGGGTCTTTACTAGGTGTAGGGTGAGTAAGATAGGGGTAAGGGTCATTACTAGATATAGGGTGAGTGAGATAGGTGTAAGGGTCTTTACTAGATATAGGGTGAGTGAGATAGGGGTAAGGGTCTTTACTAGGTGTAGGGTGAGTGAGATAGGGGTAAGGGTCTTTACTAGGTGTAGGGTGAGTGAGCTCGGGATAAGGGTCTTTAGTAGATATAGGGTGAGTGAGATAGGGGTAAGGGTCTTTAGTAGATATAGGGTGAGTGAGATAGGGGTAAGGGTCTTTACTAGGTGTAGGGTGAGTGAGATAGGGGTAAGGGTCTTTAATAGATATAGGGTGAGTGAGATAGGGCAAAGGGTCTTTACTAGATATAGGGTGAGTGAGATAGGGCAAAGGGTCTTTACTAGATATAGGGTGAGTGAGATAGGGGTAAGGGTCTTTACTAGGTGTGGGGTGAGTGAGATAGGGGTAAGGGTCTTTACTAGTTGTAGGGTGAGTGAGATAGGGGTAAGGGTCTTTACTGGGTGTAGGGTGAGTGAGATGGGGTAAGGGTCTTTAATAGATATAGGGTGAGTGAGATAGGGCAAAGGGTCTTTACTAGATATAGGGTGAGTGAGATAGGGGTAAGGGTCTTAACCAGGTGTAGGGTGAGTGAGATAGGGGTAAGGGTCTTTACTGGGTGTAGGGTGAGTGAGATAGGGGTAAGGGTCTTTACTAGGTGTAGGGTGAGTGAGATAGGGGTAAGGGTCTTTAATAGATATAGGGTGAGTGAGATAGGGCAAAGGGTCTTTACTAGATATAGGTTGAGTGAGATAGGGGTAAGGGTCTTTACTAGGTGTGGGGTGAGTGAGATAGGGGTAAGGGTCTTTACTAGGTGTAGGGTGAGTGAGATAGGGGTAAGGGTCTTTACTAGGTGTATAAAGTGAGATAGGGGTAAGGCTCTTTACTAGGTGTAGGGTGAGTAAGATAGGGGTAAGGGTCTCTAATAGATACAGGGTGAGTGAGATAGGGGTAAGGGTCTTTACTAGGTGTAGGGTGAGTTAGATAGTGGTAAGGGTCTTTACTAGGTGTAGGGTGAGTGAGATAGGGGTAAGGGTCTTTACTAGGTGTAGGGTGAGTGAGATGGGGTAAGGGTCATTACTAGATATAGGGTGAGTGAGATAGGGCAAAGGGTCTTTAGTAGATATAGGGTGAGTGAGATAGGGCAAAGGGTCATTACTAGATATAGGGTGAGTTAGATAGTGGTAAGGGTCTTTACTAGGTGTAGGGTGAGTGAGATAGGGGTAAGGGTCTTTACTAGGTGTAGGGTGAGTGAGATGGGGTAAGGGTCATTACTAGATATAGGGTGAGTGAGATAGGGCAAAGGGTCTTTAGTAGATATAGGGTGAGTGAGATAGGGGTAAGGGTCATTACTAGATATAGGGTGAGTTAGATAGTGGTAAGGGTCTTTACTAGGTGTAGGGTGAGTGAGATGGGGTAAGGGTCATTACTAGATATAGGGTGAGTGAGATGGGGTAAGGGTCTTTAGTAGATATAGGGTGAGTGAGATAGGGCAAAGGGTCATTACTAGATATAGGGTGAGTTAGATAGTGGTAAGGGTCTTTACTAGGTGTAGGGTGAGTGAGATGGGGTAAGGGTCATTACTAGATATAGGGTGAGTGAGATGGGGTAAGGGTCTTTACTAGATATAGGGTGAGTGAGATAGGGGTAAGGGTCTTTACTAGGTGTAGGGTGAGTGAGATAGGGGTAAGGGTCTTTAATAGATATAGGGTGAGTGAGATAGGGCAAAGGGTCTTTACTAGATATAGGGTGAGTGAGATAGGGCAAAGGGTCTTTACTAGATATAGGGTGAGTGAGATAGGGGTAAGGGTCTTTACTGGGTGTAGGGTGAGTGAGATGGGGTAAGGGTCTTTAATAGATATAGGGTGAGTGAGATAGGGCAAAGGGTCTTTACTAGATATAGGGTGAGTGAGATAGGGGTAAGGGTCTTTACCAGGTGTAGGGTGAGTGAGATAGGGGTAAGGGTCTTTACTGGGTGTAGGGTGAGTGAGATAGGGGTAAGGGTCTTTACTAGGTGTAGGGTGAGTGAGATAGGGGTAAGGGTCTTTACCAGGTGTAGGGTGAGTGAGATAGGGGTAAGGGTCTTTACTGGGTGTAGGGTGAGTGAGATAGGGGTAAGGGTCTTTACTAGGTGTAGGGTGAGTGAGATAGGGGTAAGGGTCTTTAATAGATATAGGGTGAGTGAGATAGGGCAAAGGGTCTTTACTAGATATAGGGTGAGTGAGATAGGGGTAAGGGTCTTTACTAGGTGTGGGGTGAGTGAAATAGGGGTAAGGGTCTTTACTAGGTGTAGGGTGAGTGAGATAGGGGTAAGGGTCTTTACTAGGTGTATAAAGTGAGATAGGGGTAAGGGTCTTTACTAGGTGTAGGGTGAGTAAGATAGGGGTAAGGGTCTCTAATAGATATAGGGTGAGTGAGATAGGGGTAAGGGTCTTTACTAGGTGTAGGGTGAGTGAGATAGGGCAAAGGGTCTTTACTAGATATAGGGTGAGTGAGATAGGGGTAAGGGACTTTACTAGGTGTAGGGTGAGTGAGATAGGGGTATGGGTCTTTACTAGGTGTATAGTGAGTGAGATAGGTGTAAGGGACTTTACTAGATATAGGGTGAGTGAGATAGGGGTAAGGGTCTTTACTAGGTGTATAGTGAGTGAGATAGGGGTAAGGGTCTTTACAAGATATAGGGTGAGTGAGATAGGGGTAAGGGTCTTTACTAGGTGTATAGTGAGTGAGATAGGGGTAAGGGTCTTTACTAGATATAGGGTGAGTGAGATAGGGGTAAGGGTCTTTACTAGGTGTAGGGTGAGTAAGATAGGGGTAAGGGTCTTTACCAGATATAGGGTGAGTGAGATAGGGGTAAGGGTCTTTACTAGGTGTAGGGTGAGTGAGATAGGGCAAAGGGTCTTTACTAGATATAGGGTGAGTGAGATAGGGGTAAGGGACTTTACTAGGTGTAGGGTGAGTGAGATAGGGGTAAGGGTCTTTACTAGATATAGGGTGAGTGAGATAGGGGTAAGGGTCTTTACTACGTGTATAGTGAGTGAGATAGGGGTAAGGGTCTTTACAAGATATAGGGTGAGTGAGATAGGTGTAAGGGTCTTTACTAGGTGTATAGTGAGTGAGATAGGGGTAAGGGTCTTTACTAGATATAGGGTGAGTGAGATAGGGGTAAGGGTCTTTACTAGATGTAGGGTGAGTAAGATAGGGGTAAGGGTCTTTACCAGATATAGGGTGAGTGAGATAGGGGTAAGGGTCTTTACTAGGTGTAGGGTGAGTGAGATAGGGGTAAGGGTCTTTACTAGGAGTAGGGTGAGTAAGATGGGGTAAGGGTCTTTACTAGGTGTAGGGTGAGTGAGATAGGGGTAAGGGTCTTTACTAGATATAGGGTGAGTAAGATAGGGGTAAGGGTCTTTACTAGGTGTAGGGTGAGTGAGATAGGGGTAAGGGTCTTTACTAGGTGTAGGGTGAGTAAGATAGGGGTAAGGGTCTTTACTAGGTGTAGGGTGAGTGAGATAGGGGTAAGGGTCTTTACTAGGTGTAGGGTGAGTGAGATAGGGGTAAGGGTCTTTACTAGGTGTAGGGTGAGTAAGATAGGGGTAAGGGTCTTTACTCGATATAGGGTGAGTGAGATAGGGGTAAGGGTCTTTACTAGGTGTAGGGTGAGTAAGATAGGGGCAAGGGTCTTTACTAGGTGTAGGGTGAGTGAGATAGGGGTAAGGGTCTTTACTAGGTGTAGGGTGAGTGAGATAGGGGTAAGGGTCTTTACTAGGTGTAGGGTGAGTAAGATAGGGGTAAGGGTCTTTACTAGGTGTAGGGTGAGTGAGATAGGGGTAAGTGTCTTTACTTGGTGTAGGGTGAGTGAGATAGGGGTAAGGGTCTTTACTAGGTGTAGTGTGAGTGAGATAGGGGTAACGGTCTTTACTAGGTGTAGGGTGAGTGAGATAGGGGTAAGGGTCTTTACTAGGTGTAGGGTGAGTGAGATAGGGGTAAGGGTGTTTACTAGGTGTAGAGTGAGTGAGATAGGGGTAAGGGTCTTTACTAGATATAGGGTGAGTGAGATGGGGTAAGGGTCTTTACTAGATATAGGGTGAGTGAGATAGGGGTAAGGGTCTTTACCAGGTGTAGGGTGAGTGAGATAGGGGTAAGGGTCTTTACTGGGTGTAGGGTGAGTGAGATAGGGGTAAGGGTCTTTAATAGATATAGGGTGAGTGAGATAGGGCAAAGGGTCTTTACTAGATATAGGGTGAGTGAGATAGGGGTAAGGGTCTTTACTAGGTGTGGGGTGAGTGAGATAGGGGTAAGGGTCTTTACTAGGTGTAGGGTGAGTGAGATAGGGGTAAGGGTCTTTACTAGGTGTATAAAGTGAGATAGGGGTAAGGGTCTTTACTAGGTGTAGGGTGAGTGAGATAGGGGTATGGGTCTTTACTTGGTGTATAGTGAGTGAGATAGGGGTAAGGGACTTTACTAGATATAGGGTGAGTGAGATAGGGGTAAGGGTCATTACTAGATATAGGGTGAGTTAGATAGTGGTAAGGGTCTTTACTAGGTGTAGGGTGAGTGAGATAGGGGTAAGGGTCTTTACTAGGTGTAGGGTGAGTGAGATGGGGTAAGGGTCATTACTAGATATAGGGTGAGTGAGATGGGGTAAGGGTCTTTACTAGATATAGGGTGAGTGAGATAGGGGTAAGGGTCATTACTAGATATAGGGTGTGTGAGATAGTGGTAAGGGTCTTTACTAGGTGTAGGGTGAGTGAGATAGGGGTAAGGGTCTTTACTAGGTGTAGGGTGAGTGAGATAGGGGTAAGGGTCTTTAATAGATATAGGGTGAGTGAGATAGGGCAAAGGGTCTTTACTAGATATAGGGTGAGTGAGATAGGGCAAAGGGTCTTTACTAGATATAGGGTGAGTGAGATAGGGGTAAGGGTCTTTACTGGGTGTAGGGTGAGTGAGATGGGGTAAGGGTCTTTAATAGATATAGGGTGAGTGAGATAGGGCAAAGGGTCTTTACTAGATATAGGGTGAGTGAGATAGGGGTAAGGGTCTTTACCAGGTGTAGGGTGAGTGAGATAGGGGTAAGGGTCTTTACTGGGTGTAGGGTGAGTGAGATAGGGGTAAGGGTCTTTACTAGGTGTAGGGTGAGTGAGATAGGGGTAAGGGTCTTTAATAGATATAGGGTGAGTGAGATAGGGCAAAGGGTCTTTACTAGATATAGGGTGAGTGAGATAGGGGTAAGGGTCTTTACTAGGTGTGGGGTGAGTGAAATAGGGGTAAGGGTCTTTACTAGGTGTAGGGTGAGTGAGATAGGGGTAAGGGTCTTTACTAGGTGTATAAAGTGAGATAGGGGTAAGGGTCTTTACTAGGTGTAGGGTGAGTAAGATAGGGGTAAGGGTCTCTAATAGATATAGGGTGAGTGAGATAGGGGTAAGGGTCTTTACTAGGTGTAGGGTGAGTGAGATAGGGCAAAGGGTCTTTACTAGATATAGGGTGAGTGAGATAGGGGTAAGGGACTTTACTAGGTGTAGGGTGAGTGAGATAGGGGTATGGGTCTTTACTAGGTGTATAGTGAGTGAGATAGGTGTAAGGGACTTTACTAGATATAGGGTGAGTGAGATAGGGGTAAGGGTCTTTACTACGTGTATAGTGAGTGAGATAGGGGTAAGGGTCTTTACAAGATATAGGGTGAGTGAGATAGGGGTAAGGGTCTTTACTAGGTGTATAGTGAGTGAGATAGGGGTAAGGGTCTTTACTAGATATAGGGTGAGTGAGATAGGGGTAAGGGTCTTTACTAGGTGTAGGGTGAGTAAGATAGGGGTAAGGGTCTTTACCAGATATAGGGTGAGTGAGATAGGGGTAAGGGTCTTTACTAGGTGTAGGGTGAGTAAGATAGGGGTAAGGGTCTTTACCAGATATAGGGTGAGTGAGATAGGGGTAAGGGTCTTTACTAGGTGTAGGGTGAGTGAGATAGGGCAAAGGGTCTTTACTAGATATAGGGTGAGTGAGATAGGGGTAAGGGACTTTACTAGGTGTAGGGTGAGTGAGATAGGGGTAAGGGTCTTTACTAGATATAGGGTGAGTGAGATAGGGGTAAGGGTCTTTACTACGTGTATAGTGAGTGAGATAGGGGTAAGGGTCTTTACAAGATATAGGGTGAGTGAGATAGGTGTAAGGGTCTTTACTAGGTGTATAGTGAGTGAGATAGGGGTAAGGGTCTTTACTAGATATAGGGTGAGTGAGATAGGGGTAAGGGTCTTTACTAGATGTAGGGTGAGTAAGATAGGGGTAAGGGTCTTTACCAGATATAGGGTGAGTGAGATAGGGGTAAGGGTCTTTACTAGGTGTAGGGTGAGTGAGATAGGGGTAAGGGTCTTTACTAGGAGTAGGGTGAGTAAGATGGGGTAAGGGTCTTTACTAGGTGTAGGGTGAGTGAGATAGGGGTAAGGGTCTTTACTAGATATAGGGTGAGTAAGATAGGGGTAAGGGTCTTTACTAGGTGTAGGTGAGTGGTGAGATAGGGGTAAGGGTCTTTACTAGGTGTAGGGTGAGTAAGATAGGGGTAAGGGTCTTTACTAGGTGTAGGGTGAGTGAGATAGGGGTAAGGGTCTTTACTAGGTGTAGGGTGAGTGAGATAGGGGTAAGGGTCTTTACTAGGTGTAGGGTGAGTAAGATAGGGGTAAGGGTCTTTACTCGATATAGGGTGAGTGAGATAGGGGTAAGGGTCTTTACTAGGTGTAGGGTGAGTAAGATAGGGGCAAGGGTCTTTACTAGGTGTAGGGTGAGTGAGATAGGGGTAAGGGTCTTTACTAGGTGTAGGGTGAGTGAGATAGGGGTAAGGGTCTTTACTAGGTGTAGGGTGAGTAAGATAGGGGTAAGGGTCTTTACTAGGTGTAGGGTGAGTGAGATAGGGGTAAGTGTCTTTACTTGGTGTAGGGTGAGTGAGATAGGGGTAAGGGTCTTTACTAGGTGTAGGGTGAGTGAGATAGGGGTAAGGGTCTTTACTAGGTGTAGGGTGAGTGAGATAGGGGTAAGGGTGTTTACTAGGTGTAGAGTGAGTGAGATAGGGGTAAGGGTCTTTACTAGATATAGGGTGAGTGAGATAGGGGTAAGGGTCTTTACCAGGTGTAGGGTGAGTGAGATAGGGGTAAGGGTCTTTACTGGGTGTAGGGTGAGTGAGATAGGGGTAAGGGTCTTTAATAGATATAGGGTGAGTGAGATAGGGCAAAGGGTCTTTACTAGATATAGGGTGAGTGAGATAGGGGTAAGGGTCTTTACTAGGTGTGGGGTGAGTGAGATAGGGGTAAGGGTCTTTACTAGGTGTAGGGTGAGTGAGATAGGGGTAAGGGTCTTTACTAGGTGTATAAAGTGAGATAGGGGTAAGGGTCTTTACTAGGTGTAGGGTGAGTGAGATAGGGGTATGGGTCTTTACTTGGTGTATAGTGAGTGAGATAGGGGTAAGGGTCTTTACAAGATATAGGGTGAGTGAGATAGGGGTAAGGGTCTTTACTAGGTGTATAGTGAGTGAGATAGGGGTAAGGGTCTTTACTAGATATAGGGTGAGTGAGATAGGGGTAAGGGTCTTTACTACGTGTATAGTGAGTGAGATAGGGGTAAGGGTCTTTACAAGATATAGGGTGAGTGAGATAGGGGTAAGGGTCTTTACTAGGTGTATAGTGAGTGAGATAGGGGTAAGGGTCTTTACTAGATATAGGGTGAGTGAGATAGGGGTAAGGGTCTTTACTAGGTGTAGACTGAGTAAGATAGGGGTAAGGGTCTTTACCAGATATAGGGTGAGTGAGATAGGGGTAAGGGTCTTTACTAGGTGTAGGGTGAGTGATATAGGGCAAAGGGTCTTTACTAGATATAGGGTGAGTGAGATAGGGGTAAGGGACTTTACTAGGTGTAGGGTGAGTGAGATAGGGGTAAGGGTCTTTACTAGGTGTATAGTGAGTGAGATAGGTGTAAGGGTCTTTACTAGGTGTGGGGTGAGTGAGATAGGGGTAAGGGTCTTTACTACGTGTAGGGTGAGTGAGATAGGGGTAAGGGTCTTTACTAGGTGTATAAACTGAGATAGGGGTAAGGGTCTTTACTAGGTGTAGGGTGAGTAAGATAGGGGTAAGGGTCTCTAATAGATATAGGGTGAGTGAGATAGGGCAAAGGGTCTTTACTAGATATAGGGTGAGTGAGATAGGGGTAAGGGTCTTTACTAGATATAGGGTGAGTGAGATAGGGGTAAGGGTCTTTACTACGTGTATAGTGAGTGAGATAGGGGTAAGGGTCTTTACAAGATATAGGGTGAGTGAGATAGGTGTAAGGGTCTTTACTAGGTGTATAGTGAGTGAGATAGGGGTAAGGGTCTTTACTAGATATAGGGTGAGTGAGATAGGGGTAAGGGTCTTTACTAGATGTAGGGTGAGTAAGATAGGGGTAAGGGTCTTTACCAGATATAGGGTGAGTGAGATAGGGGTAAGGGTCTTTACTAGGTGTAGGGTGAGTGAGATAGGGGTAATGGTCTTTACTAGGAGTAGGGTGAGTAAGATGGGGTAAGGGTCTTTACTAGGTGTAGGGTGAGTGAGATAGGGGTAAGGGTCTTTACTAGGTGTAGGGTGAGTGAGATAGGGGTAAGGGTCTTTACTAGGTGTAGGGTGAGTAAGATAGGGGTAAGGGTCTTTACTAGGTGTAGGGTGAGTGAGATAGGGGTAAGGGTCTTTACTAGATATAGGGTGAGTAAGATAGGGGTAAGGGTCTTTACCAGATATAGGGTGAGTAAGATAGGGGTAAGGGTCCTTACTAGGTGTAGGGTGAGTGAGATAGGGGTAAGGGTCTTTACTAGGTGTAGGGTGAGTGAGATAGGGGTAAGGGTCTTTACTAGGTGTAGGGTGAGCAAGATAGGGGTAAGGGTCTTTACTAGGTGTAGGGTGAGTGAGTTAGGGGTAAGTGTCTTTACTAGGTGTAGGGTGAGTGAGATAGGGGTAAGGGTCTTTACTAGGTGTAGGGTGAGTGAGATAGGGGTAACGGTCTTTACTAGGTGTAAGGTGAGTGAGATAGGGGTAAGGGTCTTTACTAGGTGTAGGGTGACTGAGTTAGGGGTAAGTGTCTTTACTAGGTGTAGGGTGAGTGAGATAGGGGTAACGGTCTTTACTAGGTGTAAGGTGAGTGAGATAGGGGTAAGGGTGTTTACTAGGTGTAGGGTGACTGAGTTAGGGGTAAGTGTCTTTACTAGATATAGGGTGAGTGAGATAGGGGTAACGGTCTTTACTAGGTGTAAGGTGAGTGAGATAGGGGTAAGGGTGTTTACTAGGTGTAGAGTGAGTGAGATAGGGGTAAGGGTCTTTACTAGATATAGGGTGAGTGAGATAGGGGTAAGGGTCTTTACCAGGTGTAGGGTGAGTGAGATAGGGGTAAGGGTCTTTACTGGGTGTAGGGTGAGTGAGAAAGGGGTAAGGGTCTTTACTAGGTGTCGGGTGAGTGAGATAGGGGTAAGGGTCTTTAATAGATATAGGGTGAGTGAGATAGGGCAAAGAGTCTTTACTAGATATAGGGTGAGTGAGATAGGGGTAAGGGTCTTTACTAGGTGTGGGGTGAGTGAGATAGGGGTAAGGGTCTTTACTAGGTGTAGGGTGAGTGAGATAGGGGTATGGGTCTTTACTTGGTGTATAGTGAGTGAGATAGGGGTAAGGGACTTTACTAGATATAGGGTGAGTGAGATAGGGGTAAGGGTCTTTACTACGTGTATAGTGAGTGAGATAGGGGTAAGGGTCTTTACAAGATATAGGGTGAGTGAGATAGGGGTAAGGGTCTTTACTAGGTGTATAGTGAGTGAGATAGGGGTAAGGGTCTTTACTAGATATAGGGTGAGTGAGATAGGGGTAAGGGTCTTTACTAGGTGTAGAGTGAGTAAGATAGGGGTAAGGGTCTTTACCATATATAGGGTGAGTGAGATAGGGGTAAGGGTCTTTACTAGGTGTAGGGTGAGTGAGATATAGCAAAGGGTCTTTACTAGATATAGGGTGAGTGAGATAGGGGTAAGGGACTTTACTAGGTGTAGGGTGAGTGAGATAGGGGTAAGGGTCTTTACTAGGTGTATAGTGAGTGAGATAGGGGTAAGGGACTTTACTAGATATAGGGTGAGTGAGATAGGGGTAAGGGTCTTTACTACGTGTATAGTGAGTGAGATAGGTGTAAGGGTCTTTACTAGGTGTGGGGTGAGTGAGATAGGGGTAAGGGTCTTTTCTAGGTGTAGGGTGAGTGAGATAGGGGTAAGGGTCTTTACTAGGTGTAGGGTGAGTGAGATAGGGGTAAGGGTCTTTACTAGGTGTAGGGTGAGTAAGATAGGGGTAAGGGTCTCTAATAGATATAGGGTGAGTGAGATAGGGCAAAGGGTCTTTACTAGATATAGGGTGAGTGAGATAGGGGTAAGGGTCTTTACTAGATATAGGGTGAGTGAGATAGGGGTAAGGGTCTTTACTACGTGTATAGTGAGTGAGATAGGGGTAAGGGTCTTTACAAGATATAGGGTGAGTGAGATAGGTGTAAGGGTCTTTACTAGGTGTATAGTGAGTGAGATAGGGGTAAGGGTCTTTACTAGATATAGGGTGAGTCAGATAGAGGTAAGGGTCTTTACTAGATGTAGGGTGAGTAAGATAGGGGTAAGGGTCTTTACCAGATATAGGGTGAGTGAGATAGGGGTAAGGGTCTTTACTAGGTGTAGGGTGAGTGAGATAGGGGTAATGGTCTTTACTAGGAGTAGGGTGAGTAAGATGGGGTAAGGGTCTTTACTAGGTGTAGGGTGAGTGAGATAGGGGTAAGGGTCTTTACTAGATATAGGGTGAGTAAGATAGGGGTAAGAGTCTTTACTAGGTGTAGGGTGAGTGAGATAGGGGTAAGGGTCTTTACTAGGTGTAGGGTGAGTAAGATAGGGGTAAGGGTCTTTACTAGGTGTAGGGTGAGTGAGATAGGGGTAAGGGTCTTTACTAGGTGTAGGGTGAGTGAGATAGGGGTAAGGGTCTTTACTAGGTGTAGGGTGAGTAAGATAGGGGTAAGGGTACTAGGTGTAGGGTGAGTAAGATAGGGGTAAGGGTCTTTACTCAATATAGGGTGAGTGAGATAGGGGTAAGGGTCTTTACTAGGTGTAGGGTGAGTAAGATAGGGGCAAGGGTCTTTACTAGATATAGGGTGAGTGAGATAGGGGTAAGGGTCTTTACTAGGTGTAGGGTGAGTGAGATAGGGGTAAGGGTCTTTACTAGATATAGGGTGAGTAAGATAGGGGTAAGGGTCTTTACTAGGTGTAGAGTGAGTGAGATAGGGGTAAGGGTCTTTACTAGGTGTAGGGTGAGTGAGATGGGGTAAGGGTCTTTACTAGGTGTAGGGTGAGTGAGATAGGGGTAAGGGTCTTTACTAGGTGTAGGGTGAGTGAGATAGGGGTAAGGGTCTTTACTAGGTGTAGGGTGAGTAAGATAGGGGTAAGGGTCTTTACTAGGTGTAGGGTGAGTGAGATGGGGTAAGGGTCTTTACTAGATATAGGGTGAGTAAGATAGGGGTAAGGGTCTTTACCAGATATAGGGTGAGTAAGATAGGGGTAAGGGTCTTTACTAGGTGTAGGGTGAGTGAGATAGGGGTAAGGGTCTTTACTAGGTGTAGGGTGAGTGAGATAGGGGTAAGGGTCTTTACTAGGTGTAGGGTGAGTAAGGTAGGGGTAAGGGTCTTTACTAGGTGTAGGGTGAGTGAGATAGGGGTAAGTGTCTTTACTAGGTGTAGGGTGAGTGAGATAGGGGTAAGGGTCTTTACTAGGTGTAGGGTGAGTGAGATAGGGGTAACGGTCTTTACTAGGTGTAGGGTGAGTGAGATAGGGGTAAGGGTCTTTACTAGGTGTAGGGTGAGTGAGATAGGGGTAAGGGTCTTTACTATGTGTAGGGTGAGTGAGATCGGGGTAAGGGTGTTTACTAGGTGTAGAGTGAGTGAGATAGGGGTAAGGGTCTTTACTAGATATAGGGTGAGTGAGATAGGGGTAAGGGTCTTTACCAGGTGTAGGGTGAGTGAGATAGGGGTAAGGGTCTTTACTGGGTGTAGGGTGAGTGAGATAGGGGTAAGGGTCTTTACTAGGTGTAGGGTGAGTGAGATAGGGGTAAGGGTCTTTAATAGATATAGGGTGAGTGAGATAGGGCAAAGAGTCTTTACTAGATATAGGGTGAGTGAGATAGGGGTAAGGGTCTTTACTAGGTGTGGGGTGAGTGAGATAGGGGTAAGGGTCTTTACTAGGTGTAGGGTGAGTGAGATAGGGGTATGGGTCTTTACTTGGTGTATAGTGAGTGAGATAGGGGTAAGGGACTTTACTAGATATAGGGTGAGTGAGATAGGGGTAAGGGTCTTTACTACGTGTATAGTGAGTGAGATAGGGGTAAGGGTCTTTACAAGATATAGGGTGAGTGAGATAGGGGTAAGGGTCTTTACTAGGTGTATAGTGAGTGAGATAGGGGTAAGGGTCTTTACTAGATATAGGGTGAGTGAGATAGGGGTAAGGGTCTTTACTAGGTGTAGAGTGAGTAAGATAGGGGTAAGGGTCTTTACCATATATAGGGTGAGTGAGATAGGGGTAAGGGTCTTTACTAGGTGTAGGGTGAGTGAGATATAGCAAAGGGTCTTTACTAGATATAGGGTGAGTGAGATAGGGGTAAGGGACTTTACTAGGTGTAGGGTGAGTGAGATAGGGGTAAGGGTCTTTACTAGGTGTATAGTGAGTGAGATAGGGGTAAGGGACTTTACTAGATATAGGGTGAGTGAGATAGGGGTAAGGGTCTTTACTACGTGTATAGTGAGTGAGATAGGTGTAAGGGTCTTTACTAGGTGTGGGGTGAGTGAGATAGGGGTAAGGGTCTTTTCTAGGGGTAGGGTGAGTGAGATAGGGGTAAGGGTCTTTACTAGGTGTATAAACTGAGATAGGGGTAAGGGTCTTTACTAGGTGTAGGGTGAGTAAGATAGGGGTAAGGGTCTCTAATAGATATAGGGTGAGTGAGATAGGGCAAAGGGTCTTTACTAGATATAGGGTGAGTGAGATAGGGGTAAGGGTCTTTACTGGGTGTAGGGTGAGTGAGATAGGGGTAAGGGTCTTTACTAGGTGTAGGGTGAGTGAGATAGGGGTAAGGGTCTTTAATAGATATAGGGTGAGTGAGATAGGGCAAAGAGTCTTTACTAGATATAGGGTGAGTGAGATAGGGGTAAGGGTCTTTACTAGGTGTGGGGTGAGTGAGATAGGGGTAAGGGTCTTTACTAGGTGTAGGGTGAGTGAGATAGCGGTATGGGTCTTTACTTGGTGTATAGTGAGTGAGATAGGGGTAAGGGACTTTACTAGATATAGGGTGAGTGAGATAGGGGTAAGGGTCTTTACTACGTGTATAGTGAGTGAGATAGGGGTAAGGGTCTTTACAAGATATAGGGTGAGTGAGATAGGGGTAAGGGTCTTTACTAGGTGTATAGTGAGTGAGATAGGGGTAAGGGTCTTTACTAGATATAGGGTGAGTGAGATAGGGGTAAGGGTCTTTACTAGGTGTAGAGTGAGTAAGATAGGGGTAAGGGTCTTTACCATATATAGGGTGAGTGAGATAGGGGTAAGGGTCTTTACTAGGTGTAGGGTGAGTGAGATATAGCAAAGGGTCTTTACTAGATATAGGGTGAGTGAGATAGGGGTAAGGGACTTTACTAGGTGTAGGGTGAGTGAGATAGGGGTAAGGGTCTTTACTAGGTGTATAGTGAGTGAGATGGGGTAAGGGACTTTACTAGATATAGGGTGAGTGAGATAGGGGTAAGGGTCTTTACTACGTGTATAGTGAGTGAGATAGGTGTAAGGGTCTTTACTAGGTGTGGGGTGAGTGAGATAGGGGTAAGGGTCTTTTCTAGGGGTAGGGTGAGTGAGATAGGGGTAAGGGTCTTTACTAGGTGTATAAACTGAGATAGGGGTAAGGGTCTTTACTAGGTGTAGGGTGAGTAAGATAGGTGTGAGGGTCTCTAATAGATATAGGGTGAGTGAGATAGGGCAAAGGGTCTTTACTAGATATAGGGTGAGTGAGATAGGGGTAAGGGTCTTTACTAGATATAGGGTGAGTGAGATAGGGGTAAGGGTCTTTACTACGTGTATAGTGAGTGAGATAGGGGTAAGGGTCTTTACAAGATATAGGGTGAGTGAGATAGGTGTAAGGGTCTTTACTAGGTGTATAGTGAGTGAGATAGGGGTAAGGGTCTTTACTAGATATAGGGTGAGTGAGATAGGGGTAAGGGTCTTTACTAGATGTAGGGTGAGTAAGATAGGGGTAAGGGTCTTTACCAGATATAGGGTGAGTGAGATAGGGGTAAGGGTCTTTACTAGGTGTAGGGTGAGTGAGATAGGGGTAATGGTCTTTACTAGGAGTAGGGTGAGTAAGATGGGGTAAGGGTCTTTACTAGGTGTAGGGTGAGTGAGATAGGGGTAAGGGTCTTTACTAGATATAGGGTGAGTAAGATAGGGGTAAGAGTCTTTACTAGGTGTAGGGTGAGTGAGATAGGGGTAAGGGTCTTTACTAGGTGTAGGGTGAGTAAGATAGGGGTAAGGGTCTTTACTAGGTGTAGGGTGAGTGAGATAGGGGTAAGGGTCTTTACTAGGTGTAGGGTGAGTGAGATAGGGGTAAGGGTCTTTACTAGGTGTAGGGTGAGTAAGATAGGGGTAAGGGTACTAGGTGTAGGGTGAGTAAGATAGGGGTAAGGGTCTTTACTCGATATAGGGTGAGTGAGATAGGGGTAAGGGTCTTTACTAGGTGTAGGGTGAGTAAGATAGGGGCAAGGGTCTTTACTAGATATAGGGTGAGTGAGATAGGGGTAAGGGTCTTTACTAGGTGTAGGGTGAGTGAGATAGGGGTAAGGGTCTTTACTAGATATAGGGTGAGTAAGATAGGGGTAAGGGTCTTTACTAGGTGTAGAGTGAGTGAGATAGGGGTAAGGGTCTTTACTAGGTGTAGGGTGAGTAAGATAGGGGTAAGGGTCTTTACTAGATATAGGGTGAGTAAGATGGGGGTAAGGGTCTTTACTAGGTGTAGGGTGAGTGAGATAGGGGTAAGGGTCTTTACTAGGTGTAGGGTGAGTGAGATAGGGGTAAGGGTCTTTACTAGATATAGGGTGAGTAAGATAGGGGTAAGGGTCTTTACCAGATATAGGGTGAGTCAGATAGGGGTAAGGGTCTTTACTAGGTGTAGGGTGAGTGAGATCGGGTTAAGGGTCTTTACTAGGTGTAGGGTGAGTGAGATAGGGGTAAGGGTCTTTACTAGGTGTAGGGTGAGTAAGATAGGGGTAAGGGTCTTTACTAGGTGTAGGGTGAGTGAGATAGGGGTAACGGTCTTTACTAGGTGTAGGGTGAGTGAGATAGGGGTAAGGGTCTTTACTAGGTGTAGGGTGAGTGAGATAGGGGTAACGGTCTTTACTAGGTGTAGGGTGAGTGAGATAGGGGTAAGGGTCTTTACTATGTGTAGGGTGAGTGAGATAGGGGTAAGGGTGTTTACTAGGTGTAGAGTGAGTGAGATAGGGGTAAGGGTCTTTACTAGATATAGGGTGAGTGAGATGGGGTAAGGGACTTTACTAGTTATAGGGTGAGTAAGATAGGGGTAAGGGTCTTTACTAGGAGTAGGGTGAGTGAGATAGGGGTAAGGGTCTTTACTAGGTGTAGGGTGAGTGAGATTGGGTAAGGGACTTTACTAGATATAGGGTGAGTGAGATAGCGGTAAGGGTCTATACTAGGTGTCGGGTGAGTGAGATAGGGGTAAGGGTCTTTTCTAGGTGTAGAGTGAGTGAGATAGGGGTAAGGGTCTTTACTAGATATAGGGTGAGTGAGATGGGGTAAGGGACTTTACTAGCCATAGGGTGAGTAAGATAGGGGTAAGGGTCTTTACTAGGAGTAGGGTGAGTAAGATAGGGGTAAGGGTCTTTACTAGGTGTAGGGTGAGTAAGATAGGGGTAAGGGTCTTTACTAGGTGTAGGGTGAGTAAGATAGGGGTAAGGGTCTTTACTAGATATAGGGTAAGATAGGGGTAAGGGTCTTTACTAGGTGTAGGGTGAGTGAGATAGGGGTAAGGATCTTTACTAGGTGTAGGGTGAGTAAGATAGGGGTAAGGGTCTTTACAAGTTGTAGGGTGAGTGAGATAGGGGTAAGGGTCTTTACTGGGTGTAGGGTGAGTGAGATAGGGGTAAGGGTCTTTACCAGATGTAGGGTGAGTAAGATAGGGGTAAGGGTCTTTACCAGATATAGGGTGAGTGAGATAGGGGTAAGGGTCTTTACTGGGTGTAGGGTGAGTGAGATAGGGGTAAGGGTCTTTACTAGATGTAGGGTGAGTAAGATAGGGGTAAGGGTCTTTACCAGATATAGGGTGAGTGAGATAGGGGTAAGGGTCTTTACAAGTTGTAGGGTGAGTGAGATAGGGGTAAGGGTCTTTACTAGGTGTAGGGTGAGTGAGATAGGGGTAAGGGTCTTTACAAGTTGTAGGGTGAGTGAGATAGGGGTAAGGGTCTTTACTAGGTGTAGGGTGAGTAAGATAGGGGTAAGGGTACTAGGTGTAGGGTGAGTAAGATAGGGGTAAGGGTCTTTACTCGATATAGGGTGAGTGAGATAGGGGTAAGGGTCTTTACTAGGTGTAGGGTGAGTAAGATAGGGGTAAGGGTCTTTACTAGATATAGGGTGAGTAAGATAGGGGTAAGGGTCTTTACTAGGTGTAGGGTGAGTAAGATAGGGGTAAGGGCCTTTACTAGATATAGGGTGAGTAAGATGGGGGTAAGGGTCTTTACTAGGTGTAGGGTGAGTGAGATAGGGGTAAGGGTCTTTACTAGGTGTAGGGTGAGTGAGATAGGGGTAAGGGTCTTTACTAGATACAGGGTGAGTAAGATAGGGGTAAGGGTCTTTACCAGATATAGGGTGAGTAAGATAGGGGTAATGGTCTTTACTAGGTGTAGGGTGAGTGAGATAGGGGTAAGGGTCTTTGCTAGGTGTAGGGTGAGATAGGGTTAAGGGTCTTTACTAGGTGTAGGGTGAGTGAGATAGGGGTAAGGGTCTTTACTAGGTGTAGGGTGAGTGAGATAGGAGTAAGGGTGTTTACTAGGTGTAGCGTGAGTGAGATAGGGGTAAGGGTCTTTACTAGATATAGGGTGAGTGAGATGGGGTAAGGGACTTTACTAGTTATAGGCTGAGTAAGATAGGGGTAAGGGTCTTTACTAGGAGTAGGGTGAGTGAGATAGGGGTAAGGGTCTTTACTAGGTGTAGGGTGAGTGAGATAGGGGTAAGGGTCTTTACTAGATATAGGGTGAGTGAGATAGGGGTAAGGGTCTTTACTAGGTGTAGGGTGAGTGAGATTGGGTAAGGGACTTTACTAGATATAGGGTGAGTGAGATGGGGTAAGGGACTTTAATAGCCATAGGGTGAGTAAGATAGGGGTAAGTGTCTTTACTAGGTGTAGGGTGAGTAAGATAGGGGTAAGGGTCTTTACTAGGTGTAGAGTGAGTAAGATAGGGGTAAGGGTCTTTACTAGATATAGGGTGAGTGAGATAGGGGTAAGGGTCTTTACTAGGTGTAGGGTGAGTAAGATAGGGGTAAGGGTCTTTACAAGTTGTAGGGTGAGTGAGATAGGGGTAAGGGTCTTTACTAGGTGTAGGGTGAGTGAGATAGGGGTAAGGGTCTTTACTAGATATAGGGTGAGTGAGATGGGGTAAGGGACTTTACTAGATATAGGGTGAGTAAGATAGGGGTAACGGTCTTTACTAGGTGTAGGGTGAGTAAGATAGGGGTAAGGGTCTTTACTCGATATAGGGTGAGTGAGATAGGGGTAAGGGTCTTTACTAAATATAGGGTGAGTGAGATGGGGTAAGGGACTTTACTAGTTATAGGGTGAGTAAGATAGGGGTAACGGTCTTTACTAGGTGTAGGGTGAGTAAGATAGGGGTAAGGGTCTTTACTAGATATAGGGTGAGTGAGATGGGGTAAGGGACTTTACTAGATATAGGGTGAGTAAGATAGGGGTAACGGTCTTTACTAGGTGTAGGGTGAGTAAGATAGGGGTAAGGGTCTTTACTCGATATAGGGTGAGTGAGATAGGGGTAAGGGTCTTTACTAGATATAGGGTGAGTGAGATGGGGTAAGGGACTTTACTAGATATAGGGTGAGTAAGATAGGGGTAACGGTCTTTACTAGGTGTAGGGTGAGTAAGATAGGGGTAAGGGTCTTTACTCGATATAGGGTGAGTGAGATAGGGGTAAGGGTCTTTACTAAATATAGGGTGAGTGAGATGGGGTAAGGGACTTTACTAGTTATAGGGTGAGTAAGATAGGGGTAACGGTCTTTACTAGGTGTAGGGTGAGTGAGATAGGGGTAAGGGTCTTTACTCGATATAGGGTGAGTGAGATAGGGGTAAGGGTCTTTACTAGGAGTAGGGTGAGTAAGATAGGGGTAAGGGTCTTTACTCGATATAGGGTGAGTGAGATAGGGGTAAGGGTCTTCACTAGGTGTAGGGTGAGTGAGATAGGGGTAAGGGTCTTTACTAGGTGTAGGGTGAGTAAGATAGGGGTAAGGGTCTTTACTCGATATAGGGTGAGTGAGATAGGGGTAAGTGTCTTTACTAGGTGTAGGGTGAGTGAGATAGGGGTAAGGGTCTTTACTAGGTGTAGGGTGAGTGAGATAGGGGCAAGGGCTTTACTAGATATAGGGTGAGTGAGATAGGGTTAAGGGTCTTTACTAGATATAGGGTGAGTGAGATAGGGGTAAGGGTCTTTACTAGGTGTAGGGTGAGTGAGCTCGGGATAAGGGTCTTTAGTAGATATAGGGTGAGTGAGATAGGGGTAAGGGTCTTTACTAGGTGTAGGGTGAGTGAGATAGGGGTAAGGGTCTTTACTAGATATAGGGTGAGTGAGATAGGGGTAAGGGTCTTTACTAGGTGTAGGGTGAGTGAGATAGGGGTAAGGGTCTTTACTAGGTGTAGGGTGAGTGAGATAGGGGTAAGGGTCTTTACTAGGTGTAGGGTGAGTGAGATAGGGGTAAGGGTCTTTACTTGGTGTAGGGTGAGTGAGATAGGGGTAAGGGACTTTACTAGTTATAGGGTGAGTAAGATAGGGGTAAGGGTCTTTACTAGGAGTAGGGTGAGTGAGATAGGGGTAAGGGTCTTTACTAGGTGTAGGGTGAGTGAGCTAGGGGTAAGGGTCTTTACTAGATATAGGGTGAGTGAGATAGGGGTAAGGGTCTTTACTAGATATAGGGTGAGTGAGATGGGGTAAGGGACTTTACTAGCCATATGGTGAGTAAGATAGGGGTAAGGGTCTTTACTAGGAGTAGGGTGAGTAAGATAGGGGTAAGTGTCTTTACCAGATATAGGGTGAGTGAGATAGGGGTAAGGGTCTTTACTAGGTGTAGGGTGAGTGAGATAGGGGTAAGGGTCTTTACCAGATATAGGGTGAGTGAGATAGGGGTAAGGGTCCTTACTAGGTGTAGGGTGAGTGAGATAGGGGTAAGGGTCTTTACTAGGTGTAGGGTGAGTAAGATAGGGGTAAGGGTCTTTACTAGGTGTAGGGTGAGTGAGATAGGGGTAAGGGTACTAGGTGTAGGGTGATTAAGATAGGGGTAAGGGTCTTTACTCGATATAGGGTGAGTAAGATAGGGGTAAGGGTCTTTACTAGGTGTAGGGTGAGTAAGATAGGGGTAAGGGTCTTTACTAGATATAGGGTGAGTAAGATGGGGGTAAGGGTCTTTACTAGGTGTAGGGTGAGTGAGATAGGGGTAAGGGTCTTTGCTAGGTGTAGGGTGAGTGAGATAGGGGTAAGGGTCTTTACTAGGTGTAGGGTGAGTAAGATAGGGGTAAGGGTCTTTACTCGATATAGGGTGAGTGAGATAGGGGTAAGGGTCTTTACTAGATATAGGGTGAGTGAGATGGGGTAAGGGACTTTACTAGTTATAGGGTGAGTAAGTTAGGGGTAAGGGTCTTTACTAGGTGTAGGGTGAGTAAGATAGGGGTAAGGGTCTTTACTCGATATAGGGTGAGTGAGATAGGGGTAAGTGTCTTCACTAGGTGTAGGGTGAGTGAGATAGGGGTAAGGGCTTTACTAGGTGTAGGGTGAGTGAGATAGGGGTAAGGGCTTTACTAGGTGTAGGGTGAGTAAGATAGGGGTAAGGGTCTTTACTAGGTGTAGGGTGAGTGAGATAGGGGTAAGGGTCTTTACTAGGTGTAGGGTGAGTGAGATAGGGGTAAGGGTCTTTACTAGGTGTAGGGTGAGTAAGATAGGGGTAAGGGTCTTTACTCGATATAGGGTGAGTGAGATAGGGGTAAGGGTCTTTACTAGATATAGGGTGAGTGAGATGGGGTAAGGGACTTTACTAGTTATAGGGTGAGTAAGTTAGGGGTAACGGTCTTTACTCGATATAGGGTGAGTGAGATAGGGGTAAGGGTCTTTACTAGGAGTAGGGTGAGTAAGATAGGGGTAAGGGTCTTTACTAGGTGTAGGGTGAGTAAGATAGGGGTAAGGGTCTTTACTCGATATAGGGTGAGTGAGATAGGGGTAAGTGTCTTTAGTAGGTGTAGGGTGAGTGAGATAGGGGTAAGGGCTTTACTAGATATAGGGTGAGTGAGATAGGGTTAAGGGTCTTTACTAGATATAGGGTGAGTGAGATAGGGGTAAGGGTCTTTACTAGGTGTAGGGTGAGTGAGCTCGGGATAAGGGTCTTTAGTAGATATAGGGTGAGTGAGATAGGGGTAAGGGTCTTTACTAGGTGTAGGGTGAGTGAGATAGGGGTAAGGGTCTTTACTAGATATAGGGTGAGTGAGATAGGGGTAAGGGTCTTTACTAGGTGTAGGGTGAGTGAGATAGGGGTAAGGGACTTTACTTGGTGTAGGGTGAGTGAGATAGGGGTAAGGGACTTTACTAGTTATAGGGTGAGTAAGATAGGGGTAAGGGTCTTTACTAGGAGTAGGGTGAGTGAGATAGGGGTAAGGGTCTTTACTAGGTGTAGGGTGAGTGAGATAGGGGTAAGGGTCTTTACTAGATATAGGGTGAGTGAGATAGGGGTAAGGGTCTTTACTAGATATAGGGTGAGTGAGATGGGGTAAGGGACTTTACTAGCCATAGGGTGAGTAAGATAGGGGTAAGGGTCTTTACTAGGAGTAGGGTGAGTAAGATAGGGGTAAGGGTCTTTACTAGGTGTAGGGTGAGTGAGATAGGGGTAAGTGTCTTTACTAGGTGTAGGGTGAGTAAGATAGGGGTAAGGGTCTTTACTAGGTGTAGGGTGAGTAAGATAGGGGTAAGGGTCTTTACTAGATATAGGGTAAGATAGGGGTAAGGGTCTTTACTAGGTGTAGGGTGAGTGAGATAGGGGTAAGGATCTTTACTAGGTGTAGGGAGAGTAAGATAGGGGTAAGGGTCTTTACAAGTTGTAGGGTGAGTGAGATAGGGGTAAGGGTCTTTACTAGATGTAGGGTGAGTAAGATAGGGGTAAGGGTCTTTACCAGATATAGGGTGAGTGAGATAGGGGTAAGGGTCTTTACTAGGTGTAGGGTGAGTGAGATAGGGGTAAGGGTCTTTACTAGGAGTAGGGTGAGTAAGATGGGGTAAGGGTCTTTACTAGATATAGGGTGAGTGAGATAGGGGTAAGGGTCTTTACTAGGTGTAGGGTGAGTAAGATAGGGGTAAGGGTCTTTACTAGGTGTAGGGTGAGTGAGATAGGGGTAAGGGTCTTTACTAGGTGTAGGGTGAGTGAGATAGGGGTAAGGGTCTTTACTAGGTGTAGGGTGAGTAAGATAGGGGTAAGGGTCTTTACTCGATATAGGGTGAGTGAGATAGGGGTAAGGGTCTTTACTAGGTGTAGGGTGAGTAAGATAGGGGTAAGGGTCTTTACTAGATATAGGGTGAGTAAGATAGGGGTAAGGGTCTTTATTGGTTGTTGGGTGAGTAAGATAGGGGTAAGGGTCTTTACTAGATATAGGGTGAGTAAGATGGGGGTAAGGGTCTTTACTAGATACAGGGTGAGTAAGATAGGGGTAAGGGTCTTTACTAGATACAGGGTGAGTAAGATAGGGGTAAGGGTCTTTACTAGATGTAGGGTGAGTAAGATAGGGGTAAGGGTCTTTACTAGGTGTAGGGTGAGTAAGATAGGGGTAAGGGTCTTTACTAGATGTAGGGTGAGTAAGATAGGGGTAAGGGTCTTTACTAGGTGTAGGGTGAGTGAGATAGGGGTAAGGGTCTTTACTAGGTGTAGGGTGAGTGAGATAGGGGTAAGGGTCTTTACTAGGTGTAGGGTGAGTAAGATAGGGGTAAGGGTCTTTACTAGGTGTAGGGTGAGTGAGATAGGGGTAAGGGTCTTTACTAGGTGTAGGGTGAGTAAGATAGGGGTAAGGGTCTTTACTAGGTGTAGGGTGAGTGAGATAGGGGTAAGGGTCTTTACTAGGTGTAGGGTGAGTGAGATAGGGGTAAGGGTCTTTACTAGGTGTAGGGTGAGTGAGATAGGGGTAAGGGTCTTTACTAGGTGTAGGGTGAGTGAGATAGGGGTAAGGGTCTTTACTAGATACAGGGTGAGTAAGATAGGGGTAAGGGTCTTTACCAGATATAGGGTGAGAAAGATAGGGGTAAGGGTCTTTACTAGATGTAGGGTGAGTAAGATAGGGGTAAGGGTCTTTACTAGGTGTAGGGTGAGTGAGATAGGGGTAAGGGTCTTTACTAGGTGTAGGGTGAGTGAGATAGGGGTAAGGGTCTTTACTAGGTGTAGGGTAAGATAGGGGTAAGGGTCTTTACTAGGTGTAGGGTGAGTGAGATAGGGGTAAGGATCTTTACCAGATATAGGGTGAGTGAGATAGGGGTAAGGGTCTTTACTAGGTGTAGGGAGAGTAAGATAGGGGTAAGGGTCTTTACCAGATATAGGGTGAGTGAGATAGGGGTAAGGGTCTTTACTAGGTGTAGGGTGAGTGAGATAGGGGTAAGGGTCTTTACTAGGAGTAGGGTGAGTAAGATGGGGTAAGGGTCTTTACTAGATATAGGGTGAGTAAGATAGGGGTAAGGGTCCTTACTAGGTGTAGGGTGAGTGAGATAGGGGTAAGGGTCTTTACTAGGTGTAGGGTGAGTAAGATAGGGGTAAGGGTCTTTACTAGGTGTAGGGTGAGTGAGATAGGGGTAAGGGTCTTTACTAGGTGTAGGGTGAGTGAGATAGGGGTAAGGGTCTTTACTAGGTGTAGGGTGAGTGAGATAGGGGTAAGGGTCTTTACTAGGTGTAGGGTGAGTAAGATAGGGGTAAGGGTACTAGGTGTAGGGTGAGTAAGATAGGGGTAAGGGTCTTTACTCGATATAGGGTGAGTGAGATAGGGGTAAGGGTCTTTACTAGGTGTAGGGTGAGTAAGATAGGGGTAAGGGTCTTTACTAGGTGTAGGGTGAGTAAGATAGGGGTAAGGGTCTTTACTAGGTGTTGGGTGAGTAAGATGGGGGTAAGGGTCTTTACTAGATATAGGGTGAGTAAGATGGGGGTAAGGGTCTTTACTAGGTGTAGGGTGAGTGAGATAGGGGTAAGGGTCTTTACTAGGTGTTGGGTGAGTAAGATGGGGGTAAGGGTCTTTACTAGATATAGGGTGAGTGAGATAGGGGTAAGGGTCTTTACTAGGTGTATAGTGAGTAAGATAGGGGTAAGGGTCTTTACCAGATATAGGGTGAGTAAGATAGGGGTAAGGGTCTTTACTCGATATAGGGTGAGTGAGATAGGGGTAAGGGTCTTTACTAGATATAGGGTGAGTGAGATGGGGTAAGGGACTTTACTAGTTATAGGGTGAGTAAGTTAGGGGTAAGGGTCTTTACTAGGTGTAGGGTGAATAAGATAGGGGTAAGGGTCTTTACTCGATATAGGGTGAGTGAGATAGGGGTAAGTGTCTTCACTAGGTGTAGGGTGAGTGAGATAGGGGTAAGGGTCTTTACTAGGTGTAGGGTAAGTGAGATAGGGGTAAGGGCTTTACTAGATATAAGGTGAGTGAGATAGGGTTAAGGGTCTTTACTAGATATAGGGTGAGTGAGATAGGGGTAAGGGTCTTTACTAGATATAGGGTGAGTGAGATAGGGGTAAGGGTCTTTACTAGGTGTAGGGTGAGTGAGATAGGGGTAAGGGTCTTTACTAGATATAGGGTGAGTGAGATAGGGGTAAGGGTCTTTACTAGGTGTAGGGTGAGTGAGATAGGGGTAAGGGTCTTTACTAGGTGTAGGGTGAGTGAGATAGGGGTAAGGGTCTTTACTTGGTGTAGGGTGAGTGAGATAGGGGTAAGGGTCTTTACTAGGTGTAGGGTGAGTGAGCTCGGGTTAAGGGGCTTTACTAGATATAGGGTGAGTGAGATAGGGGTAAGGGTCTTTACTAGGTATAGGCTGAGTGAGATAGGGGTAAGGGTCTTTACTAGGTGTAGGGTGAGTGAGATGGGGTAAGGGTCTTTACTAGATATAGGGTGAGTGAGATAGGGGTAAGGGTCTTTACTAGGTGTAGGGTGAGTGAGATGGGGTAAGGGTCTTTACTAGATATAGGGTGAGTGAGATAGGGGTAAGGGTCTTTACTAGATATAGGGTGAGTGAGATAGGGGTAAGGGTCTTTCCTAGATATAGGGTGAGTGAGATAGGGGTAAGGGTCTTTACTAGGTGTAGGGTGAGTAAGATAGGGGTAAGGGTCTTTACTAGATATAGGGTGAGTGTGATAGGGGTAAGGGTCTTTACTAGGTGTAGGGTGAGTGAGATAGGGCAAAGGGTCTTTACTAGATATAGGGTGAGTGAGATAGGGGTAAGGGCTTTACTAGATATAGGGTGAGTGAGATAGGGTTAAGGGTCTTTACTAGGTGTAGGGTGAGTGAGATAGGGGTAAGGGCTTTACTAGATATAGGGTGAGTGAGATAGGGTTAAGGGTCTTTACTAGATATAGGGTGAGTGAGATAGGGGTAAGTGTCTTTACTAGAAATAGGGTGAGTGAGATAGGGGTAAGGGTCTTTACTAGGTGTAGGGTGAGTGAGATAGGGGTAAGGGTCTTTACTAGATATAGGGTGAGTGAGATAGGGGTAAGGGTCTTTACTAGGTGTAGGGTGAGTGAGATAGGGGTAAGGGTCTTTACTTGGTGTAGGGTGAGTGAGATAGGGGTAAGGGTCTTTACTAGGTGTAGGGTGAGTGAGATAGGGGTAAGGGTCTTTACTAGATATAGGGTGAGTGAGATAGGGGTAAGGGTCTTTACTAGGTGTAGGGTGAGTGAGATAGGGGTAAGGGTCTTTACTTGGTGTAGGGTGAGTGAGATAGGGGTAAGGGTCTTTACTAGGTGTAGGGTGAGTGTGATAGGGGTAAGGGTCTTTACTTGGTGTAGGGTGAGTGAGATAGGGGTAAGGGTCTTTACTTGGTGTAGGGTGAGTGAGATAGGGGTAAGGGTCTTTACTAGGTGTAGGGTGAGTGAGCTCGGGTTAAGGGGCTTTACTAGATATAGGGTGAGTGAGATAGGGGTAAGGGTCTTTACTAGGTATAGGCTGAGTGAGATAGGGGTAAGGGTCTTTACTAGGTGTAGGGTGAGTGAGCTCGGGATAAGGGTCTTTACTAGGAGTAGGGTGAGTGAGATGGGGTAAGGGTCTTTACTAGATATAGGGTGAGTGAGATAGGGGTAAGGGTCTTTACTAGGTGTAGGGTGAGTGAGATAGGGGTAAGGGTCTTTACTAGGTGTAGGGTGAGTGAGATAGGGGTAAGGGTCTTTACTAGGTGTAGGGTGAGTGAGATAGGGGTAAGGGTCTTTACTAGATATAGGGTGAGTGAGATAGGGGTAAGGGTCTTTCCTAGATATAGGGTGAGTGAGATAGGGGTAAGGGTCTTTACTAGGTGTAGGGTGAGTAAGATAGGGGTAAGGGTCTTTACTAGATATAGGGTGAGTGTGATAGGGGTAAGGGTCTTTACTAGGTGTAGGGTGAGTGGGATAGGGCAAAGGGTCTTTACTAGATATAGGGTGAGTGAGATAGGGGTAAGGGTCTTTACTAGGTGTAGGGTGAGTGAGATAGGGGTAAGGGTCTTTACTAGATATAGGGTGAGTGAGATAGGGGTAAGGGTCTTTACTAGGTGTAGGGTGAGTGGGATAGGGCAAAGGGTCTTTACTAGATATAGGGTGAGTGAGATAGGGGTAAGGGTCTTTACTAGGTGTAGGGTGAGTGAGATAGGGGTAAGGGTCTTTACTAGATATAGGGTGAGTGAGAAAGGGGTAAGGGTCTTTACTAGGTGTAGGGTGAGTGAGATAGGGGTAAGGGTCTTTACTAGATATAGGGTGAGTGAGATAGGGGTAAGGGTCTTTACTAGGTGTAGGGTGAGTGAGATAGGGGTAAGGGTCTTTAGTAGATATAGGGTGAGTGAGATAGGGGTAAGGGTCTTTACTAGGTGTAGGGTGAGTGAGATAGGGGTAAGGGTCTTTACTAGGTGTAGGGTGAGTGAGATAGGGGTAAGGGTCTTTACTAGATATAGGGTGAGTGAGATAGGGGTAAGGGTCTTTACTAGGTGTAGGGTGAGTGAGATAGGGGTAAGGGTCTTTACTTGGTGTAGGGTGAGTGAGATAGGGGTAAGGGACTTTACTAGTTATAGGGTGAGTAAGATAGGGGTAAGGGTCTTTACTAGGAGTAGGGTGAGTGAGATAGGGGTAAGGGTCTTTACTAGGTGTAGGGTGAGTGAGATAGGGGTAAGGGTCTTTACTAGATATAGGGTGAGTGAGATAGGGGTAAGGGTCTTTACTAGGTGTAGGGTGAGTGAGATTGGGTAAGGGACTTTACTAGATATAGGGTGAGTGAGATAGGGGTAAGGGTCTTTACTAGGTGTAGGGTGAGTGAGATAGGGGTAAGGGTCTTTACTAGATATAGGGTGAGTGAGATAGGGGTAAGGGTCTTTACTAGGTGTAGGGTGAGTGAGATAGGGGTAAGGGTCTTTAGTAGATATAGGGTGAGTGAGATAGGGGTAAGGGTCTTTACTAGGTGTAGGGTGAGTGAGATAGGGGTAAGGGTCTTTACTAGGTGTAGGGTGAGTGAGATAGGGGTAAGGGTCTTTACTAGATATAGGGTGAGTGAGATAGGGGTAAGGGTCTTTACTAGGTGTAGGGTGAGTGAGATAGGGGTAAGGGTCTTTACTTGGTGTAGGGTGAGTGAGATAGGGGTAAGGGACTTTACTAGTTATAGGGTGAGTAAGATAGGGGTAAGGGTCTTTACTAGGAGTAGGGTGAGTGAGATAGGGGTAAGGGTCTTTACTAGGTGTAGGGTGAGTGAGATAGGGGTAAGGGTCTTTACTAGATATAGGGTGAGTGAGATAGGGGTAAGGGTCTTTACTAGGTGTAGGGTGAGTGAGATTGGGTAAGGGACTTTACTAGATATAGGGTGAGTGAGATAGGGGTAAGGGTCTTTACTAGGTGTAGGGTGAGTGAGATAGGGGTAAGGGTCTTTACTAGATATAGGGTGAGTGAGATAGGGGTAAGGGTCTTTACTAGGTGTAGGGTGAGTGAGATAGGGGTAAGGGTCTTTACTAGGTGTAGGGTGAGTGAGATAGGGGTAAGGGTCTTTACTAGATATAGGGTGAGTGAGATAGCGGTAAGGGTCTATACTAGGTGTCGGGTGAGTGAGATAGGGGTAAGGGTCTTTACTAGATATAGGGTGAGTGAGATGGGGTAAGGGACTTTACTAGCCATAGGGTGAGTAAGATAGGGGTAAGGGTCTTTACTAGGAGTAGGGTGAGTAAGATAGGGGTAAGGGTCTTTACTAGGTGTAGGGTGAGTGAGATAGGTGTAAGTGTCTTTACTAGGTGTAGGGTGAGTAAGATAGGGGTAAGGGTCTTTACTAGGTGTAGGGTGAGTAAGATAGGGGTAAGGGTCTTTACTAGATATAGGGTAAGATAGGGGTAAGGGTCTTTACTAGGTGTAGGGTGAGTGAGATAGGGGTAAGGATCTTTACTAGGTGTAGGGTGAGTAAGATAGGGGTAAGGGTCTTTACTAGGAGTAGGGTGAGTGAGATAGGGGTAAGGGTCTTTACTAGGTGTAGGGTGAGTGAGATAGGGGTAAGGGTCTTTACTAGATATAGGGTGAGTGAGATAGGGGTAAGGGTCTTTACTAGATATAGGGTGAGTGAGATGGGGTCAGGGACTTTACTAGCCATAGGGTGAGTAAGATAGGGGTAAGGGTCTTTACTAGGAGTAGGGTGAGTAAGATAGGGGTAAGGGTCTTTACTAGGTGTAGGGTGAGTGAGATAGGGGTAAGTGTCTTTACTAGGTGTAGGGTGAGTAAGATAGGGGTAAGGGTCTTTACTAGGTGTAGGGTGAGTAAGATAGGGGTAAGGGTCTTTACTAGATATAGGGTAAGATAGGGGTAAGGGTCTTTACTAGGTGTAGGGTGAGTGAGATAGGGGTAAGGATCTTTACTAGGTGTAGGGAGAGTAAGATAGGGGTAAGGGTCTTTACAAGTTGTAGGGTGAGTGAGATAGGGGTAAGGGTCTTTACTAGATGTAGGGTGAGCAAGATAGGGGTAAGGGTCTTTACTAGGTGTAGGGTGAGTGAGATAGGGGTAAGGGTCTTTACTAGATGTAGGGTGAGTGAGATAGGGGTAAGGGTCTTTACCAGATATAGGGTGAGTGAGATAGGGGTAAGGGTCTTTACTAGGTGTAGGGTGAGTGAGATAGGGGTAAGGGTCTTTACTAGGAGTAGGGTGAGTAAGATGGGGTAAGGGTCTTTACTAGATATAGGGTGAGTAAGATAGGGGTAAGGGTCCTTACTAGGTGTAGGGTGAGTGAGATAGGGGTAAGGGTCTTTACTAGGTGTAGGGTGAGTAAGATAGGGGTAAGGGTCTTTACTAGGTGTAGGGTGAGTGAGATAGGGGTAAGGGTCTTTACTAGGTGTAGGGTGAGTGAGATAGGGGTAAGGGTCTTTACTAGGTGTAGGGTGAGTAAGATAGGGGTAAGGGTACTAGGTGTAGGGTGAGTAAGATAGGGGTAAGGGTCTTTACTCGATATAGGGTGAGTGAGATAGGGGTAAGGGTCTTTACTAGGTGTAGGGTGAGTAAGATAGGGGTAAGGGTCTTTACTAGATATAGGGTGAGTAAGATGGGGGTAAGGTTCTTTACTAGGTGTAGGGTGAGTGAGATAGGGGTAAGGGTCTTTACTAGATATAGGGTGAGTAAGATGGGGGTAAGGTTCTTTACTAGGTGTAGGGTGAGTAAGATAGGGGTAAGGGTCTTTACTAGATATAGGGTGAGTAAGATGGGGGTAAGGTTCTTTACTAGGTGTAGGGTGAGTAAGATAGGGGTAAGGGTCTTTACTAGATATAGGGTGAGTAAGATGGGGGTAAGGGTCTTTACTAGGTGTAGGGTGAGTAAGATAGGGGTAAGGGTCTTTACTAGATATAGGGTGAGTAAGATGGGGGTAAGGTTCTTTACTAGGTGTAGGGTGAGTGAGATAGGGGTAAGGGTCTTTACTAGGTGTAGGGTGAGTAAGATAGGGGTAAGGGTCTTTACTAGATATAGGGTGAGTGAGATAGGGGTAAGGGTCTTTACTCGATATAGGGTGAGTGAGATAGGGGTAAGGGTCTTTACTAGGTGTAGGGTGAGTGAGATAGGGGTAAGGGTCTTTACTAGGAGTAGGGTGAGTAAGATGGGGTAAGGGTCTTTACTAGATATAGGGTGAGTGAGATAGGGGTAAGGGTCTTTACTAGGTATAGGCTGAGTGAGATAGGGGTAAGGGTCTTTACTAGGTGTAGGGTGAGTGAGATGGGGTAAGGGTCTTTACTAGATATAGGGTGAGTGAGATAGGGGTAAGGGTCTTTACTAGGTGTAGGGTGAGTGAGATAGGGGTAAGGGTCTTTACTAGATATAGGGTGAGTGAGATAGGGGTAAGGGTCTTTCCTAGATATAGGGTGAGTGAGATAGGGGTAAGGGTCTTTACTAGGTGTAGGGTGAGTAAGATAGGGGTAAGGGTCTTTACTAGATATAGGGTGAGTGTGATAGGGGTAAGGGTCTTTACTAGGTGTAGGGTGAGTGAGATAGGGCAAAGGGTCTTTACTAGATATAGGGTGAGTGAGATAGGGGTAAGGGCTTTACTAGATATAGGGTGAGTGAGATAGGGTTAAGGGTCTTTACTAGGTGTAGGGTGAGTGAGATAGGGGTAAGGGCTTTACTAGATATAGGGTGAGTGAGATAGGGTTAAGGGTCTTTACTAGATATAGGGTGAGTGAGATAGGGGTAAGTGTCTTTACTAGAAATAGGGTGAGTGAGATAGGGGTAAGGGTCTTTACTAGGTGTAGGGTGAGTGAGATAGGGGTAAGGGTCTTTACTAGATATAGGGTGAGTGAGATAGGGGTAAGGGTCTTTACTAGGTGTAGGGTGAGTGAGATAGGGGTAAGGGTCTTTACTTGGTGTAGGGTGAGTGAGATAGGGGTAAGGGTCTTTACTAGGTGTAGGGTGAGTGAGATAGGGGTAAGGGTCTTTACTAGATATAGGGTGAGTGAGATAGGGGTAAGGGTCTTTACTAGGTGTAGGGTGAGTGAGATAGGGGTAAGGGTCTTTACTTGGTGTAGGGTGAGTGAGATAGGGGTAAGGGTCTTTACTAGGTGTAGGGTGAGTGTGATAGGGGTAAGGGTCTTTACTTGGTGTAGGGTGAGTGAGATAGGGGTAAGGGTCTTTACTTGGTGTAGGGTGAGTGAGATAGGGGTAAGGGTCTTTACTAGGTGTAGGGTGAGTGAGCTCGGGTTAAGGGGCTTTACTAGATATAGGGTGAGTGAGATAGGGGTAAGGGTCTTTACTAGGTATAGGCTGAGTGAGATAGGGGTAAGGGTCTTTACTAGGTGTAGGGTGAGTGAGCTCGGGATAAGGGTCTTTACTAGGAGTAGGGTGAGTGAGATGGGGTAAGGGTCTTTACTAGATATAGGGTGAGTGAGATAGGGGTAAGGGTCTTTAC
Organism: Hypanus sabinus; assembly: GCF_030144855.1. Lineage (NCBI taxonomy): Eukaryota > Metazoa > Chordata > Chondrichthyes > Myliobatiformes > Dasyatidae > Hypanus > Hypanus sabinus. The sequence continues at coordinate 63,875,823 of NC_082718.1, read as the reverse complement.
TAGGTGTAGGGTGAGTGAGATAGGGGTAAGGGTCTTTACTAGGTGTAGGGTGAGTGAGATAGGGGTAAGGGTCTTTACTAGGTGTAGGGTGAGTGAGATAGGGGTAAGGGTCTTTACTAGATATAGGGTGAGTGAGATAGGGGTAAGGGTCTTTCCTAGATATAGGGTGAGTGAGATAGGGGTAAGGGTCTTTACTAGGTGTAGGGTGAGTAAGATAGGGGTAAGGGTCTTTACTAGATATAGGGTGAGTGTGATAGGGGTAAGGGTCTTTACTAGGTGTAGGGTGAGTGGGATAGGGCAAAGGGTCTTTACTAGATATAGGGTGAGTGAGATAGGGGTAAGGGTCTTTACTAGGTGTAGGGTGAGTGAGATAGGGGTAAGGGTCTTTACTAGATATAGGGTGAGTGAGATAGGGGTAAGGGTCTTTACTAGGTGTAGGGTGAGTGGGATAGGGCAAAGGGTCTTTACTAGATATAGGGTGAGTGAGATAGGGGTAAGGGTCTTTACTAGGTGTAGGGTGAGTGAGATAGGGGTAAGGGTCTTTACTAGATATAGGGTGAGTGAGAAAGGGGTAAGGGTCTTTACTAGGTGTAGGGTGAGTGAGATAGGGGTAAGGGTCTTTACTAGATATAGGGTGAGTGAGATAGGGGTAAGGGTCTTTACTAGGTGTAGGGTGAGTGAGATAGGGGTAAGGGTCTTTAGTAGATATAGGGTGAGTGAGATAGGGGTAAGGGTCTTTACTAGGTGTAGGGTGAGTGAGATAGGGGTAAGGGTCTTTACTAGGTGTAGGGTGAGTGAGATAGGGGTAAGGGTCTTTACTAGATATAGGGTGAGTGAGATAGGGGTAAGGGTCTTTACTAGGTGTAGGGTGAGTGAGATAGGGGTAAGGGTCTTTACTTGGTGTAGGGTGAGTGAGATAGGGGTAAGGGACTTTACTAGTTATAGGGTGAGTAAGATAGGGGTAAGGGTCTTTACTAGGAGTAGGGTGAGTGAGATAGGGGTAAGGGTCTTTACTAGGTGTAGGGTGAGTGAGATAGGGGTAAGGGTCTTTACTAGATATAGGGTGAGTGAGATAGGGGTAAGGGTCTTTACTAGGTGTAGGGTGAGTGAGATTGGGTAAGGGACTTTACTAGATATAGGGTGAGTGAGATAGGGGTAAGGGTCTTTACTAGGTGTAGGGTGAGTGAGATAGGGGTAAGGGTCTTTACTAGGTGTAGGGTGAGTGAGATAGGGGTAAGGGTCTTTACTAGATATAGGGTGAGTGAGATAGGGGTAAGGGTCTTTACTAGGTGTAGGGTGAGTGAGATTGGGTAAGGGACTTTACTAGATATAGGGTGAGTGAGATAGGGGTAAGGGTCTTTACTAGGTGTAGGGTGAGTGAGATAGGGGTAAGGGTCTTTACTAGGTGTAGGGTGAGTGAGATAGGGGTAAGGGTCTTTACTAGATATAGGGTGAGTGAGATAGCGGTAAGGGTCTATACTAGGTGTCGGGTGAGTGAGATAGGGGTAAGGGTCTTTACTAGATATAGGGTGAGTGAGATGGGGTAAGGGACTTTACTAGCCATAGGGTGAGTAAGATAGGGGTAAGGGTCTTTACTAGGAGTAGGGTGAGTAAGATAGGGGTAAGGGTCTTTACTAGGTGTAGGGTGAGTGAGATAGGGGTAAGTGTCTTTACTAGGTGTAGGGTGAGTAAGATAGGGGTAAGGGTCTTTACTAGGTGTAGGGTGAGTAAGATAGGGGTAAGGGTCTTTACTAGATATAGGGTAAGATAGGGGTAAGGGTCTTTACTAGGTGTAGGGTGAGTGAGATAGGGGTAAGGATCTTTACTAGGTGTAGGGTGAGTAAGATAGGGGTAAGGGTCTTTACTAGGAGTAGGGTGAGTGAGATAGGGGTAAGGGTCTTTACTAGGTGTAGGGTGAGTGAGATAGGGGTAAGGGTCTTTACTAGATATAGGGTGAGTGAGATAGGGGTAAGGGTCTTTACTAGATATAGGGTGAGTGAGATGGGGTCAGGGACTTTACTAGCCATAGGGTGAGTAAGATAGGGGTAAGGGTCTTTACTAGGAGTAGGGTGAGTAAGATAGGGGTAAGGGTCTTTACTAGGTGTAGGGTGAGTGAGATAGGGGTAAGTGTCTTTACTAGGTGTAGGGTGAGTAAGATAGGGGTAAGGGTCTTTACTAGGTGTAGGGTGAGTAAGATAGGGGTAAGGGTCTTTACTAGATATAGGGTAAGATAGGGGTAAGGGTCTTTACTAGGTGTAGGGTGAGTGAGATAGGGGTAAGGATCTTTACTAGGTGTAGGGAGAGTAAGATAGGGGTAAGGGTCTTTACAAGTTGTAGGGTGAGTGAGATAGGGGTAAGGGTCTTTACTAGATGTAGGGTGAGCAAGATAGGGGTAAGGGTCTTTACCAGATATAGGGTGAGTGAGATAGGGGTAAGGGTCTTTACTAGGTGTAGGGTGAGTGAGATGGGGTAAGGGTCTTTACTAGATATAGGGTGAGTAAGATAGGGGTAAGGGTCCTTACTAGGTGTAGGGTGAGTGAGATAGGGGTAAGGGTCTTTACTAGGTGTAGGGTGAGTAAGATAGGGGTAAGGGTCTTTACTAGATATAGGGTGAGTAAGATAGGGGTAAGGGTCCTTACTAGGTGTAGGGTGAGTAAGATGGGGTAAGGGTCTTTACTAGATATAGGGTGAGTAAGATAGGGGTAAGGGTCCTTACTAGGTGTAGGGTGAGTGAGATAGGGGTAAGGGTCTTTACTAGGTGTAGGGTGAGTAAGATAGGGGTAAGGGTCTTTACTAGGTGTAGGGTGAGTGAGATAGGGGTAAGGGTCTTTACTAGGTGTAGGGTGAGTAAGATGGGGTAAGGGTCTTTACTAGATATAGGGTGAGTAAGATAGGGGTAAGGGTCCTTACTAGGTGTAGGGTGAGTGAGATAGGGGTAAGGGTCTTTACTAGGTGTAGGGTGAGTAAGATAGGGGTAAGGGTCTTTACTAGGTGTAGGGTGAGTGAGATAGGGGTAAGGGTCTTTACTAGATATAGGGTGAGTAAGATAGGGGTAAGGGTCTTTACTAGGAGTAGGGTGAGTAAGATGGGGTAAGGGTCTTTACTAGATATAGGGTGAGTAAGATAGGGGTAAGGGTCCTTACTAGGTGTAGGGTGAGTGAGATAGGGGTAAGGGTCTTTACTAGGTGTAGGGTGAGTAAGATAGGGGTAAGGGTCTTTACTAGGTGTAGGGTGAGTGAGATAGGGGTAAGGGTCTTTACTAGGTGTAGGGTGAGTGAGATAGGGGTAAGGGTCTTTACTAGGTGTAGGGTGAGTAAGATAGGGGTAAGGGTACTAGGTGTAGGGTGAGTAAGATAGGGGTAAGGGTCTTTACTCGATATAGGGTGAGTGAGATAGGGGTAAGGGTCTTTACTAGGTGTAGGGTGAGTAAGATAGGGGTAAGGGTCTTTACTAGATATAGGGTGAGTAAGATGGGGGTAAGGTTCTTTACTAGGTGTAGGGTGAGTGAGATAGGGGTAAGGGTCTTTACTAGATATAGGGTGAGTAAGATGGGGGTAAGGTTCTTTACTAGGTGTAGGGTGAGTAAGATAGGGGTAAGGGTCTTTACTAGATATAGGGTGAGTAAGATGGGGGTAAGGTTCTTTACTAGGTGTAGGGTGAGTAAGATAGGGGTAAGGGTCTTTACTAGATATAGGGTGAGTAAGATGGGGGTAAGGGTCTTTACTAGGTGTAGGGTGAGTAAGATAGGGGTAAGGGTCTTTACTAGATATAGGGTGAGTAAGATGGGGGTAAGGTTCTTTACTAGGTGTAGGGTGAGTGAGATAGGGGTAAGGGTCTTTACTAGGTGTAGGGTGAGTAAGATAGGGGTAAGGGTCTTTACTCGATATAGGGTGAGTGAGATAGGGGTAAGGGTCTTTACTAGATATAGGGTGAGTGAGATGGGGTAAGGGACTTTACTAGTTATAGGGTGAGTAAGATAGGGGTAACGGTCTTTACTAGTTATAGGGTGAGTAAGCTAGGGGTAAGGGTTTTTACTAGGTGTAGGGTGAGTAAGATAGGGGTAAGGGTCTTTACTCGATATAGGGTGAGTGAGATAGGGGTAAGGGTCTTTACTAGGTGTAGGGTGAGTGAGATAGGGGTAAGGGTCTTTACTAGGTGTAGGGTGAGTGAGATAGGGGTAAGGGCTTTACTAGATATAGGGTGAGTGAGATAGGGTTAAGTGTCTTTACTAGATATAGGGTGAGTGAGATAGGGGTAAGTGTCTTTACTAGATATAGGGTGAGTGAGATAGGGGTAAGGGTCTTTACTAGGTGTAGGGTGAGTGAGATAGGGGTAAGGGTCTTTACTAGATATAGGGTGAGTGAGATAGGGGTAAGGGTCTTTACTAGGTGTAGGGTGAGTGAGATAGGGGTAAGGGTCTTTACTAGGTGTAAGGTGAGTGAGCTCGGGTTAAGGGGCTTTACTAGATATAGGGTGAGTGAGATAGGGGTAAGGGTCTTTACTAGGTATAGGCTGAGTGAGATAGGGGTAAGGGTCTTTACTAGGTGTAGGGTGAGTGAGATGGGGTAAGGGTCTTTACTAGTTATAGGGTGAGTGAGATAGGGGTAAGGGTCTTTACTAGGTGTAGGGTGAGTGAGATAGGGGTAAGGGTCTTTACTAGATATAGGGTGAGTGTGATAGGGGTAAGGGTCTTTACTAGGTGTAGGGTGAGTGAGATAGGGGTAAGGGTCTTTACTAGGTATAGGCTGAGTGAGATAGGGGTAAGGGTCTTTACTAGGTGTAGGGTGAGTGAGATGGGGTAAGGGTCTTTACTAGATATAGGGTGAGTGAGATAGGGGTAAGGGTCTTTACTAGGTGTAGGGTGAGTGAGATAGGGGTAAGGGTCTTTACTAGATATAGGGTGAGTGTGATAGGGGTAAGGGTCTTTACTAGGTGTAGGGTGAGTGAGATAGGGCAAAGGGTCTTTACTAGATATAGGGTGAGTGAGATAGGGGTAAGGGCTTTACTAGATATAGGGTGAGTGAGATAGGGTTAAGGGTCTTTACTAGGTGTAGGGTGAGTGAGATAGGGGTAAGGGCTTTACTAGATATAGGGTGAGTGAGATAGGGTTAAGGGTCTTTACTAGATATAGGGTGAGTGAGATAGGGGTAAGTGTCTTTACTAGATATAGGGTGAGTGAGATAGGGGTAAGGGTCTTTACTAGGTGTAGGGTGAGTGAGATAGGGGTAAGGGTCTTTACTAGATATAGGGTGAGTGAGATAGGGGTAAGGGTCTTTACTAGGTGTAGGGTGAGTGTGATAGGGGTAAGGGTCTTTACTTGGTGTAGGGTGAGTGAGATAGGGGTAAGGGTCTTTACTTGGTGTAGGGTGAGTGAGATAGGGGTAAGGGTCTTTACTAGGTGTAGGGTGAGTGAGATAGGGGTAAGGGTCTTTACTAGGTATAGGCTGAGTGAGATAGGGGTAAGGGTCTTTACTAGGTGTAGGGTGAGTGAGCTCGGGATAAGGGTCTTTACTAGGTGTAGGGTGAGTGAGATAGGGGTAAGGGACTTTACTAGATATAGGCTGAGTGAGATAGGGGTAAGGGTCTTTACTAGGTGTAGGGTGAGTGAGCTCGGGATAAGGGTCTTTACCAGGTGTAGGGTGAGTGAGCTCGGGATAAGGGTCTTTAGTAGATATAGGGTGAGTGAGATAGGGGTAAGGGTCTTTACTAGATATAGGGTGAGTGAGATAGGGGTAAGGGTCTTTACTAGGTGTAGGGTGAGTGAGATTGGGTAAGGGACTTTACTAGATATAGGGTGAGTGAGATAGGGGTAAGGGTCTTTACTAGGTGTAGGGTGAGTGAGATAGGGGTAAGGGACTTTACTAGATATAGGTTGAGTGAGATAGGGGTAAGGGTCTTTACTAGGTGTAGGGTGAGTGAGATAGGGGTAAGGGTCTTTACTAGATATAGGGTGAGTGAGATAGGGGTAAGGGTCTTTACTAGGTGTAGGGTGAGTGAGATAGGGGTAAGGGTCTTTACTAGGTGTAGGGTGAGTGAGATAGGGGTAAGGGTCTTTACTAGATATAGGGTGAGTGAGATAGGGGTAAGGGTCTATACTAGGTGTCGGGTGAGTGAGATAGGGGTAAGGGTCTTTACTAGATATAGGGTGAGTGAGATGGGGTAAGGGACTTTACTAGCCATAGGGTGAGTAAGATAGGGGTAAGGGTCTTTACTAGGAGTAGGGTGAGTAAGATAGGGGTAAGGGTCTTTACTAGGTGTAGGGTGAGTGAGATAGGGGTAAGTGTCTTTACTAGGTGTAGGGTGAGTAAGATAGGGGTAAGGGTCTTTACTAGGTGTAGGGTGAGTAAGATAGGGGTAAGGGTCTTTACTAGGTGTAGGGTGAGTAAGATAGGGGTAAGGGTCTTTACTAGATATAGGGTAAGATAGGGGTAAGGGTCTTTACTAGGTGTAGGGTGAGTGAGATAGGGGTAAGGATCTTTACTAGGTGTAGGGTGAGTAAGATAGGGGTAAGGGTCTTTACCAGATATAGGGTGAGTGAGATAGGGGTAAGGGTCTTTACAAGGTGTAGGGTGAGTGAGATAGGGGTAAGGGTCTTTACTAGGTGTAGGGTGAGTAAGATAGGGGTAAGGGTCCTTACTAGGTGTAGGGTGAGTGAGATAGGGGTAAGGGTCTTTACTAGGTGTAGGGTGAGTAAGATAGGGGTAAGGGTCTTTACTAGGTGTAGGGTGAGTAAGATAGGGGTAAGGGTCTTTACTAGGTGTAGGGTGAGTAAGATAGGGGTAATGGTCTTTACTAGGTGTAGAGTGAGTAAGATAGGGGTAAGGGTCTTTACTAGATATAGGGTGAGTGAGATAGGGGTAAGGGTCTTTACTAGGTGTAGGGTGAGTAAGATAGGGGTAAGGGTCTTTACTAGATATAGGGTGAGTAAGATAGGGGTAAGGGTCTTTACTAGGTGTAGGGTGAGTAAGATAGGGGTAAGGGTCTTTACTAGGTGTAGGGTGAGTAAGATAGGGGTAAGGGTCTTTACTAGGTGTAGGGTGAGTAAGATAGGGGTAAGGGTCTTTACTCGATATAGGGTGAGTGAGATAGGGGTAAGGGTCTTTACTAGGTGTAGGGTGAGTAAGATAGGGGTAAGGGTCTTTACTAGGTGTAGGGTGAGTAAGATAGGGGTAAGGGTCTTTACTAGGTGTAGGGTGAGTAAGATAGGGGTAAGGGTCTTTACTAGGTGTAGGGTGAGTGAGATAGGGGTAAGGGTCTTTACTAGGTGTAGGGTGAGTGAGATAGGGGTAAGGGTCTTTACTAGGTGTAGGGTGAGTGAGATAGGGGTAAGGGTCTTTACTAGGTGTAGGGTGAGTGAGATAGGGGTAACGGTCTTTACTAGGTGTAGGGTGAGTGAGATAGGGGTAAGGGTCTTTACTAGGTGTAGGGCGAGTGAGATAGGGGTAAGGGTCTTTACTAGGTGTAGGGTGAGTGAGATAGGAGTAAGGGTGTTTACTAGGTGTAGAGTGAGTGAGATAGGGGTAAGGGGCTTTACTAGATATAGGGTGAGTGAGATGGGGTAAGGGACTTTACTAGTTATAGGGTGAGTAAGATAGGGGTAAGGGTCTTTACTAGGAGTAGGGTGAGTGAGATAGGGGTAAGGGTCTTTACTAGGAGTAGGGTGAGTAAGATAGGGGTAAGGGTCTTTACTAGGAGTAGGGTGAGTGAGATAGGGGTAAGGGTCTTTACTAGGTGTAGGGTGAGTGAGATAGGGGTAAGGGTCTTTACTAGATATAGGGTGAGTGAGATAGGGGTAAGGGTCTTTACTAGGTGTAGGGTGAGTGAGATAGGGGTAAGGGTCTTTACTAGATATAGGGTGAGTGAGATAGGGGTAAGGGACTTTACTAGATATAGGGTGAGTGAGATGGGGTAAGGGACTTTAATAGCCATAGGGTGAGTAAGATAGGGGTAAGTGTCTTTACTAGGTGTAGGGTGAGTAAGATAGGGGTAAGTGTCTTTACTAGGTGTAGGGTGAGTAAGATAGGGGTAAGGGTCTTTACAAGTTGTAGGGTGAGTGAGATAGGGGTAAGGGTCTTTACTAGGTGTAGGGTGAGTGAGATGGGGTAAGTGTCTTTACTAGGTGTAGGGTGAGTAAGATAGGGGTAAGGGTCTTTACAAGTTGTAGGGTGAGTGAGATAGGGGTAAGGGTCTTTACTAGGTGTAGGGTGAGTGAGATAGGGGTAAGGGTCTTTACTAGATATAGGGTGAGTGAGATGGGGTAAGGGACTTTACTAGTTATAGGGTGAGTAAGATAGGGGTAACGGTCTTTACTAGGTGTAGGGTGAGTAAGATAGGGGTAAGGGTCTTTACTCGATATAGGGTGAGTGAGATAGGGGTAAGGGTCTTTACTCGATATAGGGTGAGTGAGATAGGGGTAAGGGTCTTTACTAGGAGTAGGGTGAGTAAGATAGGGGTAAGGGTCTTTACTAGGTGTAGGGTGAGTAAGATAGGGGTAAGGGTCTTTACTCGATATAGGGTGAGTGAGATAGGGGTAAGTGTCTTCACTAGGTGTAGGGTGAGTGAGATAGGGGTAAGGGTCTTTACTAGGTGTAGGGTGAGTGAGATAGGGGTAAGGGCTTTACTAGATATAGGGTGTGAGATAGGGTTAAGGGTCTTTACTAGATATAGGGTGAGTGAGATAGGGGTAAGGGTCTTTACTAGGTGTAGGGTGAGTGAGCTCGGGATAAGGGTCTTTAGTAGATATAGGGTGAGTGAGATAGGGGTAAGGGTCTTTACTAGGTGTAGGGTGAGTGAGATAGGGGTAAGGGTCTTTACTAGATATAGGGTGAGTGAGATAGGGGTAAGGGTCTTTACTAGGTGTAGGGTGAGTGAGATAGGGGTAAGGGTCTTTCCTAGATATAGGGTGAGTGAGATAGGGGTAAGGGTCTTTACTAGGTATAGGCTGAGTGAGATAGGGGTAAGGGTCTTTACTAGATATAAGGTGAGTGAGATAGGGGTAAGGGTCTTTACTAGGTGTAGGGTGAGTGAGCTCGGGATAAGGGTCTTTACTAGGTGTAGGGTGAGTGAGATAGGGGTAAGGGTCTTTACTAGATATAGGGTGAGTGAGATAGGGGTAAGGGTCTTTCCTAGATATAGGGTGAGTGAGATAGGGGTAAGGGTCTTTACTAGGTGTAGGGTGAGTGAGATTGGGGTAAGGGTCTTTACTAGATATAGGGTGAGTGTGATAGGGGTAAGGGTCTTTACTAGGTGTAGGGTGAGTAAGATAGGGGTAAGGGTCTTTACTAGATATAGGGTGAGTGTGATAGGGGTAAGGGTCTTTACTAGGTGTAGGGTGAGTGAGATAGGGCAAAGGGTCTTTACTAGGTGTATAGTGAGTGAGATAGGGGTAAGGGTCTTTACTAGGTGTAGGGTGAGTGAGATGGGGTTAAGGGTCTTTACTAGATATAGGGTGAGTGAGATAGGGGTAAGGGTCTTTACTAGGTGTAGGGTGAGTGAGATAGGGGTAAGGGTCTTTACTAGATATAGGGTGAGTGAGATAGGGGTAAGGGTCTTTACTAGGTGTAGGGTGAGTGAGATAGGGGTAACGGTCTTTACTAGGTGTAGGGTGAGTGAGATAGGGGTAAGGGTCTTTACTAGGTGTAGGGTGAGTGAGATAGGGGTAAGGGTCTTTACTAGGTGTAGGGTGAGTGAGATAGGGGTAAGGGTCTTTACTAGGTGTAGGGTGAGTGAGATAGGGGTAAGGGTCTTTACTAGATATAGGGTGAGTGAGATAGGGGTAAGGGTCTTTACTAGGTGTAGGGCGAGTGAGATAGGGGTAAGGGTCTTTACTAGGTGTAGGGTGAGTGAGATAGGGGTAAGGGTCTTTACTAGGTGTAGGGTGAGTGAGATAGGGGTAAGGGTCTTTACTAGATATAGGGTGAGTAAGATAGGGGTAAGGGTCTTTACTAGGTGTAGGGTGAGTGAGATAGGGGTAAGGGTCTTTACTAGGTGTAGGGTGAGTGAGATAGGGGTAAGGGTCTTTACTAGATATAGGGTGAGTGAGATAGGGGTAAGGGTCTTTACTAGGTGTAGGGTGAGTAAGATAGGGGTAAGGGTCTTTACTAGGTGTAGGGTGAGTGAGATAGGGGTAAGGGTCTTTACTAGGTGTAGGGTGAGTGAGATAGGGGTAAGGGTCTCTACTAGATATAGGGTGCGTGAGATAGGGGTAAGGGTCTTTACTAGATATAGGGTGAGTGAGATAGGGGTAAGGGTCTTTACTAGGTGTAGGGTGAGTGAGATAGGGGTAAGGGTCTTTACTAGCTATAGGGTGAGTGAGCTCGGGATAAGGGTCTTTACTAGTTGTAGGGTGAGTGAAATAGGGGTAAGGGTCTTTACTCGCTATAGGCTGAGTGAGCTCGGGGTCAGGGTCTTTACTAGGTATAAGGTGAGTGAGATAGGGGTCAGGGTCTTTACTAGATATAAGGTGAGTGAGATAGGGGTCAGGGTCTTTACTAGATATAAGGTGAGTGAGATAGGGGTCAGGGTCTTTACTAGATATAGGGTGAGTGAGCTCGGGCTTTTCCCTTTGAAGCGAAGAAGGATGAGAAGTGACTTGATGGAGGTGTACAAGATAACCATTTAACAATTACAGCACAGAAACAGGCCATCTCAGCCCTTCTAGTCCGTGCCGAACGCTTACTCTCACCTAGTCCCACCTACCCACACTCAACCCATAACCCGCCATTCCTTTCCTGTCCATATACCGATCCAATTTTACTTTAAATGACAATATTGAACCTGCCTTTTCCACTTCTACTGGAAGCTTGTTCCACACAGATTCCACTCTCTGAGTAACGAAGTTCCCCCTCGTGTTACCCCTAAACTCTTGACCCCAACTCTCAACTCATGTCCTCTTGTTTGAATCTCCCCTACTCTCAATGGAAAAAGCCTATCCACGTCAACTCTATCTATCCCCCTCATAATTTTAAATACCTCTATCAAGTACCCCCTCAACCTTCTACACTCCAAAGAATAAAACCTAACTTGTTCAGCCTTTCTCTGTAACTTATGTGCTGAAACCCAGGTAACATTCTAGTAAATCTCCTCTGTACTCTCTCTATTTTGTTGATGTATTTCCTATAATTCGGTGACCAGAACTGTACACAATACTCCAAATTTGTCCTTACCATTGCCTTGTAGAATTTTAACATTACATCCAAATTCCTACACTCAATGCTCTGATTTATAAAAGCCAGCATAACAAAATCTTTCTTCACCACCCTATCCACATGAGATTACACCTTCAGGGAACTATGCACCATTATTCCTAGATTACTCTGTTTTACTGCATTCTTCAATGCCCTACCATTTACCATGTATGTCCTATTTTGATTAGTTCTACCAAAATGTAGCACCTTACACTTACCAGCATTAAACTCCATCTGCCATCTTTCCGCCCACTCTTCTATCTGGCCTAAATCTCTCTGCAAGCTTTGAAAACCTACTTCATTATCCACAACACCACCTTTCTTAGTATCATCTGCATACTTATTAATCCAATTTACCACCCCATCATCCAGATCATTAATGTATATGACAAACAACATTGGACCCAGTACAGATCCCTAAGGCACTCCTCTAGTCACCGGCCTCCAACCTGACAAAGTTATCCACCATTACTCTCTGGCATCTCCCATCCAGCCACTGTTGAATCCATTTTACTACTTCAATATTAATACCTAACGATTGAACCTTCCTAACTAACCTTCCATGTAGAACCTTGTCAAAAGCCTTACTGAAGTCCATATAGACAACATCAATTGCTTTATCCTCGTCAACTTTCCTCGTAACCTCTTCAAAAAATTCAATAAGATTGTCAAACATGACCTTCCACTCACAAATCCATGTTAACTGTTTTTAATCAGACCCTGTCTATCCAGATAATTATATATACCATCTCTAAGAATACTTTCCATTAACTTACCCACCACTGACGTCAAACTTACAGGCCTATAATTGCTAAGTTTACTCTTAGAACCCTTTTTAAACAATGGAACAAAATGAGCAATACACCAATCCTCTGGCACCACCCCCGTTTCTAATGACATTTGAAATATTTCTGTCAGAGCCCCTGCTATTTCTACACTAACTTCCCTCAAGGTCCTAGGGAATTTCCTGTCAGGATCCGGAGATTTATCCACTTTTATGTTCCTTAAAAGCGCCAGTACTTCCTCCTCTTTAATCGTCATAGTTTCAATAGCTTCCGTACTTGTTTCCCTTACCTTACACAATTCAATATCCTTCTCCTTAGTGAATACCAAAGAAAAGAAATTGTTCAAAATCTACCCCATCTCTTTTGGCTCCACACATAGCTGTCCACTCTGATTCTCTAAAGGACCAATTTTATCCCTCACTATCCTTTTGCTATTAATATAACTGTTGAAACCCTTTGGATTTATTTCCACCTTACTTGCCAAAGCAACCTCGTATCTTCTTTTAGCTTTTCTAATTTCTTTCTTAGGATTCTTTTTACATTCTTTATATTCCTTGAGCACCTCATTTACTCCATGCTGCCTATATTTATTGTAGATCTCTCTTTCCGAACCAAGTTTCCAATACCCCTTGAAAACCATGGCTCTCTCAAACTTTTCACCATTCCTTTCAACCTAACAGGAACATAAAGATTCTGTACCCTCAAAATTTCACCTTTAAATGACCTCCATTTTGCTATTACATCCTTCCCATAAAACAAATTGTCCCAATCCACTCCTTCTAAATCCTTTTGCATCTCCTCAATATTAGCCTTTCTCCAATCAAAAATCTCAACCCTGGGTCCAGTCCTATCCTTCTCCATAATTATATTGAAACTAATGGTATTGTGATCACTGTACTCGAAGTGCTCTCCAACACATACCTCCGTCACCTGACCTATCTCATTCCCTAACAGGAGATCCAACATTGCCCCTTCTCTAGTTGGTAGCTCTATGTATTGCTGCAAAAACTATCCTGCAGACATTTTACAAACTCCAAACCATCCAGCCCTTTTATAGTATGGGCTTTCCAGTCTGTGTGGAAAATTAAAATCTCCCACAATCACAACCTTATGCTTACTACAAATATCTGCTATCTCCTTACAAATTTGCTCCTCCAATTCTCACTCCCCATTAGGTGGTCTATAATACACCCCTATAAGTGTTACTACACCTTTCCCATTCCTCAATTCCACCCAAATAGCCTCCCTAGATGAGCCCTCTAATCTATCCTTCCAGAGCACTGCTGTAATATTTTCTTTGACAAGCAATGCAGCACCTCCCCCTTTTGTCCCTCTGATTCTATCACACCTGAAGCAATGAAATCCAGGAATATTTAGTTGCCAATCACACCCCTCCTGCAACCATATAACCATATAACAATTACAGCACGGAAACAGGCCATCTCGGCCCTTCTAGTCCGTGCTGAACACTTACTCTCACCTAGTTTCCCCCCCTCACTTGCACTCAGCCCATAACCCTCCATTCCTTTCCTATATACCTATCCAATTTTTAAAAAAAATAACAATATCGAACCTGCCTCTACCACTTATATCGGAAGTTCATTCCACACAGCTACCACTCTGAGTAAAGAAGTTCCCCCCCCATGTTACCCCTAAACTTCTGCCCCCTGACTCTCATCTCATGTCCTCTTGTTTGAATCTCCCCAACTCTCAATGGAAAAAGCCTATCCACGTCAACTCTGTCTAAAGACAAGTCTCAGAATGGACATCCAACCTTGCAGAAGCTTGTCTGTAAGATTACCATACCCATACACCAAAGACTGAAAGGTGTTGAAATCTGGAAAATCATAGTGCTGCTTTAATTTTCTTGTGAATAAATCTGAAAATCCTCTAAACCCTGGACATAAGAATTTCTGATGAACAGGACCAACTCTTGACCCATAAAGTGTAGTTTTTCTTTCGAGGTGTAACATACACACCAATGCCTTGTTTCCCCAATAAAAATAATTACTTTGAAACCAGTCATACGCTTTTATAATTTACAGTATTTCTTTCAGCCATCTTTAAGTCAATTAAATATTTATATTTGCTAAAATTCATACAAGAAGCAATAACCCCTGTGCAAAAAATAAAATCCCTGACAAGTGCAATTTCCTTTAATCTTTAATCAGAGTTCATGAATACATTTGTCATACAACCACATGATTTTGAAAGTGACCTCAACATCAATCCAGCGGGGTCCAATGGCAATTCACTAATATAGATAGAATAGAGGCATGAAAAGAATATTATCTTATCCAAAGGTTTGACAGCTACTTAAAATAAGGACTTATCAGGAAAACTGAAGCGGAAATGGAACAGTTCCTTTCAGAATGGCAATAAATAAAATGGTATCATAAAATCATATGTAAAGTTTAAAAGCAAATCTACATGAAAGTTGAAAATAACTGCTAGTATGAAAGAAATTGTTGCAGAAGGCCATGGATACAAGGGAAATGGAATGTCACTATCTACTCTGACAGCCTTCAATGCACTTCTACCCATTCACTGTTGCATATATCAGATCAGTATTCCAGAGAGCATGGAAAGCATTTGGCCCCAGATGAGATCCTTAGATCCTGCACTAAATCAGGTGGTAGGAGCATTTTCAGACACTTTATAAAATCTCTCCCTACACCAATCTGAGAAAATCTCATGTGCACACAATAGATATACATTCCATAATGGGATGTGGGGGAAATCTGCAATTAGCCAAGATAACAGTAGAAAAGCCCAAATTAATAAAGTGCCTAACAAATCTGGGTAATACTGTCCTGTCCCCTGTGTCTTGTGTATATCTTAGCATCCAGTCTTTAGCAAAGCCATTAGGGAGGATAGAGATACAAGGTTAACAATCTCAGGCAAAAAAGTTCCAATGTTCCAAAGAAATATTCCCAAAATGACCCTTTGTTTTGATGGCTGCTTTTATGTATAAATGTACATAGGTCCTGGGCTTATAAAAAAAACTAATTGTAACCATGTGATGAGCGTCCTCATTATTGAAAAACATGCACACTATAATCACTGCAGAATGTTCCATGTCATACCAGCTGTCCCTTAGAATAATTGTGCAAAGGAACAGCTTTGGTCACAACTCAGTCAGGCAGGGTTTTTACATAGGATATTCTTGAGGCCATATGCGAAGAGGAGATTTTGCATCCCCAAGCTGACAGTGAAAGCAATTTGGCAGATAGCATCATCAGAGAAATACCAAGAGACTGGCTGATGATGAGACAGTCCTCCCTGTCAAATCCTTCATGCACAGCCAGAGTCTCAACACTACCACATGCTGCTCTTGAGTAGGATGCAATGAAGAACAGCATTGTCAATGGTTTGCCAGGTCCTGAAATGATTTGTAGACTTACTTGAAGCACAGTCCAAATAGCTTGGCAATGATTCTCTACTTCATGGGTTAATACAGAGGATGCACACCAAGACAAATATACAGCTACTGGAAGATTATCAACTCAATGAATGTTGCACTTCAGTCTGCCCAGAACAGTGTAAAAAGTTCTATATTGCAAACTGAGTTTAGAACTATGTGCTCAGTCAAGGCCTCAATTTAAGGCACCCCACTTAATGGGCTATAATGCACATTTACATCAGACTTATTGTTCATGGAAATATATGTGGGTGGAAAAGTATTAGTATCATGTTAATAAAATGTAAATCTTGTAAACAATGTGAAATGCATTTAAATTAACTGCATTGCATTTGCGAAACTTAATTGAACTATACTTTTGAAATAATAAATTGAAGAAGCCTTACGTCCTGTCTCATGCTACAAAATAAATTTGTTTCTAAACCAGATAACCAAACAATTCTAATAAGAATATATCATGAGACCATGCTAAAGACCAATTTAAATTTAACAGAGCAGAACTTCCACCAGTATCATCCCAGATTTTCCTGATTAGATGAGTATTCAGCAGGATTGGTAAAATCTGCCTGTTAGGCATTGGGACCAGATGGTGTGGAGTTTTCCAGCACATTTTCAACCTGAGTCTCAGCCTGGAAACGGTCCTGACTGTGGAAAACATCATGTGTGGTCCTAGTACCCAAGAAGGCCAACCGAAAGTCTTGAATGACTATAGTCCTGTAGCTCACACCTCATACATCATGAAACCCTAGAGAGGCTGGTCCTGGCTCACCTCTGACCTCTGGTCAGATCAGCCCTCGATCCCCTAGAGTTTGCCTACCAGCAGCATGTTCCAGTAGACAATGCAATTATCTACCTGCTGAACAGAACCTACTCCCATTTGGATAAGCAAGGTAGCACTGTGAGGATTGTGTTTTTTGATTTCTTAAATACCTTCAATACCATACAGGCCTCATTGCTGGGGGAAAGGTCCATTCAAAGCAGGTTGGCACTTCCATTATATCCTGGATAAAGGACTACCTCACTGGCAGACCACAGTTTGTACGGCTTCAGAGCTGTGCGGCTATAAGCAGCACAGGGATTCCACAGGGGACTGTATTTGCTCCCTTCCTGTTTACCCTGTATACCTCTGGTCACTCAGCAATAGTTGAGTGTCTAAAGGAAGGACAGGAGGATGAATACAGGTCCCTGGTGCAGGATTTTGTCAAATGGTGCAAGCTGAATCATCTGCAGCTCAACATCAGTAAGACACAGGAGATGGTGATGGACTTTAGGAAGACTAAGCCTGCACTGCTCCCAGTTACTACTGATGGTGAGTATGTGCATGTGATGAGGACCTACAGGTACCTGGGAGTGCACCTGGATGACAGAGAGTAGAGTACCAATTCAAAGGCTGCGTACAAGAAGGGCCAGAGTCACCTCAATCTGAGGTCCTTTGGAGTATACACACATCTCCTTCACATCTGCTGTCGCCAGTACAATCTTCTACTGCCTCATGCATCCAGAGACCTGGATGCCTGCCTTTGTGAGTCTCAACCTTCTCCATGTGACCACAAGTTTCCATCTGGGATTTGTGTTTTCTTTCATGTCCCAAGCATGTGTTTGCACATGAATTTGATTAACCTTTAGTGTGGGTAAGTGGCAGAAGAAACAAAGGTACCTTAATGCGCACAAAAGAGAACAAGTTGCAGGGAAATGGGACTACTCTGCTGGGAGCTTCCTTGGATTCAGTGTTGTAGGTAAACACAAATTCAAACTTCTCATATTTCAGTTTTGTTATCCCTGTAATCATTTCATGATAGCAATTCCATACAGTCTCTATATCCTTTGCATCTCTCCAAAAATGTGATGCCCAAGACTGGACACAAAGTTCCAGACGTGGCCAAATAGTTTATTACATCTTCTTGCACAATACTATCTCTCCAATGACCTATTTACTTTTCAAACTACTTTCAATGAACTGTGCCATTTTTAAAGCTATGGTACCTGGTTTCCATTCCATCACATCTTCTCATTAATCTTACCAAAATATAACTGCATTAAATGATACCGTCCATGGAATGCCACCATGTCTCATTGAAAAATTATATTACCTTCCTCAAGAACAATAAATATTCAAGTTGTTTGTCATCTGGACAGATGAATATTGTGCCCTGTACTCATAAATCTAATTAATTAAAAACAATGCGATCCTGTAGAATTTGGATCCCCTCCTTAATACAATTTTTTTAATTACCCATAACTTAGCCAATATTCTCCATGTGTAATATGTGGCCCTTTATCAAATTATCTTTCATTACACAGTTCCAGCAATGATTCTTTTACCATATACCAAGGCATTCTGTCATCCATTGTTTCTTGAACCAACCCCACTTGAGAAGTTGAATGACTGGAATGGTCATTTTAATGGTCAACTAAACTTTCTTTTCCAATCCCTTTATTAATATCAAGATAGTAGATATAACATAATATTGCTACACAATTATTGGGAAACTAAACTTTCCACTATCACCTCCAATACACATAAAATGCTGGAGCAACTAGATCGGACTACTACCACCTCCAATCTATCTTGACCTACACAAAATCTCCAACTACATCTCCTTTTGCTGAGACTCCAGCAGCATCATCTTTCTTGCTAAAGACTGAAGTAAGTACTTGCTAAGTACTTATTTTAACCACACATGCCTGCCTCCACAAGTAGGTTTCCTTTATTGTTTCAATATAGCCTCAGCTCTCATTTCCTCCCAGACTTATTTCAAGCTATTTTCCTTATTTCCATTTTGGTACTTCCCCTCAATTCTGCAATCCAGCTAGCTTTTTTTCATATCTCTCTCTTCTATTCTATTTCACTCTTTTTGGTAATCTAAATAGCTTTCAGTTTTCCTACCTTCAAGACACAGCAATTGTATCATTTGGCCAAAATATCTCCACCTTACAGATAATCTTGTTAAAAGGAAAAAATACAATACTTTAAGTAAATGTGAATTCAGTAATATTTTTAACAGTTTTACCTTTTAGCTCCTCCCCCATAAGAATTTCAAGTGATTTTGAATGTTTATGACAGACATTAATCTATTGAAAGAGTGACAACTTAAAATGCTGTTGAGCTTGGGACTGATCCATCTGTACGTTTGGAGAGTTCAATGTTATCCATATGTAATGCTAATCCGGTTTGTCACTCTCCACATCCTTATCTCCATGCGCTTCCAGCATTCTTTTTTGTTTCAGATCTCAAACAGCTCTGAAATACATTTCACTATTTAAACAAGTGTCTTTGTTTTTTCAACTTTTAACTGCTCTCATTAATCTATCAACCAGCTGATTCCATAAACAATGGAATCACCTCAGTAGTCTTCAGAATTTGGTTTGTTATCATTGACATATGCCACGACATGTTGTTGTTTGTGGCAATAGTACAGTGCAAGGTATAAATAATATTCCTTGCGATGGTCATTGAGGCAGCTCACCTTGCTCTTCTTGGGCACCAGTGTGACTGATACGTTTTGAAGCAGGTGGAACCAGGCTGGTTGGCACAGGTGCTCCACAGCCTGATACCTTACGAGGGTTCAACCCTCTTGACATCAGCCTCTGAGACAGATATCACTGGGTTAGCAGAGGTGTGGTTTTATTCTTCCTTTCAAAGTGTGCATAAGATGTGTTGAGGTCATCAGGAAGAAACATCACTGCTATTTATGCAGCCTATCAGAGATATTCTCTTTGCTGTGCCCATACCTCAGCCTTCCTGCAACAAACTTATTTTCTCACCTCCCCAATTCAGGTGAAGGGTATTGAATTTGATACATTAATTTAGTTTCTCTTTATAAAGGCACTGTCTTCGTTTCAGATGTCCACCAACTACAGTTTTATTGATTTATAGTTTTTGATGTTCCGTTAGCCATTCTCTTCACTGTCATGTTTAATGATAATTTTCAGCCAGGTGAACCCCAGTTATGATACAAATCTCTAATCAGTTTCAGCACAGAACTGAATTGTTGTAATAAATTGTAGCAGAAACAATAACTATTAAAGGTTGCCAGGTAACTGTCAACATTAGCACAGTTTAAAATATAGCAGATGGGATCAGAACACATTGTGAACAGATGATATATTTAGTATGAAAGAAAGAAATATTTGGTGGAATTAAGGATCTACATAGCCTTTACAAAATACGTAAAAAATACCCTCAAAAATCAACCCACAGGCTTTAAGTCTTCAATAACATGCCTCCTATGCGGCATCTTAGCAAAGCACCTTAGAATATGAATAAACAAAATACCTATCCGAGCAGAGTCAACCATTAGCTGCACTACTGAATCATGACATCAGAAATGAGCAACTTGTAGTTTAGTGAAGTAAAGTTATGCAGTACCGTATGTAACAAATAAGAATCTTTGTCTCTCATGCTGACCACAGTGGTATCAAGTTGCTTTTAATAGCCTCGAATTAAACAACATTTTGGTCATTTTCTTGAGCTATGTTATTTCACTCTAGCTTCAAAATTTTGCACATTTCACAAACAGAAGACTGACTTATTCAGAAGATGATTTCATATAGTAAACATTGGGTTACCATTCCTATCAATACTTTATGATTCTAATTTAAGAAAGGTGAATACAGATACATTACATCTCAATGAGCTGCAATACCCTTGAGAGGGGCAGTGCGGCTAGGATTTCTCCTCAAAATAATTATCCAACAATCCCACACTATTGTACTTAAGAATTTCAATTGCCAAAAATTACATGCAGCAAAATTAACAAAGATCCATCGTAAGTCACACTTCATTGCAGGATCAAATTTAAATGGAAATATGCATTACAAATTCAGACCAAATCTTGTAGGCACCAGGGCCTACTTGACACCAGTCTCCAAAGTCAAAGGCTTCCTAATATCTTGCATGCCGTTTCTTTTTTGGATTTGAACCACTTCGGACATGTAGATTTCATCCATGAGCTCCATCCAAATTGGATCAGACAGATGAAAATATTTGTTCTTTTTACTCACTTTTTTTCCCATCACTTGAATATTTTTTCTGCCTTATAGACTAACATTACAAAAGCCAAAGAAACTAGTTTCTTCTAAAATGACCTTTTACCATTAATCCAAAGTACAAGAAATTAAACAAGGAAAGAAATAGCTGAATAAACTACTTCACTCTGATCAGTTTATTTTGGTCATTTGCAAAACTGTTACAAGCCCCTTGTCAGTAGCAATGAATAAATAACTTTATTTTCTGCATCCCTGCTAATCAATCAATCTGTTCATTCACTAGCCACTGCAGTTAATCTTTCCCCTAGTCACATGTTATTTTGAAAGTTTAAAAGTCACTGTTGCAACCAAATAAGAAATATTTTTAAAAGAACATTGTACTGCAACTACCAGTGGGTGCTACCCAGATCTTTTTAAAACAAAATACATTTTATTCAAAAATAAAATTATATACAATAAACCATTCAATGACTCTCAATCCTTTACAAGTGTTTCCATTACGGTCTTTACATTTTCACACTTTTCGCCACCTACGTGGCACTCTGTTATTCCATATTGACATTCCCTTGTTGAGGGATATACACCCTACCCCCCTACCCTCTACTCCCACGGGAGAAGAACCCTAGACTGTGGTTCTTCCCCACCGGGCCCTTGCGATGGTTGCACCAGGTTTGAGTGCATCCCTCAGCACGTACTCCTGCAGCCGAAAATGTGCCAGTTGGCAGCATTCCCCCACGGACTTCTCTACGTGCTGGTAGACCGTCAAGTTTCGGGCCAACCAAAGAGCATCTTTCACAGAGTTGATGATCTGCCGGCAGCACCAGATGTTGGTCTTGGTGTGTGTCCCTGGGAACAGCCCATAGATCAGAGAGTCCTCTGTTACGCAGCTGCTGGGGATGAACGTTGACACTGTCTCTTCCATCCTCCTCCACACCGTCTCTGCGAACCCACAGTGTGCAAAGAGGTGGGTCACCAACTCCTCCTCACTGCAGTCCTCCCGTGGGCAGAGGGGTGTGGAGATGACATTCCGGGCATACAGGAGGGATTGGTCTGGGAGGGCCCCTCTCACTGACAGCCAGGCGAGGTCTTGGTGCCTGTTGGTGAGGTCTGGTGATGAGGCATTTTGCCCGATGAACTGGATGGTCTGCTCAGGGAACCACCCCACTGTGTCCATCACGTCCTTCTCCTGCAATGTCTGCAGGACCTCACGTGCTGACCACTGCCTGATGGCCCTGTGGTCAAAGGCGTTGACCTGAAAGAACTTCTTTACGAAGGACAGGTATGGCAGCAAGGACTAGCTGACAGGGGTGTTGCGCGGGAAAGGGGCCAGACCCATCCTTCGTAACCAGGGTGACAGGTAGAACCTGGACACATAGTGGTACCTGGTGCCCACGTACCTGGGATCCACACACAACCTGATGTAGCTGAACACAAAGCTGGCCATCAGGGTGAGGGTGACATTGGGGACATTTTTGCCCCCGTTGTCCAGGGACTTGTATTGTTTGGTTCTGGCAGGAACACTTCTTCAGAAAGTTGAGAGCAGAACGAAGTGGGATTGCTGAACACTGCCCATCATGCTCATGCAGACCAAGATTTGATGAGGCCAACAACCTTGGCAGAGAAGGGAATATCTGCAAAAGATTATGGAATCACTGGAGATGGAGTATATGGGAGACCAAAATGTAGGTTTGAAGAGTGCCTGGGTCCACACATTCCTAAAGAGGGCTTGGACCAATCAGAACAAGGCTAATTCAAACCAGCCTCTCAGGAATAGGCAATTCAAATCCAGCCAATCAGGTTTGAGCATTAAGCCCACCTATGCTCAGCTCACTTGAGGGGGTATACAAGGTGGTGTCTCTGTGCCTGAGGAAGATGGTCAGGTTCATTGTTACAACATTGTAATCAGTGTCTGTAAGTATGTGACTACTAAGGGCAAAGGATGGTACAGATAAAGAGAGGTGGGAGAGAAAGAAAATGTCCAAAATTTTTATGTTAGTTGTTTTACCAAAACATCTAGAGGTAAAGTCCATAGATGGGAGTCTGGCTTCCAGGTATGCTATGCTGAGCTGTGTCTACAACTCTCTACAGGTTATTGCAGTTACGGGCAGAGCAGTTGCCATACCAAGCCATGTTACATCCAGATAGGATGCTTTCTATGGTGCATTGACAAAAATTGGTTAGAGACAAAGGGGACAGGCCAAATTTCTTTAGCCTCATGAGGAAGTAGAGGCACTGATAAGCTTTCATGGCCATGGCATCTACATGACTGAACTAGGACAGGCTACTGTTGATATTCACTCATAGGAGCTTGAAGCTTTTAAACCTCTTGACCTCAGCACATTGATGTAAACAGGAGCACATGTACCAACTCCATTCCTAAAGTCAATGACCAGGTCTTTTTCTTTTCTAACATTGAGGGAAAGGTTGTTGTCATGACAACAGGTCACTAAGTTCTCTACCTCCTTTTATTCCAACTCAACATTATTTGTCATTAAGTGGTACATCTGCAATCTTGTAGACAGTTAGAGCAGAATCTGACCATGCAATCATAAGTATAGGGATTAGAGTAGCAGGCTAAGGACACAGACTTCTGGGACACCAGTGTTGAGGATAATCATGTCAGAGATGTTGCTACCTATCCTTTGTGACACTTCACAGAGGCAAAAATGTTTAAGAACAAAATTTAAAAGGTGCAACTTGCTGGCTTTTGAGACAGAGACACAAAGGTTCAGCACAGCATTGCAAAAGGAGCACTGCAGGCCTTTAAGCTTTTAGGGTGTAATCTGGAGTTATGGTATATAGCAAATATATATAGCAAATATGGATTGTAGGTTGAATTTTAAATGCAGCACTGAACAATGATCTTCTTGGAGTTGCATTTTGGGGTTGATCATAAACAATCACTGCATTTGACCACTCATGCATATGTAGGCATCCATGTGGCCCAGGCAGTGAGAATTAACACTCATTTTGGGTGTCTGAAGTGTGGGTGTGAAGATGCAGGTGTTTGAAAATGATATGTAATTCAAAGGAAGCATTGTAGATGCAATGCAACTATAGAATTGTCCTGTTACCTTTGATCTTTAGCACACAACAATTAGTATTTTCTATATACCCTAACTCCAGAATACACCTTAACATAATGAAGACATTTCACAAGTGAAAATAAATGCTTTGAGCCACAGTGTTGCTTGTAGCGATGGAAAATCACTTTCACAATCAAGGAGAACGCCAAGAGTTCCTTTTCATCACACGAAGTGTCAGAAGACAAGTCTGAAAATTCTGCACAAGGGAAATCAAGCAATCCAGCAGGCAGAAGGAGAGAGAGAATCCATCTCCAGGTCCCAATCTAGAGTAGCAGACCACACAGTTCAGCTTGATACCTTTGTTTTTGCATAGAGAGTTCAATTTACAATCCATATCACAATGGTTACTCAGAAGAAACTGGTTTTATTTGGTCTGTTCCAAAACAAAAACACAATAACGATACTAGTAGTTTATTCGTCTTTTTCTATTGAGACAAACATACCTCATGTGACCAAGTCAAGAGGTTTGACATCTTTTTCCTGCCCACGGTTCTCCACATTATATAAACTCTATCAAGAGAAAATTACTGGAGAGCCATGGCAGAGAAAATAACCAAGAGAATCTTATAGCCCACTGAAGAAGCAGCTCCTTGAAATAACATGCTGAAATAGCAATTAGTGTCAGCAAGAAATCCATGACAATCAGCACCATTCTATGGTGGTTTTCTTTTCATTTGTTCAAAGGATACCTCGGAAAATGTCATTAATTATCCATCCCAAATTTCTATTGAACTGAGACAAGAATATTTCAGGACTGAAGTCACACTTACACCAGACTTGATAAGGAAAGCAAATTTACTGCCCTGAATGACATTAACGAAGCTCCATATCAGCAGAAGAGATCCTGCAGATGCTGGACATCCAGAGCAATATACACAAAATGCTGGAAGTCAGTAGGTCAATTAGCATCTACAGAAAGGAATAGTCAATGTATTAGGCCAAGACTGGGACAGGGAAGGAAGGGTGAAGATGCCAGAGTAAGGTGATGGGGGCAGGTGAAGGAAGACAAGCTAGAAGGTGAAGCCAAGTGGGTAAACAGAAATGGGGCTAAGAATTGAAATTTTTGGCCACCAGGAAGTTCTGTATTTTGCAGGTGGAGCGGTGGTGCTTGACAAAGCAGTTCCCCAATCCACGTTGGGACTCTCCAATGTACAGCAGATTGTATTGGGAGTACCAGATACAGTAGATGACCCCCACAGATTCACAGGTAAAGTGTTGCCTCACCTTTAAAGACTGTTTGGGGCCCTGAATGGAGGTGAGGGTGGTGGTGAATGGGCACATATACATTTCTGTCGCTTGACTACCATGTCAAACTGAGAATGGGAGTAGGAACTGAAATGGTTGTATATTACTACTCTCCAGCGCAGTACACCTGCTATGTGCCAGGTATAGAGTTAGACCTGGACCTCAGCCCAGAAAGCACATAAGTGTAACACCTGATCCCTGGCCTATTTGATTTACATAAAATGGAATTTATTTCTACTTCAGATCTGCAGCCATAGACTCCACAAAACTCCTCCCAGATTGGCTGCAGAGGCTACTGGTGGTAGGGGTGGGGTGGTAAGGGGTGTTATTCTGACTGAAAGTCTAAGTAATGTTTAACAAGGATCAGTACTGGGAGTTCTATGCTAAAACTGTAGGCAGGCTGATGAGAAAGTTTGCAAATGACACATAAAATTGGAGTGGTGGATAGTGAGGAAGTTGTTGAAGGATTCAGTAGGATAGAGACAAGTTGAAGATGTGGGCACAATGGCAGATGACGTTTTACCTGGACAAGTGCACTTTGGGAGATCAAATGTAACATGAAAGAATACAATAAATGGCAGGACCATTAAGAGCAATGAAGGATCTTGGGGTCCAAAAGTGGCAACACAAGTGGATAGGGTGGTAAAGAAGTATAGAGCACGCTTGTCTTGTCCTGTCCATGCTGCACCAACCACCGCCACTGGGCTATAGACGTGCAGAGCAGTATGGTTAAGTGCTTTGCTCAAAGACACACACCCTGCCTCGGCTGAGGCTCAAACTAACTACCCTCAGATCGTCAGCCCAAAGCCTTAACCACCTGGCCACGCACCAACACCAGTCAAGGTGTTGAGTATAAAAGACAGGAAGTCATGTTGCAGCTATATAAAATCTTGGTTTAGCCCTACTGTGTGCAGTGTTGGACACTGCAATGCAGGAAGGAGAAGCTGCAGAAGAGGTTCACCAAGAAGTGGCTCTCTGTTAACTCAGTAGAGAGTTGAACAAGCTTGCTTTGTTTTCTCTATAGAGTGTTAGAAGCTGAGGCCAACTTGATCAAAGTATACAAAATAAAGAAAAGCAGGAATAGAAGGTGCCTGGAAAACAGCCAGAACTGATGGAAGCAGAGACAATAGCAATGTTTAAGAGGCATTTAGTCAAGCAAGGAATGAACAAATCATAAACACGAGGAAGTCTGCAGATGCTGCAAATCCAAAACAATACACACAAAATGCTGGAACTCTGCAGAGCCGGCAGCATCTATGGAAAAGAATAAAAAGTGAACAATGCGGGCCAAGACCCTTCTTTAGAACTGCGAAGGAAGATGGAAGATACCACAATAGTGGGGAGAAGGGAAAGAAACTAGCTGGAAGGTGATAGATGAAACCAGGTGGGTAGATAAGGTCAAGAGCTGAAGAAGAAAGAATCTGATAGGACAGGAGAGTAGACTATAGGAGAAAGGAAAAAGAGGGGACTCGAGGGAAATAACAGACAGGCGAGAAGAGGTAAAAGGTCAGAGTGGGGAATGGGGAGAGGGGGGAGAAAGAGAGCTTTGTTTACCAGAAGGTGCAATATTCTTGCCATTATGCTGTCGAGATGGAATACAGTGCCCCTCCACTGTGAGGGTGGCCTCATGCACAAAAGGAGGCCATCAGAATGGGAATTGATATTAAAATGTTTGGCCACCGGGAAGTCTCTCTTGTGGGGGATGGTGCAAAGGTGCTTATTAAAGCAGTCCCTCAATTTACAACAGGTCTCACTAATGTAGAGGAGGAAACAGCAGACAGAGTAGCCAACTCCAGCAAATTTTCAGGTGAAGTGTTGCTTCACCGGGAAGGAAGTCTGACCAGTGAGCAATTGGGAGATCAGAAAGCTTTAGAGGGAATTTCACTCAGATTGGGACAAGGAGCCAGTACAAAGTAGCCCTGTGCCATCCCCCTCGACAAAGGGTTACAGGTCACTTTGGTTACAGTTTGGGGAAGGGGGGGTGGCAGGTACAACCTAGCAGAGGCAAGTCATAGTGGTCAGGCCTCTAGCACTGAGTCTGACTCTGTGACTCAGAAGGTGAGGGTGAAGAAGAGGTGCCCTGCGGTGATAGGGGATTCATTAGTTAGGGGAACAGACATGAGGTTCTGTGGACAAGAACAAGATTCCCAGATGATACATTGCCTCCTGGATGCCAGGGTCTGGGACATCTCAGATCGAGTCCTCAAGTGGGAGGGTGAACAGCCAGGGCTCGTGGTCCATGGTCCATGTTGGATGAGTGACACACATGGTGCACATGGTGCAACTAGAGTCCTGAGCTGTGTATATTCCAATGCAAGAAGTATCGTAGGAAAGGCAGATGAGCTCAAGGCATGGATCAACACGTGGAATTATGATATTGTAGCCATTAGTGAGACTAGTGTTGCAGGAGGAGCAGGACTAGCAGCTGGGGTTCTGGGGTTCTGCTGTTTCAGGTGTGAAAGAATTCACAAACCCCCTACAAGCTGTCTCTACTCGTGCTCCAACCTCCCCATCCTCTGCCTCTTCACTTCGGTTCCCAACCCCCTTCAGCTCTAGTTTAAACCCTCCCCAAAAGCATCAGCAAACCTCCCTACCAGGATATTGGTCCCCCTTGGATTCAAGTGCAACCTGTCCTTTTTGTACAGGTCACACCGCAGAAGAGGTCCCAATGATCCAAAAATCTGAATCCCTGCCCCCTGTTCCAATCGTTCTATTCCTTTTCTCACGGTCACGTGGCACAGACAGCAATAACCAAGATTACTACCTTTGAGCTCTTCCTTCTCTGCTTCCTTCTAACTCCCTGTATTCTGCTTTCAGGACCTCCACTCTTTGTCTAGCCATATCATTGGTTCCAATATATACCACAATCTCTGGCAGTACACCCTCCCACTTCAGAATGTTGTGGACATGCTCAGAAACATCATGAACCCTGGTATCTGGGAGGCAAACTACCATCCTTTTTTTTTCACATCCACAGAATCGCCTATCTGTCCCCTCAACTATAGAGTCCCCTATTACCACTCCCCCCCACCTTCCGAGTTACAGGGCCAGACTCAGTGCCACTGGACGGGATAACTGTCAGGAGGGGCCGGATGGACCCAAACGCAGGACACAGGCACTAAAGTACTAGGGGGAGGACAGGATGGGGATGCCATGGCACTTAAGGGTAGCTGGGGTTCAGGCAGATAGAGTTCAGGCAGGCGGAGCGGAGTGGGCTCCCGAAGTTCAGGCAGGCAGGCAGGTCCCCGGGGTTCTGGTAGGCTGCCAGGTCCCCGGGATTCTGGTAGGCTGCCAGGTCCCCGGGGTTCTGGTAGGCTGCCAGGTCCCCGGGGTTCTGGTAGGCTGCCAGGTCCCCGGGGTTCTGGTAGGCTGCCAGGTCCCCGGGGTTCTGGTAGGCTGCCAGGTCCCCGGGGTTCAGGCAGGTCCCCAAGTTCCAGCAAGCAGAGCGGAGCGGGTTCCCAAAGTTCCAGTCAGGTTGGCAGGCTCCTGGGGTTCAGGCAGGCAGACAGGTCTAGGTGACGATAGGCTAGTGGAGAGCCCTCCCTGGGCGTGCCACATGTATCCCTGATAGGGGCACCTCACAGGCGGAAACACCGGAGGCCTGGGCATGACATGGACCCCTAGGCGGGTGCAGGGCACTATCCCAGGGTTTGGGCAGAAGAGAAGGAAGGGGCAGAACCCCCGCCGGGCCACGGCGTGTTGGCCGGATCCGCCTGACAGAGGCAAGGAATAGGAACAGGCAGAACCCCAACCGGGCCGAGGCAGGTCGGCCAGACGTGCCCGACAGGGGCAAGGGGTATGAATGGGCATAGGACCAGGTCAACCAACACAACAGCCATGACAACGGGAAATTCAGAAACAGCCGGCAGACAGCGCAACCGCGCGAAACACAAAACCGAGCGGAGAAGCGGGACCAGCACATGGGAAGAAAGGTGGGAAAGTGGTCCAACCTGGCAATACTGCTACAGGCAGAATAGCCTGATGAAGAGTTGATCTGAGCCCGGACAGGATAACAGAACGCAGAGATGAGTTTGGAGCCGGCAGGGAAACAGAACAAAACAACCACCAGTCTGATCCTAGTCCCAAGGCCCCTTATAAACACCTGCAGCTCAATGAGTCACAGGTGTGTCTCCTTGAACCAGGAGGGTCCTAACTAGATCACGGGTGACGGGAGGGACAACTGCAAGACCTGGAGTCCGGAGCCCCCGGACCGGATCAAAACCCGGAACGCGGTTCCGGACCGGACCCTGACAATAACCATGGGAAGGAGGTTTATAAAAGATGTCAATTGATATTTTGTCTCCAGAAACGGAGACAGAGAGGTCAAGAAGAGGGAGGGAGTGTCAGAGATGGACTAAGTGAATACAGGGCAGGGTTGAAGCTAACAAGACAAAGTTGATGAAATTGATGAGCTTAGCATGGGTGCTTGAAGCAACAGCAATGCAGTCACCAGTGTAGCAGAGGAAGAGTTGAGGAGTATAACCAGGAAAGGCTTTGAACATGTACTGTTCTACATAGCCAACAAAGACGCAGGCATAGTCTGTGCCCATGGCTGCCCGTCAGGTTTGGAGAAAGTGGGAGGAACTGAAGGAAAAATAGTTCAGGGTGGGGACCAGTTCTGCCAGAGGAGGGGGATTGGTTGGTTCTTTTGTTGCGAAAGAAGTGGAGAGCTTGGAGGCCTTCTTGATAGAGGAATGGAATTGTATAGGGACTGGACATCCATGGTGACAATGAGGTGGTCAGGGCAGGGAAATTGAAAGTCTCCAAGGAGATAGAGGGCATGGGAAGTGTCATAGATGTAAGTGGGAAGGGAATCAGCCAAGGGGAAGAGAATGGTTTCAAGGTATGAGGACACAAGTTCAGTAGGGCTGGAGCAGTCAGAGACAATAGGCATATGCGGACAGTCCAGTTTGTGGATCTGGGGTAGGAAGTGGAAGCAAGCAGTGCAATATGATGGCAGTGGTTGGGAGTTCTCCAGAGTGGATGAGGTCAGTGGTGATGTTACTTTAAGATCCACTATGGATAAAAATTCTTGCATAATCAGAAGCTGAATAACTGAGAAGATGAATGAAGTTTTATAATCTCTCATTGTGTAATACCATTATCAAAAAACACAGCAGAGAGCTGAACTGGTAGATATAAAAGTGGTGAGTGTCTGAGTGTGAGAGAGAGAGAGTGAGTGTTTGTGTGTGTCTGTCTGTGTCCCTGTCTGAGGGTGAGAGAGAGAGTGAGTGTGTGTGTCTGTCTGTGTCCCTGTCTGAGTGTGTGTGTCTGCCTGTGCCCCTGTCTGAGTGTGAGAGAGAGAGTGAGTGTGTGAGTCTGTCTGTCTGTGTCCCTGTGTAAGGGATCAGCTGTCAGGCAGCATTGGGTAGTTTGATGAGACGGGCACCAGTTCCGAAAGATAGTTACTGATCATTCAAGCTACCAAGGTGTGCATGTACTCGTTCAAGAGACTGTAAAGGGGTGTGGGCATGTCATAAGAAGTGGGAGATTGCAGAGTCCATGCTCTTGGGTTTTAAGCATGTACTGTTTTAGTGTTATCCTTTCCTTGTCTTTTACTTAATATGAAAATTATTTTTATTTATTTAGAGATAACAGCACAGTAACAGGTCTTTCCGGCCCAATGAGACCGTGCTACCCAATTACACCCATGTGACCAATTAACCTACTAACTCATATGTCTATGGAATGTGGGAGGAAACCAGCACACCCAGAGGAAACCCACACGGTCATAAGGAGAACATACAAACTCCTTACAGATAGCAATGGGAATTGAACCCGGTCACCTGCTCTGTAAAGTGTGACGTTAATCGTTACACTACAACAACACCCAATTAGTGTGGAAATATTTAAGAGAGCTTATACCCAGACACACAAGACCGTAAGACATAGAAGGAGGCCATTCAACCTATCGACTCTGCTCCACCATTTTATCATGGCAGAATCCAGATTCCACTCAAACCTGTACACCTGCCTTCTCGTCATATCCTTTGAAGCCCTGGTTGATCAGGAAACTATCAACTTCTGCTTTAAATATACCCACAGACTTAGCCTCCACTGAGCCTGTGGTAGAGCATTCCACAGATTCACTACTCTCTGGCTAAAAATAAATTTCCTCCTTGCATCTGTTCTAAAAGGTCACCCGTCAATTTTGAGGCTGTGTCCTCTAGTTCTGGATACCCCACCATAGGAAACATCCTCTCCACATCCACCTTATCTAGTCCTTTCAACATTCAGTAGGGTTCAATGAGATCCCCCCACATTATTCTAAATTCCAGTGAGCACAGGCCCAAAGCTGCCAAAAAGCTTCTTGTATGTTAACCCTTTCATTCCCGGAATCATCCTTGTGAACCTCCTCTGGACTCTCAATGACAATACATCCTTTCTGAGATACGGGGCCCAAAACTGTTGACAATATTCCAAGTGCTGCCTGACTAGTGTCTCATAAAGCCTCAGCATTATCTCCTCTTATATTCTAATCCCCTTGAAATAAATTCCCACATTGCATTTGCATTCTTTATCACAGACTTAACCTTCTGTAAGCATCGCACAAGGACCCCCAAGTCCCTCTACAACTCTGCTCTTTGAATTTTCTCCCCACTTAGGTAATAGGGGATAATATTGTTCTTTTCACCAAAAATGCATAATCATACATTTCCTAACACTGTGTTCCATCTGCCACTTTTTTTGCCCATTCTTCCAATTTGTCTAAATACTTTTGCAATTGCATTGCTTCCTCAGCACTACCTACCCATCCACTTATCTTCATATCATTCACAAACTTTGTCACAAAGCCATCAATTCCATTATCCAAACCACTGACAAACAATGTGAACAGTAGTGGTCCCAATACTGGCCCCTAAGGAACACCACTAGTCACTGGCAGCCAGCCAGAAAAGGCCCTTTTTATTCCTGCTCCCTACCTCAAGCCTGTCAGCCACTCCTCTATCCATGCCAGTGTGTTTCCTGTAACGCCATGGGATTTTATCTTGTTAAGCAGTCTCATGTGTGGCACCTTATCAAATGCGTTCTGAAAATCCAAGTATATCACATCCACTGCCTCTCTTTAGTCCACCCTACTTGTTATTTCCTCAAAGAACTCCCAACAGCTTTGTCAGGCAAGATTTCCCTTGACAGAAACCATGCTGACTTTGATTTATTTCATCATTAGTCTCCAAGTACCCCGAAACCTCATTGTTAATAATAGACTTCAACACTTTCCCAACCGCTGAGGTTAGGCAAACTGGACGATAATTTCCTTTCTTTTGCCTTCCTCCCTTCTTAAAGAGTGCAGTCCAATCACAAACAAGAGAAAATCTGTAGATGCTGGAAATCCGAGAAACACACACAAAATACTGGAGGATCTCAGCAGGCCAGACAACATCCAAGAAAAGAGTACAGTCGACGTTTCGGGCCAAAGCCCTTCGGCACGACTCTTCTCCTAGAAGTGGAGTAACATTTGCAATTTTCCACTCCTCTGGGACCATGTCAGAATCATGTGATTCTTGAAAGTTCCTGACAAGTGCATCCATTATCTCCTCAGCAACCTCTCTCAGGACTCTGAGATGTAGTCCATCTGGTTCAGGTGACTTATCCACCTTAAGACCTTTGAGTTTGCCTAGCACTCCTGCTCATGGACCTCTGTCACACTGCTAGTACTACCCACAGTGAAGACTGATGTAAGGTACCTATTAAGTTAATCTGCCATTTCTTTGCTCCCCATTACTACCTCACCAGCATCATTTTCTAGTGGTCCAATATCAACTCTCAGCTTCCTTTTACTCTTTATATAACTGAACAAAATTCTAGTATCCTACTTTACATTATTGGCTAGTTTGCCCTCACATTTAATCTTTTCCCTTCTTATAGCTTTTTTAGTTGCCTTTTGTTAGGTTTTAAAAGCTTCCCAACCAATTTCCCACTCACTTTTGCTGCCTCTTATGCCCTTTCCTTGGCTTTTATGCAGTCCTTAACTTCCCTTGTCAACCACAGTTGCCTACGCCTGCCATTTGAAAACTTCTTCTTCTGTGGGACATATCTATCCTGCACCTTGTGAACTATTCCCAGAAACTTCAGCCATCTCTGCTCTGCTGTTATCCCCACCAGTGTCCTCCTCCAATCCACCTGGATAAGCTCCCTTTATTCCAATGTGATACTGATTCATGTGACTTGTGCTTCTCCCTCTCAAATTGCAGTATGAATTCAATCGTATTATTGTAACACTCAGCTCTATCAACCCACGTTTGTCTAGGGGAAACCACCGTTAGCCTGCCAAACTGTGTCTCACGTTTACATAGATATTGTGTATGCACCCCAGCACAAGCCCACAATGTAAAATGTCAGTCAGTACGCAATGTATGATTAAATGATTACACTTTATAAGTTTTACTGTAACTATAAGGTTAGTGGAGAAACAGAAATATAAATTGAAAAGGAGCCAAGAGTAGAGATTATACAGTTCGTGCACATGTTGGAGCTCATGCAATATCCTCAGTCCACCATTCGATTTCCTCCGAACTCCATGACCCTCGGACTGGGATTAACCTACGGTGGTCTACCAGAGTGCTTCCCGCATGCCCTCCCTCTTCGCTTCTCCTCGCCGAACTTCCTGCGCACCAACCCCGGTTCCCACACATACAGATAGAATAACAAGACTCCCATTGGTTAGTCCCCCTGTTATCAGTAGTTCTAACCCAAACATTTCAGCTACAGAGAAATCACAGAGAAGCCATTTCATTTTAACACTTTAGAGAAACAATTTTATTACTGAGAACCCTACATTATGATCACTGCCTCCTAAGGGTTTCTTGACGTTAAGCACCCTAAGAAGATCTGGATCTAAGATGGCCTTGCTCTGAGAAGGCTCAACTGCTCTAAAATGCCATCTCATAGGCATTCAATAAACTCCCTCTCTTGCAATCCAACACCAACTTCATTTTCCCAATCCCCTTGCATATAAAAGTCCCCCATTGCAATTGTGACAATACCCTTATAATAAGCCTTTTCCAGCTTTTCCAGCTCTCTTTGCAGTCTCAACACCACATCTTGGCTACTATTTGGAGGGTAAATACGATCCCCATGTTTTTCCCCTTGTAGTTTCTTAACTCCACCTACAAAGATTCAACATTCACCCCATGTCACCTCTTTCCAAAGAGGTGCCTTCTTGCCTATTCTTTCGATACAAAGTATATCCTTTGATATTAAGCTCCCAACTATGACCTTCATTCAGCCATGACTCAGTGATGTCATACCGACCAATCTCTAATTGCGCCATGTTTCACTAATAGCTACAACATCATATTTCCAGGTATCAATCCATGCTCTAAGCTCATCCACATTTCTTACAATGTTTCTAGCATTAAAATAAATGCATTTAAGAAATTCTCCACCTCTTATTCTCTGTTTATCACTAACGGTGCAAACAACTTTACTATCTTCTTTTTCTTACTTCTCCCATACATCTGTTCCTACACTCTGGTTCCTCTCCCCCCTTGTATCTAGTTTAAATCTACTGCAGCCTCTCTAGCAAACCTACCTGCAAGAATACCTACCTCCAAACTGCCCAATTATCTATAAATCTGAAGCCCTCCATCCTACACCATGTCTTCAGCCACGTGTTGATCTGAGCTATCTTACTATTTCTAAACCCGTCTGCACATGGCACTGGTAGTATTCCTGAGATTGCTATCCTGGAGGTCCTGTCCTTTAACTTGGCACCTAACTTCCTGAACTCACTTTTCAGGACCTCCTCACTCTTCCTACCCACGTCATTGGTCCCTACATGGACCACGACATCCGGCTGCTCACCCTCCCTCTTGAAAATCCTGAGAACTCGATCCGAGATATCGCAGACCCTGGCACCAGGGAGGCAACAAACCATCCAGGATTCTCGATCTCTTCCACAGAACCTCCTGTCTGTCCCCCTAACTATCGAATTCCCTATCACTACTGCTCTCTTCTTTTTCCTACTTACCTTCTGAGCTGAGGGTCCAGTCTCAGTGCCAGAGACGCAACCACTGCAACTTGTCCCTGGTAGGTTGTCCCCACCAACAGTATCCAAAACGGTATACTTATTGTTGATGGGAATGGCCACAGGGGTGCTCTGCTCTTCCGGTCTATTCCCCTTCCCTCTCCTGACAGTCACCCAACTACCTGTCTCCTGACTCCTAGGGGTGACTGTCTCCCTGAAACTCCTGTCTATTTCTGCCTCTGCCTCCCAAATGATTCGAAGTTCATTCAGCTCCAGCTCCAGTTCCCTAACCCGGTTTGTCAGGAGCTGCAGCTGGATGCACCTTTTGCAGGTGTAGTCATCAGGGACAATTGTACTCGCCTTGACTTCCCACATATTGCAAACGGAGCACTCAACTGCCCTAACTGCTGCCTCCATTACCTACGCCTAAGGTAATTAAATTAATTAAAGGAACTTACCTGGCCTTACCTCACTTGGAGTGAAGCTCATTCTCAGCCTCTGCTCACTGAAGCCTCTCAAGCCAAAGTCTTCCTACACTATCGCCCGCTCCATTAATCTGCTCACTTTTAAAATTCTTGTGCTGCCTCATGGGCCGATTTTCATGTGCTTGCGCAGTCATGCCCCGTTCAAACAGCGGAAGAAATGACCGCCCCTTCTCAATCTGCTCGCTTCTTAAATTCTCCTGCCGCCTCACGGGCCTCACTGCCTCAGTGTCAAGATGATAAGAGGCACAGATAGAGTGGATAGCCAGGGACATCTTTCCAATGATAAGAGGCACAGATAGAGTGGATAGCCAGGGACATCTTTCCAGGGCACAAACAGCTAAAATGAAGGGGCAGCATTTTAAGGTGATTTGAGGAAAGTACGGGGGGATGTCAGAGGTATTTTTTTTACACAGAGATTGGTGAATGCATGAAACATCCTGCTAGGGATGGTGGTAGAGGCACATACATTAAGGGCATATAAGCAATTGTTAGAAAGTTAAATGAATGATTGAAAAATGCAGGGCTATATAGGAGGGAAGGGTTAGGTTGATTTTAAAGCAGGTTATAAAGTCAGCATAACATCATGGGCTGAAAGGCCTGTACTGTGCTGTGATATCTATTTTCTACACTCAGTGTCCACTTTATTAGGTACACCTGTAGGTTAATGCAATTATCTAACCAGCCAATCATGTAGCAGCAACTCAATGCATAAAAGTATGCAGATATGGTCAAAAGATTCAGTTGTTGTTCAGACTAAACTTCAGAATGGGGAAGAAATGAGATCTAAGTGACTTTGACCCTGGAATGATTGTTGATGCCAGATGGGGTGGTTTGAGTTTCTCAGAAACTGCTGACCTTTTTGGATTACCGCAGACAACATTGTCTAGAGTTTACAGAGAACAGAGTGAAAAACAAAAAAAAACAGTGAGCAGCAGTTCTGTGGCAAAAATGCCTTGAGAACGAGAGTTCAGAGGAGAACTGCTAGTCTGGTTCAAGCTGACAGGAAGGCACGCAGAAAGGAATCAGATTTAATATCACTGGCATACGTCATGAGATTTGTTCTTCTGTTCATTGCAATACATGGTAATAAAAATGATACATTACAATAAGGAGTGGATATAAAAACTAAATTAAATAAGTATTGTAAAAAGAGCGGGAGCTACTGAGGAAGTCTTCATGGGTTCATGGGTAAAGGGGAAGAAGTTGTTCCTGAAATGTTGAGAGTATGTCATCAGGCCCCTGTACCTCCTCCTTGATGGTAGCAATGAGAAGAGAGCATGTCCTGGGAGACGAGGGTCCTTAATGATGGATGCTGCCTTTTTGAGGCATCGCCTTTTGTAGGTGACCTGGACATTAGGAGGTTAGTGTCCATGATGGAGCTAGAGCTGGCTGAGTTTACAACTTTCTGCAGCTATTTCTGATCCAGCTGTGCAGTTGCTCCTCCATCCTAGATGTGGTGGGGGATGATGGAGGGGGAACTATTTAGAATGCGCTACATGATACACCTTGAGAAATTTGCAAGTATCTTTGGTGACATACCAATTCTCCTCAAACTGCTAATGAAATATAGCTGCTGTTGTGCCTTCTTTGTAATTGTATCATTATGTTGGACCCAGGTTAGGTCCTCAGAGATGCTGACGTGCAGGAACTTGAAACTGCTCACCCTTTTCACTTCTGATACCTTGTTGAGGACTGGTATGTGTTCCCTCGACTTAACCTTCCTGAAACCCGCAGTCAATTCTTTGGTCTAACTGATGTTGAGTGCAAAGTTGTTGATGTGACACCACTCAACTAGCTGATCTACCTCATTCCTGTATGCCTTCTCGTCACCACCTGAAATTCTGCCAACAACAGGTGAGTTGTTGGCAAATTTATAAATGGCTTTGAGCTGTGCCTAGCCACACTGTCGTGGTTATAGAAAGAGTAGAACAGTGGGCTAAGCATGCATCCTTGAAGTGCACCAGCGTTGATTGTCAGTGAGGAGGAGATGTTATTTCCGATCTGCACTGACTGTGGTCTCCTGGTGAGGAAGTCAAGGATCCAGTTGCAGACGGAGGTACAGAGGTCCATGTTTTGGAGCCCTATGTTTAGAACTGAGGGTATGATTGTGTTTGAGCAGTAATCAATAAACAGCAGCCTGACCTAAGTATTGCTATTGTTTAGATGATCCAAGGCCGAGTTGTGAACTCTGAATGCACAACGCATCGAACTTTGAAGTGGCTGGACTACAGCAACAGGAGACTATAAACATACATATGGTAAACAAAGTGATCACTGATTGTATGTTAAGACTTATTGATGATAAGTGATTAGTAATGGTAAATAATAGTGATTATGATATCATTCTGGTGACAATGAGGATAATGACAATGCTGATGAAATTGATTGGATTGAATTGAATTGAATTGATTTTATTTCCTACATCCTTCACATACATATGAGGAGTAAAAATCTTTGTTACATCTCTGTCTGAATGTGCAAATTATAGTAATTTGAATAAATAGTATGTACAGTAAGATATACCACAAAACAGTCAATATAGCTTAGAAATGTGATTGTGTCAGCGTGAATTAATCAGCCTTGATGGCCTGGTGGAAGAAGCTTTCCCAGAGCCCGTTGCTCCTGGCATTTATGCTATAGTACCATCTCCCGGATGGTAGCAGCTGCAACAGTTTGTGGTTTGGATAACTCGGGTCTCCAGTGATCCTTTGGGCCCATTTTATGCACCCATTGCTGAAAAGTGGGAGGTTCACATCTACAGATGCGCTGGGCTGTCCGCACCACTCTCTGCAGAGTCCTGTGATTGAGGGAAGTACAGTTCCTGTACTAGGCAGTGATGCAGCCAGCGGTGTGTGCCCCTGTAGAAAGTCCTTAGGATTTGGGGACTCATATTGAACTTCTTCAACCACCTGAGGTGAAAGAGGTGCTGTTGTGCTTATTTCACCACAGCATTTTCCAGTGATGTGTACACCAAAGAACTTAAAGCTGTTCACCCTCTCAACCCCAGATCCATTGATGTCAATGTCAGAGTGAGCCTGTCTCCATTCTTCCTGTAGTCCACAACCAGCTCCTGGTGGAAGGTGTAAATATTGCCAATAAATAAGTTTTCAAAGTGATAATTATCTTTTAGCAAATTAAATCTGAACAGATTTATCCTGCAATTAGGTTTGACATTTTCTGAAATGTATTATTCACAGATTGACTGCCTGCAGCATAGCAGTGGCTCTTCACTGCCATGGCCTGAAGGAAGTTAGCGAAATGCAACATTCTTTCTTAACTTTCTTAGTAGTAACTCATCTCAGGATGCTGACATTTTGAGACACTTAGTTCCATCCAGACTCCAGTATTGTGATGGAAAAGGGCTAGAGATCTCGGGAAGCAGCCTCTTCATTATTCTTGTAGCCCAATGAAACAACACAGACACTCAGGAGTGGTGTAGACTGACATTACTGCAAACTGAATTGTTCCAATCAGTCCTTGTGAATAGAATTCAAGTGCATGTTATTGTTGTCACAGGCAAACACACACATGCCGTGTACAAATGTCATGAAAATCAGACTTTTGTAGCAACAGTGCAGTACGTTACATAGAACGCAGAACAAAAAACAGGGTCATAGAGTACTAGCAAAGTACAGCACAGAAGTAGGCCTTTTGGCCCATCTACTCAGTGCTGAACCATTTAATCTGTCTACTCTCATCAACCTGCACTGGGACCATAGCCCTCCATACCCCTATCATGTACCTATCCAGCATCTGCAGATTTCCTCGTGTTTACCTATTCATGCTTTTTTTTAAACATTGAAATTGAACTCCATGCACCACTTGTGCTGGCGGCTCGTTCCACACTCTCATGACCCTCTGAGTGAAGAAATTTCCCCTGATGTTCCCCTTAAGCTTATCACCCTTCACCCTTACCCCATGACCTCTTGTAGTCCGACTCAACTCAGTGGAAAAAGCCTGCTTACATCAGAATCAGAATCAGACTTTAATCGCCAAGTACCTGTGCACATACAAGGAATTTACTTCCGGCAGATGTTGTCTCTCTGCTCACAACAATAATAATGATAAATATAAATGAGAATATAGATTATACATACAAGTAGTGCAATCCAAGTAATAGTTAGCCGACAGTTAACCGGCAGTTAACTGTTCAGCAAAGTGACCGCAGTAGGGAAAAAACTTCTCCAGTGCCTATTAGTCTTACTGTTCTGGATGAGTCCGCTGACGGTGGTGTCGTCTGCAAACATTTACCCTATTTACACTCTACATAATTTTGTATACTTCTACTAAATTTTCTCTCAATCTTCAAAGGTTCCAAAGAATACAGTCCTAACTTATTCAATCTTTCCTTAAAACTCAGGTCCTCCAGACCCAGCAACATCCTTGTTAATTTGCTCTGTACTTTCTCAACCTGATTTACATCTTTCCTCTAGGTAGGTGACCAAAACTGCACACAATAATCCAAATTAGGCCTCACCAATATAGAACATAGAACATAGAATAGTACAGCACAGTACAGTCCCTTCAGCGCACAATGTTGTGCCGACCGTTAAACCCTGCCTCCCATATAACCCTTCACCTTAAATTCCTCCATATACCTGTCTAATAGTCTCTTAAACTTCACTAGTGTATCTGCCTCCACCACTGACTCAGGGAGTGCATTCCACGCACCAACCACTCTCTGAGTAAAAAACCTTCCTCTAATATCCCCCTTGAACTTCCCACCCTTTACCTTAAAGCCATGTCCTCTTGTACTGAGCAGTGGTGCCCTGGGGAAGAGGCACTGGCTGTCCACTCTATCTATTCCTCTTAATATCTGGTATACCTCTATCATGTCTCCTCTCATCCTCCTTCTCTCCAGAGAGTAAAGTCCTAGCTCCCTTAATCTCTGATCATAATGCACACTCTCTAAACCAGGCAGCATCCTGGTCAATCTCCTGTGTACCCTTTCCAATGCTTTCACATCCTTCCCACAGTGAGGCGGCCAGAACTGGACGCAGTACTCCAAGTGTGGCCTAACTAGAGTTTTATAGAGCTGCATCGTTACATCGCGTCTCTTAAACTCTATCCCTCGACTTATGAAAGCTAACACCCCATAAGCTTTTTTAACTACCCTATCTACCTGTGAGGCAACTTTCAGGGATCTGTGGACATGTACCCCCAGATCCCTCTGCTCCACCACGTTACCAAGTATCCTGCCATTTATTTTGTACTCTGCCTTGGAGTTTGTCCTTCCAAAGTGTATCACCTCACACTTCTCCGGGTTGAACTCCATTTGCCACTTCTCAGCCCACTTCGGCATCCTATCTATGTCTCTCTGCAATCTTTGACAATCCTCTACACTATCCACAACACCAGAAACCTTTGTGTCATCTGCAAACTTGCCAACCCACCCTTCTACCCCCACATCCAGGTCGTTAATAAAAATCACAAAAAGTAGAGGTCCCAGAACAGATCCTTGTGGGACACCAACAGTCACAACCCTCCAATCTGAATATATTCCCTCCACCACGACCCTCTGCTTTCTGCAAGCAAGCCAATTCTGAATCCACCTGGCCAAACTTCCCTGGATCCCATGCCTTCTGACTTTCTGAACAAGCCTGAATAAGTCAAATGCAAGGTTCTTATACAACTTCTACATCCCATCTTCTGTACTCAGTACATTGATTTGTAAAGGCCAACGTGCCAAAGCTTTCTTTATAACCTTACCTACCTATGACGTCACTTTCAATGAATTACGGACCTGTATTCCCTGCTCCCTTTGTTTCACTGCACCACTCAATGTCCTAACATTCCCTGTGTAAGACCTACCCTGGTCGGTCCTACCGAAGTGCAACACCTCACACTTGTCTGCATTAAATTCCATCTGAAAAATATTTTTCCAGCTTGTCCAGATCCTGCTGCTAGCCAGGATATTCTTCCTTGCTGCCCACTCACCCTCAATCTTGGTGTCATCTGCAAATTTACTGATCTAGTTAATCACATTATCATCCAGATCATTGACATAGATGACAAACAACAATGGACCAGCACCAATCACAGTAGCACTCCACTAGTCACAGACCTCCAGTCAGAGAGGCAACCATCTACTACCATTCCCTGGCTTCTCCCACAAAGCTGATGTTTAATGACGTTTACAACTTCATCTTGAATGTTGACCGACTGAACTTTCTTGACCAGCCTCCTATGTGGGACCTTTTCAAATGCTTTGCCAATGTCCATGTAAGCAGTAACCACTGCCTTATCTTCATCAACTTTCCTGGTAACTTCCTTGAAAATCTTTATAAGCCACGACCTACTGCACAGGAAGCTATGCTGACTAACCTTAATTGGTCCAAATACTCATTTTTTCGGTCCCTTGGAATACTTTCCAATAATTTTTTCACTACTGATGTCAGGCTCACCAACTTAAACATTATGGTACAGTCCAGATCCTTTGGCTCACAATACTGTGGCAACCTTTTAACCTACTCTAGTATCAATCTAACCCTTCCATCCTACATTGCCCTCCATTTTTCTGTCATCCATGTGCTTACTAAGAGTTTCTTAAATGCATGTAATACAGTATGCCTGCCTCTACCACCACCCTGGAAGGGGGTTCCATGCACTCACCGCTTTCTGTGCAAAAAACTTATCTCCGACACCCCTTTATATTTTATTCTTGAATTGGCCATTTCTACCCTGGGAAAAAGTCTCTGGCTCTCCATTTGATCCAAGCCTCTTAACATCTTGTACCCTCCTATCAAGTCACCTCTCATCCTTCTTTGCTCCAAAGAGAAAAGCCAGATATCCCTCAACCCATCCTCATAATGTATGTTCTCTAATCCAGGCAGTACCCTGCTAAATCTCTAAAGCACACTCTCTAGATTTTTGGTGTTCTTCCTAACATGAAAACATAACAAACTTAAATTAATGCAAATTATACATAACCTACACGTGCAAAAGTAAAAAAATTAATATAACATTAGTGTAAGATTGAGAGAAAGGAAAAGAAGTGGAGGTAGGGCTCTTCAGGGTGGTTTAAAAACTTAATGGCAGTAGGGAAGGAGTTGTTGGTGAGCCTTGAGGTGTGCATCTTCAGGCTCCTGTACCTCCTGGTTGTTGGCAGCATCAAGAAGAGGGCCCAGCCCAGGTAGTTGGGGTCCCGATCATGGGAGCTGCCTTTCTGAGACCTGAGACATGGCCTCTTGTAGATGTCCTCTGTGGTGGATAAAGCAGTCTCTGCGATAGAACTGGTTGAGTTCACCACTCTCCGTAGCCACTTGCACTTTTGTGCATTGGACATTGGAATTGTTCTGCTAAATGACAAAGGTCAGATGTGTCTGATCTTGTGGTATTTCAAAGTGACAAAAATGTTTTACTCCCAACTAAACATTTTAAATATGTATGCTTTATGTTCCAAAATTTTTCCTGGGATGGCAAAGATAATTGAAAAGTGCTGAAAGAAAATCACCAGACTGTTTTATACTGTGTTTCTTGCTTGATTTCCTATTCATTTGGTGTGTCAAGTATCTGCGGATTCACTATTTCTTCCTTTGTGTCACGGCCATAGACTCACTTGATCTCCATTTTTTGAGAGAAAACGCCTATAAGACCATAAGACATAAGAACAGAATTAGGCCATTAGGCCCATCAAGTCTGCTCCACCATTCAATCATGGCTGATCCTTTTTCCCATGCTGACTTTGTCCTGTGTCACCAAAAACTCCATAACCTCATCCTTAATAATTGACTCCAACATCTTCCCAGCTGCTGAGGTCGGGTTAACTGGTCTATAATTTCCTTTCTACTGTTTCCCTCCTTTCCTAAAGAGTAGAGTGACATTTGCAATTTTCCAACCCTTCGAAACCTTTCCTGATTCCAATGATTCTTGAGCAATGGAAGTTTAATTTATTTGTGGTATCAGTACCCATCCGTTCTCACTGTTGTTCGGGACCAATCCCCCCACTGACAGACAGCTTTATATTGCACTTCAAGTTATGAGGGTACAGCATGTAATTCTAGACAACACTTGCATTAAGAATTTCTTAAAGCAATGAAACTTCTCTGCATGTTGAAGCATGTTTATGGATATAATCACTAATTTGAAACTAGCAATTCATTCGGTCATAATTGACCAATGTCATTAAAGATGCTTAAAAAGCTTTCAACTAACTTCATATGGTGCAATATGAACTGGAAAACTAGCAGGCATTTTCATCATGAAATATTCTCACGATTAATCATTCTTAATTATCCTGTGAGACAAGGAGAAACAGCCTGAAGAGCTGCTTTATCTTACCACAGTTTTAGATCACAATTATTGTCAAGTTCTTTTCTAATGAACTTCATGACAAGATACTCTTAGCCGCTAAGTATAAATAAATAGCACTTATTAACTAAATCACAGCCTTGCTTTTATTTGTCTAAAACAGGATAAAATATTTCATTGCAGCAAAGATGTATCACAAGATTTTTAACTAGTACAGACTAGATATGGCTACATATTGGAAAACAAAAAGCTATGGGGTAATTTGATAGATGTGTTAAAAAGTTTGACAGGTTCATTAAAACATACTGTTACCAGTGTTTTAAACAAAAGACCTGCATTTATATTGCATTTTCCATGGCCTCACGTCATGCAAAATTCCTGAGCAATAAATGAAGAACCTCCGACATGTAGCCATGGACTGTTTAGATATTAATCATACAGCAACCAGTTTGCAAACAGCCAGCTCCTATCATTCATGACAGGATAATCTATTCCAGTGATATTAACTGAAGAACAAATATTGGCCAGAATATTGGAAGAGAAGAATATGTAACCTCACCTTAATCTCATCATGTGAAAAGCCCCTCAATTTGCCTTTAATCAAACTTTTGAACATCCATCTTCATGTCTCTTTCTTTGGTTCTGCAACAGACTTTATTTAACTAAATTCCTTGGAAGTTAATTAATGCTCTAGGGAATTTCTCCCGACAGAAAGCTCAAAGTAAATACAATTTTTTTGATTGTCATTTTTTCATGGATTTTATTTATACTTTTCTAACGCAGTTACTGGGAAAGATTAAATTAATTGATTAAAATAGACCAGTATCATAATTAAGTTCAAAGTTCAAAGCACATTTATTATCAAAGTATGCATTCTTTCTACAGTCTTGAGTTTCATCTTCTTGCAGGCAGCTACAAAACGATGAAACCCAAT
Organism: Hypanus sabinus; assembly: GCF_030144855.1. Taxonomy (NCBI): domain Eukaryota; kingdom Metazoa; phylum Chordata; class Chondrichthyes; order Myliobatiformes; family Dasyatidae; genus Hypanus; species Hypanus sabinus. Next base: position 63,831,472 of record NC_082718.1, on the reverse strand, counting down.
AGAACCATTTAAAACAAATCATCAAGCAGCCAATGTGCAGCAAAAAAATGGCAAACAATAAAAGTAAGCAAATAGCATTCAGAACTGAAGTTCACAGAAGTGAGTCCATACTGTGATAGTTGCAGGCTAGAAGCACAGCTCGATGCAGAGGCGGAGCAGCGACTGAATCAGCCTGGACACCTTGACCTTTGCAATCTGGTCAGGCACTTAAATCTGCCCCTTTCGAGACTTCAGGTCCCACCACAAAAATGCCAGGGCATACAGGTGGTTCAAAAGCTCAATCCCACAATTTAAATTGACCAAACAGTGGATCGTGCCTCGCATTAAGACCTGGGTTCCGCCATGGCAAAGCGCTCTGGGCCCAGCGATTTGCTTCAGATCTAGATTTCGCCACCAAAGAAGCTGTTCCTGACCTCTCCAAATCGGCTTGGCACTTACAGCTATCCACCCTTGCACCGGGTTAGTTGGGCGGGTACTGGACTCCTCTGTCTCGTACTCTCCTCTTGTTCAGTCCAGTCAACACAGTTCCAACTGCAAGTGTGTCAGTTTTGCAGCGAACCAGCAGGGCACATCTCTCGAAGTCGCTTTGTCTTCATTCTTTTCTTCATTGTTCACCACAATTTACTTCAAAAAAGTGTTATTAGTAATATTTTTAATTGAATTTCTTTGCTTTTGAACTAACAGTAAGCTATCACATGCCTTTGGTAGCACCATCTTAAACCGAAAATGATTGAGGTTTGATAGAGGTATACAAAATTGTGAGGGGTATGCGGTAAATATAAGCAGGAATTTCCCACTGATGTTTGTTTATATTAGAGCTAGAGGTTATGTGTTAAGGGTGAAAGACAAAATATTTAAGAGGAATATGAGGAGGATCTTCTTCACTCAGAAGGGTGGTTGTTAGGTTTTATAGCTCCAGAAACTAAACAAAAGAAAAAAATACAGAAGTCGGGATATTTATTTACTTAGTTTTTTTTGTCTTTTCTTTTAGTGAGGTGCTCACATATGACTTGGTGGCATAATGATGTATGCCATTCATGTACTTCTTATATATAACCGATAATGAATTCTGTAAACAAACAAAGAACGCTTAATTGAATAATATATTTACAATATTACTCAAATATTAAATACACAACTCTACTTCCTGCTTAGCTACAACCTCCAACTCGAATATTGCTCTCTGGTCATTGTATGTATTATAATTATATTACAATGAAACCCCGATTTTCTTGGCTGCGTAAGTCTAGGAAAGACAACCTCAGGCCCCGCCAAACTTGTGAGATTGAGGCAGAACTGATCCCACCCCAAACCCCGGTTTGTGTGGATGCTGTGTAACTTGCTACCCTGTTACAAATTAGTGCCATGAAATAACAGGCATATGATTAAATGAATTATATTTATGAATCTTAACTAAAGGGTTAGTAAATAATAACAAAAAGAAAGGGGCCCATCCTAATTAAACAGTCAAACGTGCACAAGTTGGAGCTCAACTTGAACTTCTCTGTCACTCACGCAGTGGGCCCTCGGTCAGCGTGAAAGGACACGCCACCTTCCGAACGTCGCTCGCAATCCAGAGAGGTCTCCTACCGGATTGTATGCTAGGACCAGTTCTCCCCAGCATCTTCCCTCTTCATCTCCTCTTGAACAAAAGCTCCAATCCTAACCTTAGTGTCTCTCACCAGAGGAACCTCCCCTTAATCTGACCATCCTAACTGGATGGCAGACATTTTGCCTCATCTCTTATCTTCAACAGTAACCCAAACAAGCATGAAAACAGAATAGACTGCTCTTACAAACTGCCAAAATGAAATACATACAGCATAACAGTAAAAATATGAACCAGGTCATTACAACTATATAACATAAACATCTACATTGAAGTAGATTTTAAATTGTCCCATTCAGACATTAAGATAGGTGAGCTTCTGACTCAGTGTAGTGTGCTCTGCTGACATTCTTTAGACTCTGGACAAACCGACCACCAAACCATTTGTTGCTGGGTGGTACAGTGCAGACGTAATATGCCTTTTCTTTTCATTTTTAGGAATGATTGAAACTGTTCTGCTGCAAAGTGTGGTCCATTGTCACTGACTAAGTGTTCTGGAACATCAGACCTTGAGCAGGAGCTTCTCAACACATCAACGGTGTACCGTCAGTCTGTCGTGGAGGCTGCTGGGAACCCTTTGGGCCACTTTGTAGCTGCATCCACTACTACAAAGAAATTTGTTCCCATGAACAGTCTGGCAAAATCCACATGAATCTTTTGCTAGAACAATGCAGTGTACTGCAGATTTCGAACACAATGATCTTTAGTCAGTTTAGGAACTTTCCTCAATTGGAATTCACGAGTCAACCAGTCTACATTTATTGAAGACTGAAATTGGCCTGACCCACCGGACTGGTGTAGAGACACAGTGTAGTCTGTACATGAAGAAGTGAAACAATGAGGTAAGGAAGTTTTCACAGTAATAATGAGAATTATCAATAGGTACATTTAATGTCAGAGAAATGTGTACAATATACATCCTAAAATTCTTTTTCTTCATAAAAATCCATGAAAACAGAGGAGTGCCCCAAAGAATAAATGACAGTTAAATGTCAGAACCCCAAAGCCTCCCCCAGCTCCCCCTTCCCACGCATAAGTTGCAGCAAAGTGACAACCTCCTCCCCACCAGCAAAAAAGCATCTGCACCCTCCACTGAACACTCAACCATGCAGCAAAACATAAATAAAGACACAGACTTGCAGTACCCCAGAAGGGGAGACATAACAAAACAACTCGCCGATTTATGGTGGTCTGTCGCTTTTTCCAAGCTCTGTGCCCAAAGAACTCAGGTCCCTGGGCACACAGCCAGAAGTCAGCTTGCTGCTTTCCATCATCCGTGTACGCCCACAACACCAACCTCGAATCCGCCCGCCTCCAGAGCCACAAAAATCCAGCACCCTGAAGGTGCGTTAGTCTTCCCGGTTGTGCCCTTTTTCAATATGAAAAGCGGCCGGTCGTGAGACCCTGAGAGCGGGTCCCACTTCTGCAAAGAACTGAAGTCAGCGTGTAACTCCAGATCAGGGTCTTCAAAAGAACCCTGAAAGGGAAAAAAAGAGATAGTATAGATAGAAATAGAGCTGTTTCTGAAGATGCAAGCAAAGGAGTCAGCGTTATTAGTTGTTGATTACATTTAAACTTGAAATCAGACCTTGGATTCATTTAGATGATATACTGTGATGTGTGTAGGTGCTTTTTGTTGAGCCAAAGAACAAAATTCAGAGAAGTCTGTGGATGTTCTCAGTCTCAGTGACAACAGCTCAATTTACACCTTGTACAGAAATCTAAAACAAAATATAATTCACATTCAAAGACATGTTTCTATCAGCAAAGCCAACTTGTCTTTTGAGCACTAATTGCTATGTACAGAAAGTATACACAAGATCAAAGGCACTTACTTGGTGCTAAAATGAGGACGGCAGTGTGAGTGAACAGAAATGAGATCAGTTTTACATTTTCACCTAACTTCATTGTTGCACAATATATGTAATTCAATCTCTGAGGGATACCTTCACAAGACATTGCCAATAACAGAAAACAGTTCTTAAAAGAGAGTCTGTGGTGTCAAAGAAAGAAGGCTGTAAGAAAGAAAGATATAATACCCTTTGCTATCTCGCTGTGTGTGGTTACTTATTCATTGCTCCAATTTTGAGCAACATTCCAGAAACAGCTCCTATGTTATGAATAGATAATTTATTGGTTGTTGGCAAGAAGGTGTCCAGGGCTCAGGAGGAATTGTTCATTTCTTCTGAATAGTGTATGTATTCTTTTGTTTCCAACTGAAAGCCTCAATTTAACACATAATCGAAAGGGCAGCTAATCTGACAACACCAAGAGTAACTAGACTTGCTGAATTAAGTGCTGAGATCATGGGAGTGGGTCTAAAGCTTTTGAACTCTTGAGGCATAAACATTGGCAAATTGACATACATCAAAACTTTTACAAGCGAGTAGGAATAACAGGACTTGAGTTCCTGAGTTATTGGGAAAGGTTGGATAGGTTAGGACAATTCCCTGGAGGGGAAAGTTGATAGAAGTATACAGAATTATGTGGGGTATAGATAGGGTAAGTGCAAGGAGGCATTTTTCCACTGAGGTTGGGTGAGAGTAGAATTAGAGGTCATAGGTGGGTGGAAGGTGAAATATTTAAGGGGAACCCGAGGTGGAAGTTCTACTCAGAGGGTGCAAGTGTGGCTGAGCTGCCAACAGAAGTGGTGGATGCCGGTTCAATTTTGATATTTAAGAGAAGTTTGGATGAGTACATGGATTGAGGAGTATGGAGGGTTATGGTCCAGGTGCAAGTCAATAGGACTAGGCAGAATAATAGTTCAGTAGCAAATAAGTGGTCTGAAGGGCCTGTTTCTGTGTTGTAGTGCTCTCATCAGCATCCGTATGTCTTGAGAGACGATGGTGTGACGTTCTTCTGATGGCTCTTGGGATTGTAGACTTGGGACTATTTGCACTTTCTGGAGTGGCAGTCCAGCCCTACTCTAGAGTGACCATCTCTTTCACAGCGGTTGCAGGTGAAGGAGGAAGCTGCTCTGGCTTTTCTTCTGGCTCTCTTGTTGATGAGCGTGTTGGTCCTTGCTACCTCAGCACGTTGTACACTGTTTTTGACTGAGGCCCTCCACGCTGTCCGGACTTCAACTGTTTCCGCCCATGTATTGAGGTCAATACTTGCCAGCTTCATGTCTCCCTGTAGTGGAGACATTGTCTTCCTTGTGGGTAATAACCCTCACTCGGCTCACCATGCAGCACATCCTTGGGAAAGTGTCCCTGGTCCGTTCGTTTGACATGGACAACCACCTGAGGCGTCTGTGACTGCTGAAGATGTCAGCCCGCTGTAGAACCTCTGCATTGATGATTCTGACCTGCCTGAAGATGTGCAAGATACTCCTAAGGCAACATAAGTGGAACAGGTTTAGCCTCTTCTCTTGGCTGATGTGTGGCATCCAAGCCTGGCTGCCGTAGAGAAGTGTGCTGAGCACTCATGTCTGGTACACAGGCAGCTTGGTCTTCGTCAGTTGTCTGTAGTTCCACACTCTCTTGTTCAGTCTGGCCGTGACAATTTCAGCTTTGACAATCCTGTTATTTGCCTCTGCTTTGAGGGATAGGGAACTGGTGAGAGTGCAACAATCAATGGTGATGTTTGGGGGAGATTTTGCTCCCCGGGCCATGACGTTTGTCTTTTTCAGACTGATGTTTAACCCAAACTCCTTACAGGCATGGGCGACGCGGTTAATCAGTTGTTGGAGTCTGCCTTCAGTGTGTGCTACCAATGCTGCATCATCTGCAAACAGCATCTTGAGGATGAGGGCTGTTCTAACTTTGTCTTGGAATGCAAGCATGTGATGTTGAACAACTTGACCATCAGCCCTTGTGTGAAGGTAGATGCCTTTAGCGCAGGCATGGGCAAACTACGGCCCGGGGGCCATATGCGGCCCATTAAGCTTTTTAATCCGGCCCGCATAACTTGATGAAATTATATTAATAAACCTTGTTAACGTTTTTTCCCCGCAATTCTGGTGTTTTCCCAATAGATGATGCACTCTATATACATTGACCTTTGTTGAGGTGCAGCGTATTACTCCACATTTGCGCTTTACTCTTTGTTCAGCTCGACCTATTTGTGTGAACAGGCGTTCAGCGTCATGAACATCAACAAAGCCAGCCACAGATCCAAGTTAACTGACCAACACCTCAGATCCAAGTTAACTGACCAACACCTCAGATCCATCCTGAGAATCGCCACAACAAAACTAAATCCAGACTTTGATGTGCTGGCTAAAAAGGGAGACCAACAACACTGTTCCCACTGAAATCAAAAATAAGTTTCTTCATTGTGCTATGTAAAAAATGCATTTGAAAATATTTTTTTCAATAAGCCTTACATGTTGTATGTCATTTCTGTTAAGTGATGGACATGAGTAGTGCGCAGGTGCACGTACGTTCTCAAAATAAAAAAATGCGCTCCAGATCAAATAACGCGCTCCGCATACTGGCGCGCTGTCACTGTTCTGTCCTTGTGCTGGTCGTTGTTGAGTTTTGGCACAGGGGACAATTGAATAAGAAGGAGCAGGACAAGTAGACCTGCATCTCCTACCGTTTTTGAAATAAAGACAGTCAGGAGGAGAGTGATGATGATAATATCTTGAAGGATAACAGAATTTTCAGTGCTTTAAAATAATAACTGTTACTATTAAAAAAAGCTGTATTTTATTCATTTAATTTTCAGTGTTTTAAAAGTCATTTCAATAAATAGCTAAATACCATGGGACTTCAAAGACAGATATTATGTTGTAATGCATTTGTTCATTTTCAATTGAAATTAAAGCACATGTTTTCTACATATCCCATGATATTTTATTTTCTCTTATGAGGTGTATTACCAAAACACTCTGTCCATCTCCTCCTGGTCTGGCCCCCCTGTCAAATTTTAGAACCCTTTGTGGCCCTCAAGTCAAAAAGTTTGCCCACCCCTGCTTTAGCGTATTCAGCACAGTGCACAGTGATGGAGAAGGAGATTCCAAAGAGGGTCAGTGCCAGGTCACAATCTTGTTTCACTCCACTGATCACTGGGAAGGCATCAGAAGTTTCTCCATTGAAGCAGACAGTTTATGCTGTTATGGAAGGATGATATGATGCTGTGCAGTCTTGGTGGGTAGCCGAACTTTAGCAGGAGGTTGAAGAGTCTGTTTCTGCTGACGAGCTTGAATGCCTTGGTCAGATCAGTGAAGGATGTGTACAGTGGCTTCTGCTGCTCCTGACACCTCTCCTGCCACTGGTGCAGCGGATCATGTCTGTCTGTAGACCTGCCTGCTCTGAGCCCGCAATGGGTAAACTCTGGAAGCAAGGCTCTGAAGTCATGCAAAGATGATGCGGGCGATCATTTTCCCTAAGGAGGCAGATGCTACGGTAGCTGTTACAATCACTACGATCGCACCTGGTTTTGTATAGTCTGACAATGTTGGCATCTCGCATGTCTTGGGGGCCCATAAGACCATAAGCCATAGAGCAGACTTTGGGTATCTGGTCCATCAAATCTGCTCTGCCATTCAATCATGGCTGATCTTTTTATTCCCCTCCTCAGCCCCAATCCCCAGCTTGTAACGGTCCAGTCCGTGGATTCCACACTCTGGTTATTCTGTTTGTCCCTTGTTCCATTTGGCACCTGATTCTCGTTTCGGGCTGGCAACATAAATAGCTCTGGGGACCAGTGATTCCTTGCTAGATTGTCCCTGTCAGAACCTCATCAGAAACTCACTTCAAGAAGCTCGGTGTCAGTAATCTCATCAGTAACCCCATCAGAACCCCATCAGGAACTCAACAGAAACTCACTCCAAGAAGGAGTCCCGGCCAAGTCCAAGAGCCGAGCCCAATTGAGTCCAAGAACCAAGATCCAAGTCCAAGTCCAGAGTCAAGTCCAAGTCCAGAGTCAAGTTCCAAGTCTAAGTCCAGGTTTTCCAGTTAGTCACTCTACACCTACATTCATGCTATCATTTTGTCCTCGCTCCTTGGCTTACCTAGCATTCTTAATAAACATAAATCCAGTTCCCAGTACTTCAGTGTCTGTGTCTTGCATTTAGGTCCACTACCATTGCCCCTCGCAACACAGCCTTCATCTGATAACCTTTGATGCCGTGTCCAATCAAGAACCTATCAAGCTCTCCCTTAAATACACTCAACAACCTGACCTCCACATCTGCCATTCCACAAATTCCACAAATTCACCACCCTCTAGCTAAGGAATTTCTCTGCATTTCTATTTTAAATGGATGCCCCTCTAACCTGAGGCAGTCTGCTCTTGTCCTTTCCACAATCTTTCCACATCTACTCTGTCTAGGCCTTTCAACATTCAAAAGGCTTCAATGAGATTTCCCTCATCCTTATAAATTCCAGCAAGTACAGACCCAGAGTCATCAAATGTTCCTCATATGATAAACCTTTTATTCCCAGAATCATGCCTGTGAACCTCCTCTGAAATCTCTCTAATGACAGCGCATCTTTTCTTAGATGAGGAGCCCAAAACTGTTCACAATACTCAAGGTGAGGCCTCTCCAGTGCCTTATAAAGCCTCAGCTTCACATCCCTGTGAAGCTGTACAAGTATAAAGCTCTTGTACTCTAGACATGTTGAAATGAATGCTAACATTGCATTTGCCTTCCTCACAACTGACTCTACCTGCAAATTAACCTTTAGGGTGTTCTGCACAAGAACTCCCAAGTCCCTTTGCATCTCAGATTTTTGAATATTTTTCCATTTAGAAAATAGTCTGTACATTTATTTCTACTACCAAAGTGCATGACCATGCATTTTCCAATATTGTATTTCATTTGCCATTTTCTTGCCTGTTCTCCTAATCTGTCTAAATCCTTCTGGAGCCGACATGTTTCCTCAATACGACCCGCTCCTCCACCAATCTTTGTATCATCTTCAAACTTGGCAACAAAGTCATCTATTGCATTATCTAAATCATTGACATACAGCATAAAAAGAAGCAGTCCCTACACCAAACCCTGCGGAACACCACTAGTCACTGGCAGCCAACCAGAAAAGGATCCTTTTATTCCCATTCACTGCCTCCTACCAATCAGCCAATACTCTAACCATGCTGGTAACTTTCCTGTAATGCCATGGGCTCTTAGCTTGGTAAGCAGCCTTATGTGTGGCACCTTGTCAAAGGATTGCTGAAAGTCCAAATATTCAACATCTACTGCATCCCCTTCATCTATCCTATTTGTAATCTCCCAAAGAATTCCAACAGCATTGTCAGGCAAGATTTTCCCTTAAGGAAACCATGCTGACTTTGTACCATTCTGTCCTGTGTCACCAAGTACTCCATCACCTCATCCTTAACAATTGATTCCAAAACCTTCCCAACCACTGAGGTCAGGCTAACTGGTCTATAATTTCCTTTCTGCTGCCTTCCTCCTTTCTTAAAGAGTGGAGTGACATTTGCAATTTTCCAATCCTCTGGAACCATGCCAGAGTCCAATGATTTTTGAAAGATCATTACTAATGCCTCCACAATCTCTACCGCTTCTTCATTGTAATAGTAACTGCACTCACTTCTCTTCCCTCTCACCTTTCAACATCTGGCACTCTGCTAGTGTCTTCCACAGTGAAGACTGATGCAAAATACTCATTTAGTTCCTCTGCCATCTCCTTGGTCCCATTATTGTTTCTCTGGCCTCATTTTCTAATGTCCCTATATCACTCCTTCATCATTTTTCCCAGAAGCTCACGCCATTGTTGCTCCACTGTCATTCCTGCCAGCATCTCTGTCCAATTTACTTTGGTCAACTCCTCTCTCATACCATTGTAATTTCCTGTAATTTGCTGAAATACTGCTATGTCAGATTTTACTTTCTCCCTATCAAATTTCAAGTTGAACTCAATCATATTGCTGCCTCCTAAGGCTTCTTTTACCTTAAACTTCATAATCACCTCTGGTTTATTACATAACACCTAATCTGGTATAGCTGATCCCCTAGTAGCTGATCAAAGAAAAACTGCTCTGAAATGCCATCTCATAGGTACTCAACAAACTCACACTCTTGAGATCCATTTCCAACTTGACCTGCATGTTGAAATCTCACATTATGTGGCCTTTCTCCCAACAAAGACACAGAAGCTCGTGTAGATGATGCAGCAAGGCAGGCATCCTGCTCTTCAAGACTTCAGGGGCAATTCCATCTTTCCCTGAGGTTTTTCCACTGGTGAGACAGTTGATAACTTTGCTGAGCTCCTCCATAAATGGCAATGCATTAGGCTTTCCGTGACTGGTAAGTTAGGTATTGCCTCCAGGGCAGCAACAGTTATCATGTTCCAGATTGCATACAGCTCCAGGTAGGGCTCTAGCCAAAGTTCAAGCTGCTTGCTGTGGTCCGTGATCACTACCCCATTTTCCCAGTTCATTGAGGCTGTCTTGGTGACTGAAGGGCCTGTAGCTGACTTGTTGCCATCAAACATCTCTCTTGCATTTCCACAGCTGCACAAGTTCAGCCGGTAGTTGTTTGTACAACATTGGGCAGTTTGTTCCCAGCAGGTCTGAGGTCAGCACGTGAGCTGGTGTGGGGGGTTTCTCATGGTCTCAGTCACTTGCTCCATTTCTTCCCAGTGTGCTTCATACCAGTCTGTATTCTTGTGCTCCTATTTTCTAAATGTTGTTGTGGCTGAGCTGTAGATGGCATCACGGAGTTGTGATCACTTGCAGTCAATAGAGGTACTGTCACCAGAACTGTTCATTGCATCTTCAAAGGCGTCTGTGATTGCTGTACTCTGTCGGAGGGGCTGTACAGCAGGTGTTGATGTGAGATCGGCCCTTGGTGTTGGAATGATGGGGCTAGCCCCACTCCACTGACAACAAGAGAGTGCTCTGTGTCGCTGTTTGCACTGTGGTAGCTACGAGTGCCAAGGCCACTGTTCTGGTCCCGGTGCCTGGAGATGATAAGGTCAAGCTGATGCCAATGGTGTCATCGATGTCTCTGGAAGACCTTACACTGAAAATATGTGTTGATGATGCACAGTCCATGATGGCAGCACAGCTCTAGCAGTCTCCGGCCATTTTCATTCCCATTACCGATGCCATGATGGCAGCACAGCTCTAGCAGTCTCCGGCCATTTTCATTCCCATTACCGATGCCATGATGGCAGCACAGCTCTAGCAGTCTCCGGCCATTTTCATTCCCATTACCGATGCCATGATGGCAGCACAGCTCTAGCAGTCTCCGGCCATTTTCATTCCCATTACCGATGCCATGATGGCAGCACAGCTCTAGCAGTCTCCGGCCATTTTCATTCCCATTACCGATGCCATGATGGCAGCACAGCTCTAGCAGTCTCCGGCCATTTTCATTCCCATTACCGATGCCATGATGGCAGCACAGCTCTAGCAGTCTCCGGCCATTTTCATTCCCATTACCGATGCCATGATGGCAGCACAGCTCTAGCAGTCTCCGGCCATTTTCATTCCCATTACCGATGCCATGATGGCCAAGGTGAGAAGTGGTCAGCTCCAACTCTGGCATTGAAGTCTCCCAGCAGGTACAATCCCTCAGTGCTTGGGATTCTAGATATTGCCTCCTCCAGAGCCTGGTAGAGCTGCTCTTTGGTGAAGAACAAAGTGTTGGGGCATCAATGCTCAGGAGGTTTACAGGGCCAGAAAGCGACGATGAGCGGAGAGCACGGATCCTTTCTGTTTCGCCTGTTCCTGGTTTCATAGTTACAATGATAGAGCTCCTTTCTGAAAAGCCAACTCCTTACTGCCTTGGGTCCTCATGAAGGAGACCCTGCCAACAGAAGGTGGAATTGGACTCTCTGATGGAAACTTTACCCGCCAAACAGGTCTCCTGGAGGCAGGCAAAGTTGACGTTCAGCCGAGTGAGCTCCCTGTCAATGACTGCTGTTTGCAGGGCGAAGAGCCGGCACCTTCCTAGCTTTCATCCTTCTACCCGGTGCGGACTCACAGTTTGCTTGGCGAGGTGAACTCTGAGCTCCATGGACCCAGTGAGACAGGCGAGCAGTGGCGGGACAGCACCTTCCTGGCTGGGGGCTGCCCAACTTGAAGCAGGTGGTAGCTGTCCATTGAGATGCAATGATCTCTCCCACTGTCAGAAGTCGCCCCTATGGCAATCGCTAACTGCCACTTCCCGCGTCGTGCTGATAACTTGCGACATTGATGGAGTGTCCTCTCCATAATGCCAAGGGCCCGGGTGAGGGCTTTTGGAGATCGTTGTTGGCAGTGTCCAACAGAAAGGAAGAACCAATACAGTTGGTGTCAGTGCAGCTGCAGGAGTTGCCAGAATGTGATGCCCATTCACTCCAGATCTTCTGTAGGGGATTACTCTCTTAGCCTCTGCCCTTCCCAAGGCACACACAAGGCAGTGCGACTATATGGCTGTTCCTCCATAACCTCCAGAAATGATATTTCACTGAAATTTCACGATAAATGTCACTGAGATTTGATCCAGAAATCAACTGGAGCGACAATGCTGTCAGAGGCGCAGCTGCCATGCACTGCCACCACCCCCCCAGCCGGGCCGGCACATCCGTGAGGTCTCCCCACCCTCCCAGCAGCCGACCAGCGCTGCCACCACCCCCCCCCCCAGCCGGGCCGGCACATCCGTGAGGTCTCCACCCCCCCCCCAGCCGGGCCGGCACATTCGTGAGGTCTCCCCACCCCCCCCCCAGCCGGGCCGGCACATCCGTGAGGTCTCCCCACCCCCCCAGCCGGGCCGGCACATCCGTGAGGTCTCCACCCCCCCCCCCCAGCCGGGCCGGCACATCCGTGAGGTCTCCCCACCCCCCCCAGCCGGGCCGGCACTGCCACCAACCACCCCCCCCAGCCGGGCCGGCACATCCGTGAGGTCTCCCCACCCCCCCCCCCAGCCGGGCCGGCACATCCGTGAGGTCTCCCCACCCCCCCAGCCGGGCCGGCACATCCGTGAGGTCTCCCCACCCCCCTCCCCCAGCCGGGCCGGCACATCCGAGGTCTCCACCCCCCCCCCAGCCGGGCCGGCACTGCCACCAACCCCCCCCCCCCCAGCCGGGCCGGCACTGCCACCAACCCCCCCCCCCAGCCGGGCCGGCACTGCCACCAACCCCCCCCCCCCCAGCCGGGCTGGCACATCCGTGAGGTCTCCCCACCCCCCCCCCCCAGCTGGGCTGGCACATCCGTGAGGTCTCCCCACCCTCCCAGCAGCCGGGCCGGCACACCTGTGAGGTCTCCCCCCACCCCCCAGCCGGGCCGGCACATCCGTGAGGTCTCCCCACCCCCCCCCAGCCGGGCCGGCACTGCCACCAACCCCCCCCCCCCCCAGCCGGGCCGGCACATCCGTGAGGTCTCCCCACCCCCCCCCCCAGCTGGGCTGGCACACCCGTGAGGTCTCCCCACCCCCCCAGCCGGGCCGGCACATCCGTGAGGTCTCCCCACCCCCCCCCCAGCTGGGCTGGCACACCCGTGAGGTCTCCCCACCCCCCCAGCCGGGCCGGCACATCCGTGAGGTCTCCCCACCCCCCCCAGCCGGGCCGGCACATCCGTGAGGTCTCCCCACCCCCCCCAGCCGGGCCGGCACTGCCACCAACCCCCCCCCCCCCAGCCGGGCCGGCACTGCCACCAACCCCCCCCCCCCAGCCGGGCCGGCACACCGGTGAGGTCTCCCCACCCCCCCCCAGCCGGGCAGCCCTGCACCCTGCACCTGAGCCTCCAGGCTGATTCGACCGACACACGCCCGAGCCCTATGACTCTATGAATTAAAAACACAACATGCTGGCAGAACTCAGCGGGCCAGAGAGCATCTTTGGGAGGAGGTAGTGACGACGTTTCGGGCCGAAACCCTTCATCAGGAGTGAAGTAACATGGGATGGTCAAGGGGGGATAAGAAGTGGGGGGAGGGATGAAGTAGAGAGCTGGGAAGTGATAGGCTGGAGGGAAATGGGCTAGGGGGAAGGTGGAGAATTATGGGAGATAAAGGAGAAAGAAAGGTAGGGCTGGGAGGAGGTTATAGTGAGGGGGAAAGAAAGAGAAGGAGAACTAGACTAAAATAATAGATAGGGATGGGGGTAAGGGGGGGGGCAGGGGTATCAACAAAGGTCAGTGAGTTGAATGTTCATGCCGGCAGGTAGGTGTAAAGCATTAGTAAACAAACTGAGGAAGTAAACACCAGGAGTAATTGGAATTGGTTTATTAATGTATCGAGGTACAATGACAAGCTTTGTTCTCCGTACATTTGCACAGATCATGTCATCACATCAGTACAAGGGAAAAATGCTGCACCCACACACACTTACCTGTGTCCCTGTAAACTTCCTGACCAATAGAACACCTTGATGGTAGGTGTCCAGGTGTTCATACAGATCAGATCGTTACACAGTGCATTGAGGTAGAACAAGGTGAAACAATGACGATGCAGAATGAAGTGGAACAGCTACAGAGAAGGTGCAGTGCAGGCAAACAATAAGGTGCAAAATCATGAGGAAATTGTGACATCAGGAGTCCATCTTATTTTACAAGAGGTCTGTTCAAGAGTCTGATAACAATGGTATAGAAACTGTCCTTGAGCCTGGTGGTGCGTGCTTTCAGGCTTCATATTTTCTGCCCGTTTGGAGAGGAGAGGAGAATGTCCAGGATGGTGTGCTCTTTGATTATTGCTTGCAGAAAGAGTCCATAGAAGAAGCTGGCTTCCATGATGTATTGAGCTGTATCCTTGCAGTCATGGGCTAAGCAGTTGCCATACAAAGCCAGACAGATTGCCTTCTCTGCTGCGATGATAAAAAGTGGGTTTAGCAACATTTAGAAACTGGAAAACATTTAAATATATTTTTCACAAATTATTTTTTTTTGATTGACAAAAAATTCAATATGCAAATGAAACATGAATTGAAGTCGTTAAGTTCAGTGGCCCTATTTAAATGAACAAGGCTTTGCTAGATGGTGTAAAGCGAAGGGGTCAGATATGAAGTGCACTGTGAGCATCATCTCAATGCGGAGGTAGGAGGTCAGCGTCCTCAATGGAACCTCTGGGTTGAGTCAGGAGTAAGCTTGCAACAGGCTGCCAAAGGCAAAAGTTCCAAGTTCTTGGTAGATTCCAAAGACTAAGAGAAAAGATGTGGAAGCATTACAGAGGATGCAGAAGAGATTTACCAAGATGCTGCCTGGATTAGAGAGCATGTATTATGAGGAAAGATTGAGTGAGCTTTTCTCTTTGGAGCAAAGGAGAAAGGGAGATGACTTGATAGAGATGTGCAATAAGATAAGAGGCAAAGATTGACCGGAGGGACAGAGACCTTTCCCCAGAGTCGAATTTGCGAAAATGAGGGACATAATTTTAAATTGATTGGAGGAAGGTATGGGGGCAGGGGGATGTCAGAGTTAAGTTTTTTACATGGAGACTAGTGAGTGCATAGAATGCTCAGCTAGGGGAGGTGACAGAGACAATGTCATGGTCCGGTCCGTAAAGTCGGCATTCTGGTCCGTCGATTCTTGTTCCGTGTTTTCCTGTTTTCTCCCTTGTTCTGTTGGGCGCCTTAATTGAGACACCTGATTCCTGTTGTGGGCTGGCACATAAATACCTCTCAGACCAAGAATTCCCTGCTGGACTGTTCCCTTTCCTTCTGAAGCCCAGCTCTGCAATCTATGTGCCTCAGCAAGCCTGGTGCGGGAGATTCCTCATCCTGTGCTGGATTGCCCACATCCGAATCCTTGGCAGATTACTTTGGCAGTTCCTTCGGCAAGCATCCTGGCCCTGTGTCCTAGAAAGGGACCCGGCCCTGCGAAAGTATCCTGGCCCTGTGTCCTAGAAAGGGACCCGGCCCTGCGAAAGCATCCACGCCCTGTCCTAGAAAGGGTCACGGCCCTGTGAAAGCATCCTGGCCCTGTGTCCTAGAAAGGGTCACGGCCCTGTGAAAGCATCCTGGCCCTGTGTCCTAGAAAGGGTCCCGGCCCTGTGAAAGCATCCTGGCCCTGTGTCCTAGAAACGGTCCCAGCACTGCGAAAGCAACCTGGTCCTGTGTCCAATGAAGGGTCCCTGCCCTGTGAAAGCAGGGCCCTGTGTCCAAGGAAGGGTCCCCGTCCTGCGAAAGCATCCAGGCCCTGTGTCCTAGAACGGGTCCCGGCCCTGTGAAAGCTTCCTGGCCCTGTGTCCAAGGAAGGCTCCCGACCCTGTGAAAGCATCCTGGCCTTGTCCTAGAAAGAGTAGCCCTGCGAAAGTATCCTGGTCCTGTGTCCTAGAAAGGGTCATGGCCCTGCGAAAGCATCCTGTCCCTGTGTCCAAGGAAGGGGCCCGGCCCTGCGGATGCATCCTGGCCCTGTGTCCTAGAAAGGCTCCTGGCCCTGTGAAAGCATCCTGGCCCTGTCCTAGAGAGGGTCCCAGCCCTGTGAAAGCATCCTGGCCCTGTGTCCTAGAAAGGGTCCAGGCTCCGCGAAAGCATCCACGCCCTGTCCTAGAAAGGGTCATGGCCCTGCGAAAGCATTCTGGCCCTGTGTCCAAGGAAGGGGCCTGGCCCTGCAGATGCATCCTGGCCATGTGTCCTAGAGAGGGTCCCGGCCCTGTGAAAGCATCCTGGCCCTGTCCTAGAAAGGGTCACGGCCCTCCGAAAGCATCCCTGCCCTGTCCTAGAAAGAGTCCCAGCCCTGTGAAAGCATCCTGGCCCTGTGTCCTAGAAAGGGTTCCAGCCCTGCGAAAGCATCCTGGTCCTGTGTCCAAGGAGGGGTCCCGTCCCTGTGAAAGCAACCTGGAACTGTCCTAGAAAGGGTCTCGGCACTGCGAAAGCATCCTGGCCCTGTGTCCTAGAAAGGGTCCCGGCCCTGTGAAAGCATCCTGGCGCTGTGTCCAAGGAAGGGTCCCGGCCCTGCGGAAGCATCCTGGCCCTGTGTCCAAGGAAGGGTCCCGGCCCTGTGAAAGCATCCTGGCCCGGTGTCCTAGAAAGGGTCCCAGCCCTGCGAAAGCATCCTGGCCCTGTGTCCTAGAAAGGGTCCCGGCCCTGTGAAAGCATCCTGGCGCTGTGTCCAAGGAAGGGTCCCGGCCCTGCGGAAGCATCCAGGCCCTGTGTCCAAGGAAGGGTCCCGGCCCTGTGAAAGCATCCTGGCCCGGTGTCCTAGAAAGGGTCCCGGCCCTGCGAAAGCATCCTGGCCCTGTGTCCAAGGAAGGGTCCTGGACCTGCAATAGCATCCTGGCCCTGTGTCCTACAAAGGGTCCCGGCCATGTGAAAGCATCCTGGCCCTGTGTCCAAGGAAGGGTCCCAGCCCTGCAGAAGCATCCTGGCCCTGTGTCCTAGAAAGGGTCCCGGCCCTGCGAAAGCATCCTGGCCCTGTGTCCTAGAAACGGTCCCGGCCCTGTGAAAGGTTCCTGGCCCTGTGTCCAAGGAGGGGACCCGGCCCTGCGGAAGCATCCTGGCCCTGTGTCCAAGGAAAGCTCCTGGCCCTGTGGAAGCATCCTGGCCATGTGTCCCAGAAATGGTCCCGGCCCTGCAAAAGCATCTTGGCCCTGTGTCCAAGGAAGGGTCCCGGCCCTGCGGATGCATTCTGGCCATGTGTCATAGAAAGAGACCCAGCCCTGCGAAAGCATCCCTGCCCTGTCCTAGAAAGGGTCCCAGCCCTGTGAAAGCATCCCTGCCCTGTCCTAGAAAGGGTCCCGGCCCTGCGAAAGCATCCTGGCCCTGTGTCGTAGAAAGGGTCCTGGCCCTGTGAAAGCATCCTGGCCCTGTCCTAGAAAGGGTCCCAGCCCTGCGAAAGCATCCTGGCCTTGTGTCCTAGAAAGGGTCACGGTCCTACGGATGCATCCTGGCCTTGTGTCCTAGAAAGAGTCCCTGCCCTGCGAAAGCATCCTGGCCCTGTCCTAGAGAGAGTCACAGCCCTGCGAAAGCATCCACGCCCTGTCCTAGAAAGGGTCATGGCCCTGCGAAAGCATTCTGGCCCTGTGTCCAAGGAAGGGGCCTGGCCCTGCAGATGCATCCTGTCCATGTGTCCTAGAGAGGGTCCCGGCCCTGTGAAAGCATCCTGGCCCTGTGACCTAGAAAGGGTCCCGGCCCTGCGAATGCATCCTGGCACTGTCCTAGAAAGAGTCCCGGCCCTGTGAAAGCCTCCTGGCCCTGTGTCCTAGAAAAGGTCCCGGCCCTGCAAAAGCATCCTGGCCCTGTGTCACAGAAAGGGTCCCAGCCCTGTGAAAGCATCCTGGCCCTGTGTCCTAGAAAGGGTCCCGACCCTGCGAATGCATCCTGGCCCTGTGTCCAAGGAAGGGGCCCGGCCCTGCAGATGCATCCTGGCCATGTGTCCTAGAGAGGGTTCTGGCCCTTTGAAAGCATCCTGGCCCTGTCCTAGAAAGAGACCCTGCCCATCAAAAGCATCCTGGCCCTGTGTCCTAGAAAGGGTCCCAGTCCTGCGAAAGCATCCTGATCCTGTGTTCAAGGAAGGGTCCCTGCCCTGTGAAAGCATCCTGGCCCTGTGTCCAAGGAAGGGTCCCCGTCCTGCGAAAACATCCGGGCCCTGTGTCCTAGAAATGGTCCCGGCCGTGCAAAAGCTTCCTGGCCCTGAGTCCTAGAAAGGGTCAAGGCCCTGCGATACCCTCCTGGCTCTGAGTCCTAGAAAGTGTCCCAGCCCTGTGAAAGCATCCCTACCCTGTCCTAGAAAGGGTCCCGGCCCTGCAAAAGCATCCTGGCCCTGTGTCCTAGAAAGGGTCCCGGCCCTGTGAAAGCATCCTGGCCCTGTCCTAGAAAGGGTCCCGGCCCTGCGAAAGCATCCTGGCCTTGTGTCCTAGAAAGGGTCACGGTCCTGCGGATGCATCCTGGCCATGTGTCCTAGAAAGAGTCCCTGCCCTGCGAAAGCATGCTGGCCCTGTGTCCAAGGAAGAGTCCCGGCCCTGCGGATGCATTCTGGCCATGTGTCCCAGAAAGAGACCCAGCCCTGCGAAAGCATCCCTGCCCTGTCCTAGAAAGGGTCCCAGCCCTGTGAAAGAATCCTGGCCTTGTGTCCTAGAAAGGGTCACGGTCCTGCGGATGCATCCTGGCCATGTGTCCTAGAAAGAGTCCCTGCCCTGCGAAAGCATCCTGGCCCTGTCCTAGAAAGGGTCATGGCCCTGCGAAAGCATCCTGGCCCTGTGTCCAAGGAAGGGGCCCGGCCCTGTGAAAGCATCCTGGCCCTGTCCAAGAAAGAGTCCCAGCCCTGCGAAAGCATCGTGGCCTTGTGTCCTAGAAAGGGTCCCGGCCCTGTGAAAGGTTCCTGGCCCTGGGTTCTAGAAAGGGTGACGGCCCTGCGAAAGCATCCTGGCCATGTGTCCTAGAAAGGGTCGAGGCTCCGCGAAAGCATCCTGGCCCTGTGTCCAGGAAAGGGTCATGGCCCTGCGAAAGCATCCTGGCCCTGTGCCCAAGGAAGGGGCCCGGCCCTGCGGAAGCATTCTGGCCATGTGTCCTAGAAAGGGTCCCAGCCCTGTGAAAGCATCCTGGCCCTGTGTCCTAGAAAGGGTCCCGGCCCTGAGAAAACATCCAGGCCCTGTGTCCAAGGAAGGGGCCCGGCCCTGCAGATGCATTCTGGCCATGTGTCCTAGAGAGGGTTCTGGCCCTTTGAAAGCATCCTGGCCCTGTCCTAGAAAGAGACCCTGCCCATCAAAAGCATCCTGGCACTGTCCTAGAAAGGGTCCCGGCCCTGAGAAAACATCCAGGCCCTGTGTCCAAGGAAGGGGCCCGGCCCTGCAGATGCATTCTGGCCATGTGTCCTAGAGAGGGTTCTGGCCCTTTGAAAGCATCCTGGCCCTGTCCTAGAAAGAGACCCTGCCCATCAAAAGCATCCTGGCACTGTCCTAGAAAGGGTCACGGCCCTCCGAAAGCATCCCTGCCCTGTCCTAGAAAGGGTCCCGGCCCTGTGAAAGCATCCTGGCCCTGTGTCCTAGAAAGGGTCCCAATCCTGTGAAAGCATCCTGGTCCTGTGTCCAAGGAAGGGTCCCCGTCCTGCGAAAACATCCGGGCCCTGTGTCCTAGAAAGGGTCCCGGCCGTGCAAAAGCTTCCTGGCCCTGTGTCCTAGAAAGGGTCCCGGCCCTGTGAAAGCATCCCTACCCTGTCGTAGAAAGGGTCCCGGCCCTGCAAAAGCAGCCTGGCCCTGAGTCCTAGAAATGGTCCCGGCCCTGCGAAAGCATCCTGGCCTTGTGTCCTAGAAAGGGTCACGGTCCTGCGGATGCATCCTGGCCATGTGTCCTAGAAAGAGTCCCAGCCCTGCGAAAGCATCCCTGCCCTGTCCTAGAAAGGGTCCCAGCCCTGTAAAAGCATCCCTGCCCTGTTCTAGAAAGGGTCCCGGCCCTGCGAAAGCATCCTGGCCCTGTGTCCTAGAAAGGGTCCCAGCCCTGCGAAAGCATCCTGGCCTTGTGTCCTAGAAAGGGTCACGGTCCTGCAGATGCATCCTGGCCATGTGTCCTAGAAAGAGTCCCTGCCCTGTGAAAGCATCCTGGCACTGTGTCCCAGAAAGGGTCCAAGCCCTGTGAAAGCATCCTGGCCCTGTGTCCTAGAAAGGGTCCCGGCCCTGCGAAAGCATCGTGGCCTTGTGTCCTAGAAAGGGTCCCGGCCATGTGAAAGGTTCCTGGCCCTGGGTCCTAGTAAGGGTGACGGCCCTGCGAAAGCATACTGGCCATGTGTCCTAGAAAGGGTCATGGCCCTGCGAAAGCATCCTGGCCCTGTGCCCAAGGAAGGGGCCCGGCCCTGCGGAAGCATTCTGGCCATGTGTCCTAGAAAGAGTACCTGCCCTGCGAAAGCATCCCTGCCATGTCCTAGAAAGGGTCCCAGCCCTGTGAAAGCATCCCTGCCCTGTCCTAGAAAGGGTCCCGGCCCTGCGAAAGCATCCTGGCTTTGTGTCCTAGAAAGGGTGTCGGTCCTGCGGATGCATCCTGGCCATGTGTCCTAGAAAGAGTCCCTGCCCTGCAAAAGCATCCACGCCCTGTCCTAGAAAGGGTCATGGCCCTGCGAAAGCATTCTGGCCCTGTGTCCAAGGAAGGGGCCTGGCCCTGCAAATGCATCCTGGCCATGTGTCCTAGAAAGAGTCCCTGACCTGTGAAAGCAACCTGGCCCTGTCCTAGAAAGGATCACGGCCCTCCGAAAGCATCCCTGCCCTGTCCTAGAAAGGGTCAGCGCCCTCCGAAAGCATCCCGGCCCTGTCCTAGAAAGGGTCCCAGCCCTGTGAAAGCATCCCTGCCCTGTCCTAGAAAGGGTCCCGGCCCTGCGAAAGCATCCTGGCTTTGTGTCCTAGAAAGGGTCACGGTCCTGTGGATGCATCCTGGCCATGTGTCCTAGAAAGAGTCCCTGCCCTGCGAAAGCATCCACGCCCTGTCCTAGAAAGGGTCATGGCCCTGCGAAAGCATTCTGGCCCTGTGTCCAAGGAAGGGGCCTGGCCCTGCAGATGCATCCTGGCCATGTGTCCTAGAAAGAGTCCCTGACCTGTGAAAGCATCCTGGCCCTGTCCTAGAAAGGGTCACGGCCCTCCGAAAGCATCCCTGCCCTGTCCTAGAAAGGGTCAGCGCCCTCCGAAAGCATCCCTGCCCTGTCCTAGAAAGGGTCCCGGCCCTGTGAAAGCATCCTGGCCCTGTGTCCTAGAAAGGATCCCAGTCCTGCGAAAGCATCCTGGTACTGTGTTCAAGGAAGGGTCCCGGCCCTGTGAAAGCATCCTGGCCCTGTGTCCAAGGAAGGGTCCCTGTCCTGCAAAAACATCCGGGCCCTGTGTCCTAGAAAGGGTCCCGGCCATGCAAAAGCATCCTGGCCCTGTGTCCTAGAAATGGTCAAGGCCCTGCAATAGCCTCCTGGCTCTGCGTCCTAGAAAGGGTCCCGGCCCTGCGAAAGCATCCTGGCCCTGTGTCCTAGAAAGGGTCACGGACCTGCGAAAGCATCCTGGCCCTGTGTTCTAGAAAGGCTCCTGGCCCTGTGAAAGCATCCTGGCCCTGTGTCCTAGAAAGTGTCCCGGCCCTGTGAATGCATCCTGGCCCTGTCCTAGAGAGGGTCCCGGCCCTGTGAAAGCATCCTGGCCCTGTCCTAGAAAGTGTCCCGGCCCTGTGAAAGCATCCTGGCCCTGTCCTAGAAAGGGTCCTGGCCCTGTGAAAGCATCCTGGCCCTGTGTCCTAGAAAGGGTCCCGGCCCTGTGAAAGCATCCTGGCCTTGTGTCCAAGAAAAGGTCCCGGCCCTGTGAAAGCTTCCTGGCCCTGTGTCCCCCGACCCTGTGAAAGCATCCTGGCCCTGTCCTAGAAAGAGTAGCCCTGCGAAAGTATCCTGGTCCTGTGTCCTAGAAAGGGTCACGGCCCTGCGAAAGCATCCTGGCCGTGTTTCCTAGAAAGAGTCCCGGCCCTGTGAAAGCATCCTAGCCCTGTGTCCTAGAAAGGGTCCCGGCCCTGTGAAAGCATCCTGGCCTTGTGTCCTAGAAAGACTTACGGACCTGCGAAAGCATCTGGGTCCTGTGTCCTAGAAAGGGTCCCGGCCCTGTGAAAGCCTCCTGGCCCGGTGTCCCAGAAAAGGTCCCGGCCCTGCAAAAGCATCCTGGCCCTGTGTCCCAGAAAGGGTCCCAGCCATGTGAAAGCATCCTAGCCCTGTGTCCTAGAAAGGGTCCCGGCCCTGTGAAAGCATCCTGGCCTTGTGTCCTAGAAAGTCTTATGGCCCTGCGAAAGCATCCGGGCCCTGTGTCCTACAAAGGGTCCCAGTCCTGTGAAAGCATCCTGGCCCTGTGTCCTTGAAAGGGTCCCGGCCCTGCGAAAGCATCCTGGCACTGTCCTAGAAAGGGTCCCGGCCCTGTGAAAGCCTCCTGGCCCTGTGTCCTAGAAAAGGTCCCGGCCCTGCAAAAGCATCCTGGCCCTGTGTCCCAGAAAGGGTCCCAGCCCTGTGAAAGTATCCTGGCCCTGTGTCCAGGAAAGGGTCCCGGCCCTGCGAATGCATCCTGGCACTGTCCTAGAAAGGGTCCCGGCCCTGCGAAAGCATCCTGGCCCTGTGTCCAAGGAAGGGGCCCGGCCCTGCAGATGCATCCTGGCCATGTGTCCTAGAGAGGGTTCTGGCCCTTTGAAAGCATCCTGGCCCTGTCCTAGAAAGAGACCCTGCCCATCAAAAGCATCCTGGCCCTGTGTCCTAGAAAGGGTCCCAGTCCTGCGAAAGCATCCTGATCCTGTGTTCAAGGAAGGGTCCCTGCCCTGTGAAAGCATCCTGGCCCTGTGTCCTAGAACGGGTCCCGGCCCTGTGAAAGCTTCCTGGCCCTGTGTCCAAGGAAGGCTCCCGACCCTGTGAAAGCATCCTGGCCTTGTCCTAGAAAGAGTAGCCCTGCGAAAGTATCCTGGTCCTGTGTCCTAGAAAGGGTCATGGCCCTGCGAAAGCATCCTGTCCCTGTGTCCAAGGAAGGGGCCCGGCCCTGCGGATGCATCCTGGCCCTGTGTCCTAGAAAGGGTCCCAGTCCTGCGAAAGCATCCTGGTCCTGTGTTCAAAGAAGGGTCCCTGCCCTGTGAAAGAATCCTGGTCCTGTGTCCAAGGAAGGGTCCCCGTCCTGCGAAAACATCCGGGCCCTGTGTCCTAGAAAGGGTCCCGGCCGTGCAAAAGCTTCCTGGCCCTGTGTCCTAGAAAGGGTCCCGGCCCTGTGAAAGCATCCCTACCCTGTCGTAGAAAGGGTCCCGGCCCTGCAAAAGCATCCTGGCCCTGTGTCCTAGAAACGGTCCCGGCCCTGCGAAAGCATCCTGGCCTTGTGTCCTAGAAAGGGTCACGGTCCTGCGGATGCATCCTGGCCATGTGTCCTAGAAAGAGTCCCTGCCCTGCGAAAGCATGCTGGCCCTGTGTCCAAGGAAGAGTCCCGGCCCTGCGGATGCATTCTGGCCATGTGTCCCAGAAAGAGACCCAGCCCTGCGAAAGCATCCCTGCCCTGTCCTAGAAAGGGTCCCAGCCCTGTAAAAGCATCCCTGCCCTGTTCTAGAAAGGGTCCCGGCCCTGCGAAAGCATCCTGGCCCTGTGTCCTAGAAAGGGTCCCGGCCCTGTGAAAGCATCCTGGCCCTGTCCTAGAAAGGGTCCCAGCCCTGCGAAAGCATCCTGGCCTTGTGTCCTAGAAAGGGTCACGGTCCTGCAGATGCATCCTGGCCATGTGTCCTAGAAAGGGTCCCAGCCCTGTGAAAGCATCCTGGCCCTGTGTCCTAGAAAGGGTCCCGGCCCTGCGAATGCATCCTGGCACTGTCCTAGAAAGGGTCCCGGCCCTGAGAAAACATCCAGGCCCTGTGTCCAAGGAAGGGGCCCGGCCCTGCAGATGCATTCTGGCCATGTGTCCTAGAGAGGGTTCTGGCCCTTTGAAAGCATCCTGGCCCTGTCCTAGAAAGAGACCCTGCCCATCAAAAGCATCCTGGCACTGTCCTAGAAAGGGTCACGGCCCTCCGAAAGCATCCCTGCCCTGTCCTAGAAAGGGTCCCGGCCCTGTGAAAGCATCCTGGCCCTGTGTCCTAGAAAGGGTCCCAATCCTGTGAAAGCATCCTGGTCCTGTGTCCAAGGAAGGGTCACCGTCCTGCGAAAACATCCGGGCCCTGTGTCCTAGAAAGGGTCCCGGCCGTGCAAAAGCTTCCTGGCCCTGTGTCCTAGAAAGGGTCCCGGCCCTGTGAAAGCATCCCTACCCTGTCGTAGAAAGGGTCCCGGCCCTGCAAAAGCAGCCTGGCCCTGAGTCCTAGAAACGGTCCCGGCCCTGCGAAAGCATCCTGGCCTTGTGTCCTAGAAAGGGTCACGGTCCTGCGGATGCATCCTGGCCATGTGTCCTAGAAAGAGTCCCAGCCCTGCGAAAGCATCCCTGCCCTGTCCTAGAAAGGGTCCCAGCCCTGTAAAAGCATCCCTGCCCTGTTCTAGAAAGGGTCCCGGCCCTGCGAAAGCATCCTGGCCCTGTGTCCTAGAAAGGGTCCCAGCCCTGCGAAAGCATCCTGGCCTTGTGTCCTAGAAAGGGTCACGGTCCTGCAGATGCATCCTGGCCATGTGTCCTAGAAAGAGTCCCTGCCCTGTGAAAGCATCCTGGCACTGTGTCCCAGAAAGGGTCCCAGCCCTGTGAAAGCATCCTGGCCCTGTGTCCTAGAAAGGGTCCCGGCCCTGCGAAAGCATCGTGGCCTTGTGTCCTAGAAAGGGTCCCGGCCATGTGAAAGGTTCCTGGCCCTGGGTCCTAGTAAGGGTGACGGCCCTGCGAAAGCATACTGGCCATGTGTCCTAGAAAGGGTCATGGCCCTGCGAAAGCATCCTGGCCCTGTGCCCAAGGAAGGGGCCCGGCCCTGCGGAAGCATTCTGGCCATGTGTCCTAGAAAGAGTACCTGCCCTGCGAAAGCATCCCTGCCATGTCCTAGAAAGGGTCCCAGCCCTGTGAAAGCATCCCTGCCCTGTCCTAGAAAGGGTCCCGGCCCTGCGAAAGCATCCTGGCTTTGTGTCCTAGAAAGGGTGTCGGTCCTGCGGATGCATCCTGGCCATGTGTCCTAGAAAGAGTCCCTGCCCTGCAAAAGCATCCACGCCCTGTCCTAGAAAGGGTCATGGCCCTGCGAAAGCATTCTGGCCCTGTGTCCAAGGAAGGGGCCTGGCCCTGCAAATGCATCCTGGCCATGTGTCCTAGAAAGAGTCCCTGACCTGTGAAAGCATCCTGGCCCTGTCCTAGAAAGGATCACGGCCCTCCGAAAGCATCCCTGCCCTGTCCTAGAAAGGGTCAGCGCCCTCCGAAAGCATCCCGGCCCTGTCCTAGAAAGGGTCCCAGCCCTGTGAAAGCATCCCTGCCCTGTCCTAGAAAGGGTCCCGGCCCTGCGAAAGCATCCTGGCTTTGTGTCCTAGAAAGGGTCACGGTCCTGTGGATGCATCCTGGCCATGTGTCCTAGAAAGAGTCCCTGCCCTGCGAAAGCATCCACGCCCTGTCCTAGAAAGGGTCATGGCCCTGCGAAAGCATTCTGGCCCTGTGTCCAAGGAAGGGGCCTGGCCCTGCAGATGCATCCTGGCCATGTGTCCTAGAAAGAGTCCCTGACCTGTGAAAGCATCCTGGCCCTGTCCTAGAAAGGGTCACGGCCCTCCGAAAGCATCCCTGCCCTGTCCTAGAAAGGGTCAGCGCCCTCCGAAAGCATCCCTGCCCTGTCCTAGAAAGGGTCCCGGCCCTGTGAAAGCATCCTGGCCCTGTGTCCTAGAAAGGATCCCAGTCCTGCGAAAGCATCCTGGTACTGTGTTCAAGGAAGGGTCCCGGCCCTGTGAAAGCATCCTGGCCCTGTGTCCAAGGAAGGGTCCCTGTCCTGCAAAAACATCCGGGCCCTGTGTCCTAGAAAGGGTCCCGGCCATGCAAAAGCATCCTGGCCCTGTGTCCTAGAAATGGTCAAGGCCCTGCAATAGCCTCCTGGCTCTGCATCCTAGAAAGGGTCCCGGCCCTGTGAAAGCATCCCTGCCCTGTCCTAGAAAGGGTCCCGGCCCTGCGAAAGCATCCTGGCCTTGTGTACTAGAAAGGGTCACGGTCCTGCAGATGCATCCTGGCCATGTGTCCTAGAAAGAGTCCCTGCCCTGTGAAAGCATCCACGCCCTGTCCTAGAAAGGGTCATGGCCCTGCGAAAGCATCCTGGCCCTGTGTCCCAGAAAGGGTCATGGCCCTGCGAAAGCATCCTGGCCGTGTTTCCTAGAAAGAGTCCCGGCCCTGTGAAAGCATCCTAGCCCTGTGTCCTAGAAAGGGTCCCGGCCCTGTGAAAGCATCCTGGCCTTGTGTCCTAGAAAGACTTACGGACCTGCGAAAGCATCTGGGCCCTGTGTCCTAGAAAGGGTCCCGGCCCTGTGAAAGCCTCCTGGCCCGGTGTCCCAGAAAAGGTCCCGGCCCTGCAAAAGCATCCTGGCCCTGTGTCCCAGAAAGGGTCCCAGCCATGTGAAAGCATCCTAGCCCTGTGTCCTAGAAAGGGTCCCGGCCCTGTGAAAGCATCCTGGCCTTGTGTCCTAGAAAGTCTTATGGCCCTGCGAAAGCATCCGGGCCCTGTGTCCTACAAAGGGTCCCAGTCCTGTGAAAGCATCCTGGCCCTGTGTCCTTGAAAGGGTCCCGGCCCTGCGAAAGCATCCTGGCACTGTCCTAGAAAGGGTCCCGGACCTGTGAAAGCCTCCTGGCCCTGTGTCCTAGAAAAGGTCCCGGCCCTGCAAAAGCATCCTGGCCCTGTGTCCCAGAAAGGGTCCCAGCCCTGTGAAAGTATCCTGGCCCTGTGTCCAGGAAAGGGTCCCGGCCCTACGAATGCATCCTGGCACTGTCCTAGAAAGGGTCCCGGCCCTGCGAAAGCATCCTGGCCCTGTGTCCAAGGAAGGGGCCCGGCCCTGCAGATGCATCCTGGCCATGTGTCCTAGAGAGGGTTCTGGCCCTTTGAAAGCATCCTGGCCCTGTCCTAGAAAGAGACCCTGCCCATCAAAAGCATCCTGGCACTGTCCTAGAAAGGGTCCCGGCCCTGTGAAAGCATCCCTGCCCTGTCCTAGAAACGGTCCCGGCCCTGTGAAAGCATCCTGGCCCTGTGTCCTAGAACGGGTCCCGGCCCTGTGAAAGCTTCCTGGCCCTGTGTCCAAGGAAGGCTCCCGACCCTGTGAAAGCATCCTGGCCTTGTCCTAGAAAGAGTAGCCCTGCGAAAGTATCCTGGTCCTGTGTCCTAGAAAGGGTCATGGCCCTGCGAAAGCATCCTGTCCCTGTGTCCAAGGAAGGGGCCCGGCCCTGCGGATGCATCCTGGCCCTGTGTCCTAGAAAGGGTCCCAGTCCTGCGAAAGCATCCTGGTCCTGTGTTCAAAGAAGGGTCCCTGCCCTGTGAAAGAATCCTGGTCCTGTGTCCAAGGAAGGGTCCCCGTCCTGCGAAAACATCCGGGCCCTGTGTCCTAGAAAGGGTCCCGGCCGTGCAAAAGCTTCCTGGCCCTGTGTCCTAGAAAGGGTCCCGGCCCTGTGAAAGCATCCCTACCCTGTCGTAGAAAGGGTCCCGGCCCTGCAAAAGCATCCTGGCCCTGTGTCCTAGAAACGGTCCCGGCCCTGCGAAAGCATCCTGGCCTTGTGTCCTAGAAAGGGTCACGGTCCTGCGGATGCATCCTGGCCATGTGTCCTAGAAAGAGTCCCTGCCCTGCGAAAGCATGCTGGCCCTGTGTCCAAGGAAGAGTCCCGGCCCTGCGGATGCATTCTGGCCATGTGTCCCAGAAAGAGACCCAGCCCTGCGAAAGCATCCCTGCCCTGTCCTAGAAAGGGTCCCAGCCCTGTAAAAGCATCCCTGCCCTGTTCTAGAAAGGGTCCCGGCCCTGCGAAAGCATCCTGGCCCTGTGTCCTAGAAAGGGTCCCGGCCCTGTGAAAGCATCCTGGCCCTGTCCTAGAAAGGGTCCCAGCCCTGCGAAAGCATCCTGGCCTTGTGTCCTAGAAAGGGTCACGGTCCTGCAGATGCATCCTGGCCATGTGTCCTAGAAAGAGTCCCTGCCCTGTGAAAGCATCCACGCCCTGTCCTAGAGAGAGTCACAGCCCTGCGAAAGCATCCTGGTCCTGTATTCAAGGAAGGGTCCCGGCCCTTTGAAAGCATCCTGGCCCTGTGTCCAAGGAAGGGTCCCCGTCCTGCAAAAACATCCGGGCCCTGTGTCCTAGAAAGGGTCCCGGCCATGTGAAAGGTTCCTGGCCCTAGGTCCTAGTAAGGGTGACGGCCCTGCGAAAGCATACTGGCCATGTGTCCTAGAAAGGGTCATGGCCCTGCGAAAGCATCCTGGCCCTGTGCCCAAGGAAGGGGCCCGGCCCTGCGGAAGCATTCTGGCCATGTGTCCTAGAAAGAGTCCCTGCCCTGCAAAAGCATCCACGCCCTGTCCTAGAAAGGGTCATGGCCCTGCGAAAGCATTCTGGCCCTGTGTCCAAGGAAGGGGCCTGGCCCTGCAGATGCATCCTGGCCATGTGTCCTAGAAAGAGTCCCTGACCTGTGAAAGCATCCTGGCCCTGTCCTAGAAAGGGTCACGGCCCTCCGAAAGCATCCCTGCCCTGTCCTAGAAAGGGTCAGCGCCCTCCGAAAGCATCCCGGCCCTGTCCTAGAAAGGGTCCCAGCCCTGTGAAAGCATCCCTGCCCTGTCCTAGAAAGGGTCCCGGCCCTGCGAAAGCATCCTGGCTTTGTGTCCTAGAAAGGGTCACGGTCCTGCGGATGCATCCTGGCCATGTGTCCTAGAAAGGATCACGGCCCTCCGAAAGCATCCCTGCCCTGTCCTAGAAAGGGTCAGCGCCCTCTGAAAGCATCCCGGCCCTGTCCTAGAAAGGGTCACGGCCCTCCGAAAGCATCCCTGCCCTGTCCTAGAAAGGGTCCCGGCCCTGTGAAAGCATCCTGGCCCTGTGTCCTAGAAAGGATCCCAGTCCTGCGAAAGCATCCTGGTACTGTGTTCAAGGAAGGGTCCCGGCCCTGTGAAAGCATCCTGGCCCTGTGTCCAAGGAAGGGTCCCTGTCCTGCAAAAACATCCGGGCCCTGTGTCCTAGAAAGGGTCCCGGCCATGCAAAAGCATCCTGGCCCTGTGTCCTAGAAATGGTCAAGGCCCTGCAATAGCCTCCTGGCTCTGCGTCCTAGAAAGGGTCCCGGCCCTGCGAAAGCATCCTGGCCCTGTGTCCTAGAAAGGGTCACGGACCTGCGAAAGCATCCTGGCCCTGTGTTCTAGAAAGGCTCCTGGCCCTGTGAAAGCATCCTGGCCCTGTGTCCTAGAAAGTGTCCCGGCCCTGTGAATGCATCCTGGCCCTGTCCTAGAGAGGGTCCCGGCCCTGTGAAAGCATCCTGGCCCTGTCCTAGAAAGTGTCCCGGCCCTGTGAAAGCATCCTGGCCCTGTCCTAGAAAGGGTCCTGGCCCTGTGAAAGCATCCTGGCCCTGTGTCCTAGAAAGGGTCACGGTCCTGCAGATGCATCCTGGCCATGTGTCCCAGAAAGAGTCCCTGCCCTGTGAAAGCATCCACGCCCTGTCCTAGAGAGAGTCACAGCCCTGCGAAAGCATCCTGGTCCTGTGTTCAAGGAAGGGTCCCGGCCCTTTGAAAGCATCCTGGCCCTGTGTCCAAGGAAGGGTCCCCGTCCTGCAAAAACATCCGGGCCCTGTGTCCTAGAAAGGGTCCCGGCCATGTGAAAGGTTCCTGGCCCTAGGTCCTAGTAAGGGTGACGGCCCTGCGAAAGCATACTGGCCATGTGTCCTAGAAAGGGTCATGGCC
Source organism: Hypanus sabinus (assembly GCF_030144855.1). Classification (NCBI taxonomy): domain Eukaryota; kingdom Metazoa; phylum Chordata; class Chondrichthyes; order Myliobatiformes; family Dasyatidae; genus Hypanus; species Hypanus sabinus. Next base: position 63,801,804 of record NC_082718.1, on the reverse strand, counting down.
CTGCGAAAGCATCCTGGCCCTGTGCCCAAGGAAGGGGCCCGGCCCTGCGGAAGCATTCTGGCCATGTGTCCTAGAAAGAGTACCTGCCCTGCGAAAGCATCCCTGCCATGTCCTAGAAAGGGTCCCAGCCCTGTGAAAGCATCCCTGCCCTGTCCTAGAAAGGGTCCCGGCCCTGCGAAAGCATCCTGGCTTTGTGTCCTAGAAAGGGTGTCGGTCCTGCGGATGCATCCTGGCCATGTGTCCTAGAAAGAGTCCCTGCCCTGCAAAAGCATCCACGCCCTGTCCTAGAAAGGGTCATGGCCCTGCGAAAGCATTCTGGCCCTGTGTCCAAGGAAGGGGCCTGGCCCTGCAGATGCATCCTGGCCATGTGTCCTAGAAAGAGTCCCTGACCTGTGAAAGCATCCTGGCCCTGTCCTAGAAAGGATCACGGCCCTCCGAAAGCATCCCTGCCCTGTCCTAGAAAGGGTCAGCGCCCTCCGAAAGCATCCCGGCCCTGTCCTAGAAAGGGTCCCAGCCCTGTGAAAGCATCCCTGCCCTGTCCTAGAAAGGGTCCCGGCCCTGCGAAAGCATCCTGGCTTTGTGTCCTAGAAAGGGTCACGGTCCTGTGGATGCATCCTGGCCATGTGTCCTAGAAAGGATCACGGCCCTCCGAAAGCATCCCTGCCCTGTCCTAGAAAGGGTCAGCACCCTCCGAAAGCATCCCGGCCCTGTCCTAGAAAGGGTCACGGCCCTCCGAAAGCATCCCTGCCCTGTCCTAGAAAGGGTCCCGGCCCTGTGAAAGCATCCTGGCCCTGTGTCCTAGAAAGGATCCCAGTCCTGCGAAAGCATCCTGGTACTGTGTTCAAGGAAGGGTCCCGGCCCTGTGAAAGCATCCTGGCCCTGTGTCCAAGGAAGGGTCCCTGTCCTGCAAAAACATCCGGGTCCTGTGTCCTAGAAAGGGTCCCGGCCATGCAAAAGCATCCTGGCCCTGCGTCCTAGAAATGGTCAAGGCCCTGCAATAGCCTCCTGGCTCTGCGTCCTAGAAAGGGTCCCGGCCCTGCGAAAGCATCCTGGCCCTGTGTCCTAGAAAGGGTCACGGACCTGCGAAAGCATCCTGGCCCTGTGTCCTAGAAAGGCTCCTGGCCCTGTGAAAGCATCCTGGCCCTGTGTCCTAGAAAGTGTCCCGGCCCTGTGAATGCATCCTGGCCCTGTCCTAGAGAGGGTCCCGGCCCTGTGAAAGCATCCTGGCCCTGTCCTAGAAAGTGTCCCGGCCCTGTGAAAGCATCCTGGCCCTGTCCTAGAAAGGGTCCTGGCCCTGTGAAAGCATCCTGGCCCTGTGTCCTAGAAAGGGTCCCGGCCCTGTGAAAGCATCCTGGCCTTGTGTCCAAGAAAAGGTCCCGGCCCTGTGAAAGCTTCCTGGCCCTGTGTCCCCCGACCCTGTGAAAGCATCCTGGCCCTGTCCTAGAAAGAGTAGCCCTGCGAAAGTATCCTGGTCCTGTGTCCTAGAAAGGGTCACGGCCCTGCGAAAGCATCCTGGCCGTGTTTCCTAGAAAGAGTCCCGGCCCTGTGAAAGCATCCTAGCCCTGTGTCCTAGAAAGGGTCCCGGCCCTGTGAAAGCATCCTGGCCTTGTGTCCTAGAAAGACTTACGGACCTGCGAAAGCATCTGGGCCCTGTGTCCTAGAAAGGGTCCCGGCCCTGTGAAAGCCTCCTGGCCCGGTGTCCCAGAAAAGGTCCCGGCCCTGCAAAAGCATCCTGGCCCTGTGTCCCAGAAAGGGTCCCAGCCATGTGAAAGCATCCTAGCCCTGTGTCCTAGAAAGGGTCCCGGCCCTGTGAAAGCATCCTGGCCTTGTGTCCTAGAAAGTCTTATGGCCCTGCGAAAGCATCCGGGCCCTGTGTCCTACAAAGGGTCCCAGTCCTGTGAAAGCATCCTGGCCCTGTGTCCTTGAAAGGGTCCCGGCCCTGCGAAAGCATCCTGGCACTGTCCTAGAAAGGGTCCCGGCCCTGTGAAAGCCTCCTGGCCCTGTGTCCCAGAAAGGGTCCCGGCCCTGCGAATGCATCCTGGCACTGTCCTAGAAAGGGTCCCGGCCCTGTGAAAGCCTCCTGGCCCTGTGTCCTAGAAAAGGTCCCGGCCCTGCAAAAGCATCCTGGCCCTGTGTCCCAGAAAGGGTCCCAGCCCTGTGAAAGTATCCTGGCCCTGTGTCCAGGAAAGGGTCCCGGCCCTGCGAATGCATCCTGGCACTGTCCTAGAAAGGGTCCCGGCCCTGCGAAAGCATCCTGGCCCTGTGTCCAAGGAAGGGGCCCGGCCCTGCAGATGCATCCTGGCCATGTGTCCTAGAGAGGGTTCTGGCCCTTTGAAAGCATCCTGGCCCTGTCCTAGAAAGAGACCCTGCCCATCAAAAGCATCCTGGCACTGTCCTAGAAAGGGTCCCGGCCCTGTGAAAGCATCCCTGCCCTGTCCTAGAAACGGTCCCGGCCCTGTGAAAGCATCCTGGCCCTGTGTCCTAGAACGGGTCCCGGCCCTGTGAAAGCTTCCTGGCCCTGTGTCCAAGGAAGGCTCCCGACCCTGTGAAAGCATCCTGGCCTTGTCCTAGAAAGAGTAGCCCTGCGAAAGTATCCTGGTCCTGTGTCCTAGAAAGGGTCATGGCCCTGCGAAAGCATCCTGTCCCTGTGTCCAAGGAAGGGGCCCGGCCCTGCGGATGCATCCTGGCCCTGTGTCCTAGAAAGGCTCCTGGCCCTGTGAAAGCATCCTGGCCCTGTCCTAGAGAGGGTCCCAGCCCTGTGAAAGCATCCTGGCCCTGTGTCCTAGAAAGGGTCCAGGCTCCGCGAAAGCATCCACGCCCTGTCCTAGAAAGGGTCATGGCCCTGCGAAAGCATTCTGGCCCTGTGTCCAAGGAAGGGGCCTGGCCCTGCAGATGCATCCTGGCCATGTGTCCTAGAGAGGGTCCCGGCCCTGTGAAAGCATCCTGGCCCTGTGTCCTAGAAAGGGTTCCAGCCCTGCGAAAGCATCCTGGTCCTGTGTCCAAGGAGGGGTCCCGTCCCTGTGAAAGCAACCTGGAACTGTCCTAGAAAGGGTCTCGGCACTGCGAAAGCATCCTGGCCCTGTGTCCTAGAAAGGGTCCCGGCCCTGTGAAAGCATCCTGGCGCTGTGTCCAAGGAAGGGTCCCAGCCCTGTGAAAGCATCCTGGCCCGGTGTCCTAGAAAGGGTCCCGGCCCTGCGAAAGCATCCTGGCCCTGTGTCCAAGGAAGGGTCCTGGACCTGCAATAGCATCCTGGCCCTGTGTCCTACAAAGGGTCCCGGCCATGTGAAAGCATCCTGGCCCTGTGTCCCAGGAAGGGTCCCGGCCCTGTGAAAGCATCCTGGCGCTGTGTCCAAGGAAGGGTCCCGGCCCTGTGAAAGCATCCTGGCCCGGTGTCCTAGAAAGGGTCCCGGCCCTGCGAAAGCATCCTGGCCCTGTGTCCTAGAAACGGTCCCGGCCCTGTGAAAGGTTCCTGGCCCTGTGTCCAAGGAGGGGACCCGGCCCTGCGGAAGCATCCTGGCCCTGTCCAAGGAAAGCTCCTGGCCCTGTGGAAGCATCCTGGCCATGTGTCCCAGAAATGGTCCCGGCCCTGCAAAAGCATCCTGGCCCTGTGTCCTAGAAAGGGTCATGGCCGTGCGAAAGCCTCCTGGTCCTGTGTCCTGGAAAGGGTCACGGCCCTGTGAAAGCCTCCTGGCCCTGTGTCCCAGAAAGGGTCCCAGCCCTGCGAATGCATCCTGGCACTGTCCTAGAAAGGGTCCCGGCCCTGTGAAAGCCTCCTGGTCCTGTGTCCTAGAAAAGGTCCTGGCCCTGCAAAAGCATCCTGGCCCTGTGTCCTAGAAAGGGTCATGGCCGTGCGAAAGCCTCCTGGTCCTGTGTCCTGGAAAGGGTCACGGCCCTGTGAAAGCCTCCTGGCCCTGTGTCCCAGAAAGGGTCCCGGCCCTGCGAATGCATCCTGGCACTGTCCTAGAAAGGGTCCCGGCCCTGTGAAAGCCTCCTGGCCCTGTGTCCTAGAAAAGGTCCCGGCCCTGCAAAAGCATCCTGGCCCTGTGTCCCAGAAAGGGTCCCAGCCCTGTGAAAGTATCCTGGCCCTGTGTCCAGGAAAGGGTCCCGGCCCTGCGAATGCATCCTGGCACTGTCCTAGAAAGGGTCCCGGCCCTGCGAAAGCATCCTGGCCTTGTGTCCTAGAAAGGGTCATGGCCCTGCGAAAGCATTCTGGCCCTGTGTCCAAGGAAGGGGCCTGGCCCTGCAGATGCATCCTGTCCATGTGTCCTAGAGAGGGTCCCGGCCCTGTGAAAGCATCCTGGCCCTGTGACCTAGAAAGGGTCCCGGCCCTGCGAATGCATCCTTGCACTGTCCTAGAAAGGGTCCCGGCCCTGTGAAAGCCTCCTGGCCCTGTGTCCTAGAAAAGGTCCCGGCCCTGCAAAAGCATCCTGGCCCTGTGTCACAGAAAGGGTCCCAGCCCTGTGAAAGCATCCTGGCCCTGTGTCCTAGAAAGGGTCCAGGCTCCGCGAAAGCATCCACGCCCTGTCCTAGAATGGGTCATGGCCCTGCGAAAGCATTCTGGCCCTGTGTCCAAGGAAGGGGCCTGGCCCTGCAGATGCATCCTGGCCATGTGTCCTAGAGAGGGTTCTGGCCCTTTGAAAGCATCCTGGCCCTGTCCTAGAAAGAGACCCTGCCCATCAAAAGCATCCTGGCACTGTCCTAGAAAGGGTCACGGCCCTCCGAAAGCATCCCTGCCCTGTCCTAGAAAGGGTCCTGGCCCTGCGAATGCATCCTGGCACTGTCCTAGAAAGGGTCCCGGCCCTGCGAAAGCATCCTGGCCTTGTGTCCTAGAAAGGGTCACGGTCCTGCGGATGCATCCTGGCCATGTGTCCTAGAAAGAGTCCCTGCCCTGCGAAAGCATGCTGACCCTGTGTCCAAGGAAGGGTCCCGGCCCTGCGGATGCATTCTGGCCATGTGTCATAGAAAGAGACCCAGCCCTGCGAAAGCATCCCTGCCCTGTCCTAGAAAGGGTCCCAGCCCTGTGAAAGCATCCCTGCCCTGTCCTAGAAAGGGTCCCGGCCCTGCGAAAGCATCCTGGCCCTGTGTCGTAGAAAGGGTCCTGGCCCTGTGAAAGCATCCTGGCCCTGTCCTAGAAAGGGTCCCAGCCCTGCGAAAGCATCCTGGCCTTGTGTCCTAGAAAGGGTCATGGCCCTGCGAAAGCATTCTGGCCCTGTGTCCAAGGAAGGGGCCTGGCCCTGCAGATGCATCCTGTCCATGTGTCCTAGAGAGGGTCCCGGCCCTGTGAAAGCATCCTGGCCCTGTGACCTAGAAAGGGTCCCGGCCCTGCGAATGCATCCTTGCACTGTCCTAGAAAGGGTCCCGGCCCTGTGAAAGCCTCCTGGCCCTGTGTCCTAGAAAAGGTCCCGGCCCTGCAAAAGCATCCTGGCCCTGTGTCACAGAAAGGGTCCCAGCCCTGTGAAAGCATCCTGGCCCTGTGTCCTAGAAAGGGTCCAGGCTCCGCGAAAGCATCCACGCCCTGTCCTAGAATGGGTCATGGCCCTGCGAAAGCATTCTGGCCCTGTGTCCAAGGAAGGGGCCTGGCCCTGCAGATGCATCCTGGCCATGTGTCCTAGAGAGGGTCCCGGCCCTGTGAAAGCATCCTGGCCCTATCCTAGAAAGGGTCACGGCCCTCCGAAAGCATCCCTGCCCTGTCCTAGAAAGAGTCCCAGCCCTGTGAAAGCATCCTGGCCCTGTGTCCTAGAAAGGGTTCCAGCCCTGCGAAAGCATCATGGTCCTGTGTCCAAGGAGGGGTCCCGTCCCTGTGAAAGCAACCTGGAACTGTCCTAGAAAGGGTCTCGGCACTGCGAAAGCATCCTGGCCCTGTGTCCTAGAAAGGGTCCCGGCCCTGTGAAAGCATCCTGGCCCTGTGTCCAAGGAAGGGTCCTGGACCTGCAATAGCATCCTGGCCCTGTGTCCTACAAAGGGTCCCGGCCATGTGAAAGCATCCTGGCCCTGTGTCCCAGGAAGGGTCCCGGCCCTGTGAAAGCATCCTGGCGCTGTGTCCAAGGAAGGGTCCCGGCCCTGCGGAAGCATCCTGGCCTTGTGTCCTAGAAAGGGTCACGGTCCTACGGATGCATCCTGGCCATGTGTCCTAGAAAGAGTCCCTGCCCTGCGAAAGCATCCTGGCCCTGTCCTAGAGAGAGTCACAGACCTGCGAAAGCATCCACGCCCTGTCCTAGAAAGGGTCATGGCCCTGCGAAAGCATTCTGGCCCTGTGTCCAAGGAAGGGGCCTGGCCCTGCAGATGCATCCTGTCCATGTGTCCTAGAGAGGGTCCCGGCCCTGTGAAAGCATCCTGGCCCTGTGACCTAGAAAGGGTCCCGGCCCTGCGAATGCATCCTGGCACTGTCCTAGAAAGGGTCCCGGCCCTGTGAAAGCATCCCTGCCCTGTCCTAGAAACGGTCCCGGCCCTGTGAAAGCATCCTGGCCCTGTGTCCTAGAACGGGTCCCGGCCCTGTGAAAGCTTCCTGGCCCTGTGTCCAAGGAAGGCTCCCGACCCTGTGAAAGCATCCTGGCCTTGTCCTAGAAAGAGTAGCCCTGCGAAAGTATCCTGGTCCTGTGTCCTAGAAAGGGTCATGGCCCTGCGAAAGCATCCTGTCCCTGTGTCCAAGGAAGGGGCCCGGCCCTGCGGATGCATCCTGGCCCTGTGTCCTAGAAAGGCTCCTGGCCCTGTGAAAGCATCCTGGCCCTGTCCTAGAGAGGGTCCCAGCCCTGTGAAAGCATCCTGGCCCTGTGTCCTAGAAAGGGTCCAGGCTCCGCGAAAGCATCCACGCCCTGTCCTAGAAAGGGTCATGGCCCTGCGAAAGCATTCTGGCCCTGTGTCCAAGGAAGGGGCCTGGCCCTGCAGATGCATCCTGGCCATGTGTCCTAGAGAGGGTCCCGGCCCTGTGAAAGCATCCTGGCCCTGTGTCCTAGAAAGGGTTCCAGCCCTGCGAAAGCATCCTGGTCCTGTGTCCAAGGAGGGGTCCCGTCCCTGTGAAAGCAACCTGGAACTGTCCTAGAAAGGGTCTCGGCACTGCGAAAGCATCCTGGCCCTGTGTCCTAGAAAGGGTCCCGGCCCTGTGAAAGCATCCTGGCGCTGTGTCCAAGGAAGGGTCCCAGCCCTGTGAAAGCATCCTGGCCCGGTGTCCTAGAAAGGGTCCCGGCCCTGCGAAAGCATCCTGGCCCTGTGTCCAAGGAAGGGTCCTGGACCTGCAATAGCATCCTGGCCCTGTGTCCTACAAAGGGTCCCGGCCATGTGAAAGCATCCTGGCCCTGTGTCCCAGGAAGGGTCCCGGCCCTGTGAAAGCATCCTGGCGCTGTGTCCAAGGAAGGGTCCCGGCCCTGTGAAAGCATCCTGGCCCGGTGTCCTAGAAAGGGTCCCGGCCCTGCGAAAGCATCCTGGCCCTGTGTCCTAGAAACGGTCCCGGCCCTGTGAAAGGTTCCTGGCCCTGTGTCCAAGGAGGGGACCCGGCCCTGCGGAAGCATCCTGGCCCTGTCCAAGGAAAGCTCCTGGCCCTGTGGAAGCATCCTGGCCATGTGTCCCAGAAATGGTCCCGGCCCTGCAAAAGCATCCTGGCCCTGTGTCCTAGAAAGGGTCATGGCCGTGCGAAAGCCTCCTGGTCCTGTGTCCTGGAAAGGGTCACGGCCCTGTGAAAGCCTCCTGGCCCTGTGTCCCAGAAAGGGTCCCAGCCCTGCGAATGCATCCTGGCACTGTCCTAGAAAGGGTCCCGGCCCTGTGAAAGCCTCCTGGTCCTGTGTCCTAGAAAAGGTCCTGGCCCTGCAAAAGCATCCTGGCCCTGTGTCCTAGAAAGGGTCATGGCCGTGCGAAAGCCTCCTGGTCCTGTGTCCTGGAAAGGGTCACGGCCCTGTGAAAGCCTCCTGGCCCTGTGTCCCAGAAAGGGTCCCGGCCCTGCGAATGCATCCTGGCACTGTCCTAGAAAAGGTCCCGGCCCTGCAAAAGCATCCTGGCCCTGTGTCCCAGAAAGGGTCCCAGCCCTGTGAAAGTATCCTGGCCCTGTGTCCAGGAAAGGGTCCCGGCCCTGCGAATGCATCCTGGCACTGTCCTAGAAAGGGTCCCGGCCCTGCGAAAGCATCCTGGCCCTGTGTCCAAGGAAGGGGCCCGGCCCTGCAGATGCATCCTGGCCATGTGTCCTAGAGAGGGTTCTGGCCCTTTGAAAGCATCCTGGCCCTGTCCTAGAAAGAGACCCTGCCCATCAAAAGCATCCTGGCACTGTCCTAGAAAGGGTCACGGCCCTCCGAAAGCATCCCTGCCCTGTCCTAGAAAGGGTCCTGGCCCTGCGAATGCATCCTGGCACTGTCCTAGAAAGGGTCCCGGCCCTGCGAAAGCATCCTGGCCTTGTGTCCTAGAAAGGGTCACGGTCCTGCGGATGCATCCTGGCCATGTGTCCTAGAAAGAGTCCCTGCCCTACGAAAGCATGCTGACCCTGTGTCCAAGGAAGGGTCCCGGCCCTGCGGATGCATTCTGGCCATGTGTCATAGAAAGAGACCCAGCCCTGCGAAAGCATCCCTGCCCTGTCCTAGAAAGGGTCCCAGCCCTGTGAAAGCATCCCTGCCCTGTCCTAGAAAGGGTCCCGGCCCTGCGAAAGCATCCTGGCCCTGTGTCGTAGAAAGGGTCCTGGCCCTGTGAAAGCATCCTGGCCCTGTCCTAGAAAGGGTCCCAGCCCTGTGAAAGCATCCTGGCCTTGTGTCCTAGAAAGGGTCACGGTCCTACGGATGCATCCTGGCCATGTGTCCTAGAAAGAGTCCCTGCCCTGCGAAAGCATCCTGGCCCTGTCCTAGAGAGAGTCACAGCCCTGCGAAAGCATCCACGCCCTGTCCTAGAAAGGGTCATGGCCCTGCGAAAGCATTCTGGCCCTGTGTCCAAGGAAGGGGCCTGGCCCTGCAGATGCATCCTGTCCATGTGTCCTAGAGAGGGTCCCGGCCCTGTGAAAGCATCCTGGCCCTGTGACCTAGAAAGGGTCCCGGCCCTGCGAATGCATCCTGGCCCTGTGTCCTAGAAAAGGTCCCGGCCCTGCAAAAGCATCCTGGCCCTGTGTCACAGAAAGGGTCCCAGCCCTGTGAAAGCATCCTGGCCCTGTGTCCTAGAAAGGGTCCAGGCTCCGCGAAAGCATCCACGCCCTGTCCTAGAAAGGGTCATGGCCCTGCGAAAGCATTCTGGCCCTGTGTCCAAGGAAGGGGCCTGGCCCTGCAGATGCATCCTGGCCATGTGTCCTAGAGAGGGTCCCGGCCCTGTGAAAGCATCCTGGCCCTATCCTAGAAAGGGTCACGGCCCTCCGAAAGCATCCCTGCCCTGTCCTAGAAAGAGTCCCAGCCCTGTGAAAGCATCCTGGCCCTGTGTCCTAGAAAGGGTTCCAGCCCTGCGAAAGCATCATGGTCCTGTGTCCAAGGAGGGGTCCCGTCCCTGTGAAAGCAACCTGGAACTGTCCTAGAAAGGGTCTCGGCACTGCGAAAGCATCCTGGCCCTGTGTCCTAGAAAGGGTCCCGGCCCTGTGAAAGCATCCTGGCCCTGTGTCCAAGGAAGGGTCCTGGACCTGCAATAGCATCCTGGCCCTGTGTCCTACAAAGGGTCCCGGCCATGTGAAAGCATCCTGGCCCTGTGTCCCAGGAAGGGTCCCGGCCCTGTGAAAGCATCCTGGCGCTGTGTCCAAGGAAGGGTCCCGGCCCTGCGGAAGCATCCTGGCCTTGTGTCCTAGAAAGGGTCACGGTCCTACGGATGCATCCTGGCCATGTGTCCTAGAAAGAGTCCCTGCCCTGCGAAAGCATCCTGGCCCTGTCCTAGAGAGAGTCACAGACCTGCGAAAGCATCCACGCCCTGTCCTAGAAAGGGTCATGGCCCTGCGAAAGCATTCTGGCCCTGTGTCCAAGGAAGGGGCCTGGCCCTGCAGATGCATCCTGTCCATGTGTCCTAGAGAGGGTCCCGGCCCTGTGAAAGCATCCTGGCCCTGTGACCTAGAAAGGGTCCCGGCCCTGCGAATGCATCCTGGCACTGTCCTAGAAAGGGTCCCGGCCCTGTGAAAGCATCCTGGCCCTGTGTCCTAGAAAGGCTCCTGGCCCTGTGAAAGCATCCTGGCCCTGTCCTAGAGAGGGTCCCGGCCCTGTGAAAGCATCCTGGCCCTGTCCTAGAAAGTGTCCCGGCCCTGCGAAAGCATCCTGGCCCTGTGTCCTAGAAACGGTCCCGGCCCTGTGAAAGGTTCATGGCCCTGTGTCCAAGGAGGGGTCCCGGCCCTGCGGAAGCATCCTGGCCCTGTCCAAGGAAAGCTCCTGGCCCTGTGGAAGCATCCTGGCCATGTGTCCCAGAAATGGTCCCGGCCCTGCAAAAGCATCCTGGCCCTGTGTCCTAGAAAGGGTCATGGCCGTGCGAAAGCCTCCTGGTCCTGTGTCCTGGAAAGGGTCACGGCCCTGTGAAAGCCTCCTGGCCCTGTGTCCCAGAAAGGGTCCCAGCCCTGCGAATGCATCCTGGCACTGTCCTAGAAAGGGTCCCGGCCCTGTGAAAGCCTCCTGGTCCTGTGTCCTAGAAAAGGTCCTGGCCCTGCAAAAGCATCCTGGCCCTGTGTCCTAGAAAGGGTCATGGCCGTGCGAAAGCCTCCTGGTCCTGTGTCCTGGAAAGGGTCACGGCCCTGTGAAAGCCTCCTGGCCCTGTGTCCCAGAAAGGGTCCCGGCCCTGCGAATGCATCCTGGCACTGTCCTAGAAAGGGTCCCGGCCCTGTGAAAGCCTCCTGGCCCTGTGTCCTAGAAAAGGTCCCGGCCCTGCAAAAGCATCCTGGCCCTGTGTCCCAGAAAGGGTCCCAGCCCTGTGAAAGTATCCTGGCCCTGTGTCCAGGAAAGGGTCCCGGCCCTGCGAATGCATCCTGGCACTGTCCTAGAAAGGGTCCCGGCCCTGCGAAAGCATCCTGGCCCTGTGTCCAAGGAAGGGGCCCGGCCCTGCAGATGCATCCTGGCCATGTGTCCTAGAGAGGGTTCTGGCCCTTTGAAAGCATCCTGGCCCTGTCCTAGAAAGAGTCCCTGCCCATCAAAAGCATCCTGGCACTGTCCTAGAAAGGGTCACGGCCCTCCGAAAGCATCCCTGCCCTGTCCTAGAAAGGGTCCCGGCCCTGCGAATGCATCCTGGCACTGTCCTAGAAAGGGCCCCTGCCCTGCGAAAGCATGCTGACCCTGTGTCCAAGGAAGGGTCCCGGCCCTGCGGATGCATTCTGGCCATGTGTCATAGAAAGAGACCCAGCCCTGCGAAAGCATCCCTGCCCTGTCCTAGAAAGGGTCCCAGCCCTGTGAAAGCATCCCTGCCCTGTCCTAGAAAGGGTCCCGGCCCTGCGAAAGCATCCTGGCCCTGTGTCGTAGAAAGGGTCCTGGCCCTGTGAAAGCATCCTGGCCCTGTCCTAGAAAGGGTCCCAGCCCTGCGAAAGCATCCTGGCCTTGTGTCCTAGAAAGGGTCACGGTCCTACGGATGCATCCTGGCCATGTGTCCTAGAAAGAGTCCCTGCCCTGCGAAAGCATCCTGGCCCTGTCCTAGAGAGAGTCACAGCCCTGCGAAAGCATCCACGCCCTGTCCTAGAAAGGGTCATGGCCCTGCGAAAGCATTCTGGCCCTGTGTCCAAGGAAGGGGCCTGGCCCTGCAGATGCATCCTGTCCATGTGTCCTAGAGAGGGTCCCGGCCCTGTGAAAGCATCCTGGCCCTGTGACCTAGAAAGGGTCCCGGCCCTGCGAATGCATCCTGGCACTGTCCTAGAAAGGGTCCCGGCCCTGTGAAAGCCTCCTGGCCCTGTGTCCTAGAAAAGGTCCCGGCCCTGCAAAAGCATCCTGGCCCTGTGTCACAGAAAGGGTCCCAGCCCTGTGAAAGCATCCTGGCCCTGTGTCCTAGAAAGGGTCCAGGCTCCGCGAAAGCATCCACGCCCTGTCCTAGAAAGGGTCATGGCCCTGCGAATGCATTCTGGCCCTGTGTCCAAGGAAGGGGCCTGGCCCTGCAGATGCATCCTGGCCATGTGTCCTAGAGAGGGTCCCGGCCCTGTGAAAGCATCCTGGCCCTATCCTAGAAAGGGTCACGGCCCTCCGAAAGCATCCCTGCCCTGTCCTAGAAAGAGTCCCAGCCCTGTGAAAGCATCCTGGCCCTGTGTCCTAGAAAGGGTTCCAGCCCTGCGAAAGCATCCTGGTCCTGTGTCCAAGGAGGGGTCCCGTCCCTGTGAAAGCAACCTGGAACTGTCCTAGAAAGGGTCTCGGCACTGCGAAAGCATCCTGGCCCTGTGTCCTAGAAAGGGTCCCGGCCCTGTGAAAGCATCCTGGCGCTGTGTCCAAGGAAGGGTCCCGGCCCTGTGAAAGCATCCTGGCCCGGTGTCCTAGAAAGGGTCCCGGCCCTGCGAAAGCATCCTGGCCCTGTGTCCAAGGAAGGGTCCTGGACCTGCAATAGCATCCTGGCCCTGTGTCCTACAAAGGGTCCCGGCCATGTGAAAGCATCCTGGCCCTGTGTCCCAGGAAGGGTCCCGGCCCTGTGAAAGCATCCTGGCGCTGTGTCCAAGGAAGGGTCCCGGCCCTGCGGAAGCATCCTGGCCTTGTGTCCTAGAAAGGGTCACGGTCCTACGGATGCATCCTGGCCATGTGTCCTAGAAAGAGTCCCTGCCCTGCGAAAGCATCCTGGCCCTGTCCTAGAGAGAGTCACAGACCTGCGAAAGCATCCACGCCCTGTCCTAGAAAGGGTCATGGCCCTGCGAAAGCATTCTGGCCCTGTGTCCAAGGAAGGGGCCTGGCCCTGCAGATGCATCCTGTCCATGTGTCCTAGAGAGGGTCCCGGCCCTGTGAAAGCATCCTGGCCCTGTGACCTAGAAAGGGTCCCGGCCCTGCGAATGCATCCTGGCACTGTCCTAGAAAGGGTCCCGGCCCTGTGAAAGCATCCTGGCCCTGTGTCCTAGAAAGTGTCCCGGCCCTATGAATGCATCCTGGCCCTGTCCTAGAGAGGGTCCCGGCCCTGTGAAAGCATCCTGGCCCTGTCCTAGAAAGTGTCCCAGCCCTGTGAAAGCATCCTGGCCATGTCCTAGAAAGGGTCCCGGCCCTGCGAAAGCATCCTGGCCCTGTGTCCTAGAAACGGTCCCGGCCCTGTGAAAGGTTCCTGGCCCTGTGTCCAAGGAGGGGACCCGGCCCTGCGGAAGCATCCTGGCCCTGTCCAAGGAAAGCTCCTGGCCCTGTGGAAGCATCCTGGCCATGTGTCCCAGAAATGGTCCCGGCCCTGCAAAAGCATCCTGGCCCTGTGTCCTAGAAAGAGTCCCTGCCCTGCGAAAGCATCCTGGCCCTGTCCTAGAGAGAGTCACAGCCCTGCGAAAGCATCCACGCCCTGTCCTAGAAAGGGTCATGGCCCTGCGAAAGCATTCTGGCCCTGTGTCCAAGGAAGGGGCCTGGCCCTGCAGATGCATCCTGTCCATGTGTCCTAGAGAGGGTCCCGGCCCTGTGAAAGCATCCTGGCCCTGTGACCTAGAAAGGGTCCCGGCCCTGCGAATGCATCCTGGCACTGTCCTAGAAAGGGTCCCGGCCCTGTGAAAGCCTCCTGGCCCTGTGTCCTAGAAAAGGTCCCGGCCCTGCAAAAGCATCCTGGCCCTGTGTCACAGAAAGGGTCCCAGCCCTGTGAAAGCATCCTGGCCCTGTGTCCTAGAAAGGGTCCCGACCCTGCGAATGCATCCTGGCACTGTCCTAGAAAGGGTCCCGGCCCTGCGAAAGCATCCTGGCCCTGTGTCCAAGGAAGGGGCCCGGCCCTGCAGATGCATCCTGGCCATGTGTCCTAGAGAGGGTTCTGGCCCTTTGAAAGCATCCTGGCCCTGTCCTAGAAAGAGACACTGCCCATCAAAAGCATCCTGGCCCTGTGTCCTAGAAAGGGTCCCAGTCCTGCGAAAGCATCCTGATCCTGTGTTCAAGGAAGGGTCCCTGCCCTGTGAAAGCATCCTGGCCCTGTGTCCAAGGAAGGGTCCCCGTCCTGCGAAAACATCCGGGCCCTGTGTCCTAGAAAGGGTCCCGGCCGTGCAAAAGCTTCCTGGCCCTGAGTCCTAGAAAGGGTCAAGGCCCTGCGATACCCTCCTGGCTCTGCGTCCTAGAAAGTGTCCCAGCCCTGTGAAAGCATCCCTACCCTGTCCTAGAAAGGGTCCCGGCCCTGCAAAAGCATCCTGGCCCTGTGTCCTAGAAAGGGTCCCGGCCCTGTGAAAGCATCCTGGCCCTGTCCTAGAAAGGGTCCCGGCCCTGCGAAAGCATCCTGGCCTTGTGTCCTAGAAAGGGTCACGGTCCTGCGGATGCATCCTGGCCATGTATCCTAGAAAGAGTCCCTGCCCTGCGAAAGCATGCTGGCCCTGTGTCCAAGGAAGAGTCCCGGCCCTGCGGATGCATTCTGGCCATGTGTCATAGAGAGAGTCACAGCCCTGCGAAAGCATCCACGCACTGTCCTAGAAAGGGTCATGGCCCTGCGAAAGCATCCTGGCCCTGTGTCCAAGGAAGGGGCCCGGCCCTGTGAAAGCATCCTGGCCCTGTCCAAGAAAGAGTCCCAGCCCTGCGAAAGCATCGTGGCCTTGTGTCCTAGAAAGGGTCCCGGCCCTGTGAAAGGTTCCTGGCCCTGGGTTCTAGAAAGGGTGACGGCCCTGCGAAAGCATCCTGGCCATGTGTCCTAGAAAGGGTCGAGGCTCCGCGAAAGCATCCTGGCCCTGTGTCCAGGAAAGGGTCATGGCCCTGCGAAAGCATCCTGGCCCTGTGCCCAAGGAAGGGGCCCGGCCCTGCGGAAGCATTCTGACCATGTGTCCTAGAAAGGGTCCCAGCCCTGTGAAAGCATCCTGGCCCTGTGTCCTAGAAAGGGTCCCGGCCCTGCGAATGCATCCTGGCACTGTCCTAGAAAGGGTCCCGGCCCGGAGAAAACATCCAGGCCATGTGTCCAAGGAAGGGGCCCGGCCCTGCAGATGCATTCTGGCCATGTGTCCTAGAGAGGGTTCTGGCCCTTTGAAAGCATCCTGGCCCTGTCCTAGAAAGAGACCCTGCCCATCAAAAGCATCCTGGCACTGTCCTAGAAAGGGTCACGGCCCTCCGAAAGCATCCCTGCCCTGTCCTAGAAAGGGTCCCGGCCCTGTGAAAGCATCCTGGCCCTGTGTCCTAGAAAGGGTCCCAGTCCTGCGAAAGCATCCTGGTCCTGTGTTCAAGGAAGGGTCCCTGCCCTGTGAAAGCATCCTGGTCCTGTGTCCAAGGAAGGGTCCCCGTCCTGCGAAAACATCCGGGCCCTGTGTCCTAGAAAGGGTCCCGGCCGTGCAAAAGCTTCCTGGCCCTGTGTCCTAGAAAGGGTCCCGGCCCTGTGAAAGCATCCCTACCCTGTCGTAGAAAGGGTCCCGGCCCTGCAAAAGCATCCTGGCCCTGTGTCCTAGAAACGGTCCCGGCCCTGCGAAAGCATCCTGGCCTTGTGTCCTAGAAAGGGTCACGGTCCTGCGGATGCATCCTGGCCATGTGTCCTAGAAAGAGTCCCTGCCCTGCGAAAGCATGCTGGCCCTGTGTCCAAGGAAGAGTCCCGGCCCTGCGGATGCATTCTGGCCATGTGTCCCAGAAAGAGACCCAGCCCTGTGAAAGCATCCTGGCCATGTGTCCTAGAAAGAGTCCCGGCCCTGCGAAAGCATCCTGGCCTTGTGTCCTAGAAAGGGTCACGGTCCTGCGGATGCATCCTGGCCATGTGTCCTAGAAAGAGTCCCTGCCCTGTGAAAGCATCCACGCCCTGTCCTAGAATGGGTCATGGCCCTGCGAAAGCATCCTGGCCCTGTGTCCCAGAAAGGGTCCCAGCCCTGTGAAAGCATCCTGGCCCTGTGTCCTAGAAAGGGTCCCGGCCCTGCGAAAGCATCGTGGCCTTGTGTCCTAGAAAGGGTCCCGGCCATGTGAAAGGTTCCTGGCCCTGGGTCCTAGTAAGGGTGACGGCCCTGCGAAAGCATACAGGCCATGTGTCCTAGAAAGGGTCATGGCCCTGCGAAAGCATCCTGGCCCTGTGCCCAAGGAAGGGGCCCGGCCCTGCGGAAGCATTCTGGCCATGTGTCCTAGAAAGAGTACCTGCCCTGCGAAAGCATCCCTGCCATGTCCTAGAAAGGGTCCCAGCCCTGTGAAAGCATCCCTGCCCTGTCCTAGAAAGGGTCCCGGCCCTGCGAAAGCATCCTGGCCCTGTGTCCTAGAAAGGGTCACGGACCTGCGAAAGCATCCTGGCCCTGTGTCCTAGAAAGGCTCCTGGCCCTGTGAAAGCATCCTGGCCCTGTGTCCTAGAAAGTGTCCCGGCCCTATGAATGCATCCTGGCCCTGTCCTAGAGAGGGTCCCGGCCCTGTGAAAGCATCCTGGCCCTGTCCTAGAAAGTGTCCCAGCCCTGTGAAAGCATCCTGGCCATGTCCTAGAAAGGGTCCCGGCCCTGCGAAAGCATCCTGGCCCTGTGTCCTAGAAACGGTCCCGGCCCTGTGAAAGGTTCCTGGCCCTGTGTCCAAGGAGGGGACCCGGCCCTGCGGAAGCATCCTGGCCCTGTCCAAGGAAAGCTCCTGGCCCTGTGGAAGCATCCTGGCCATGTGTCCCAGAAATGGTCCCGGCCCTGCAAAAGCATCCTGGCCCTGTGTCCTAGAAAGAGTCCCTGCCCTGCGAAAGCATCCTGGCCCTGTCCTAGAGAGAGTCACAGCCCTGCGAAAGCATCCACGCCCTGTCCTAGAAAGGGTCATGGCCCTGCGAAAGCATTCTGGCCCTGTGTCCAAGGAAGGGGCCTGGCCCTGCAGATGCATCCTGTCCATGTGTCCTAGAGAGGGTCCCGGCCCTGTGAAAGCATCCTGGCCCTGTGACCTAGAAAGGGTCCTGGCCCTGCGAATGCATCCTGGCACTGTCCTAGAAAGGGTCCCGGCCCTGTGAAAGCCTCCTGGCCCTGTGTCCTAGAAAAGGTCCCGGCCCTGCAAAAGCATCCTGGCCCTGTGTCACAGAAAGGGTCCCAGCCCTGTGAAAGCATCCTGGCCCTGTGTCCTAGAAAGGGTCCCGACCCTGCGAATGCATCCTGGCACTGTCCTAGAAAGGGTCCCGGCCCTGCGAAAGCATCCTGGCCCTGTGTCCAAGGAAGGGGCCCGGCCCTGCAGATGCATCCTGGCCATGTGTCCTAGAGAGGGTTCTGGCCCTTTGAAAGCATCCTGGCCCTGTCCTAGAAAGAGACACTGCCCATCAAAAGCATCCTGGCCCTGTGTCCTAGAAAGGGTCCCAGTCCTGCGAAAGCATCCTGATCCTGTGTTCAAGGAAGGGTCCCTGCCCTGTGAAAGCATCCTGGCCCTGTGTCCAAGGAAGGGTCCCCGTCCTGCGAAAACATCCGGGCCCTGTGTCCTAGAAAGGGTCCCGGCCGTGCAAAAGCTTCCTGGCCCTGAGTCCTAGAAAGGGTCAAGGCCCTGCGATACCCTCCTGGCTCTGCGTCCTAGAAAGTGTCCCAGCCCTGTGAAAGCATCCCTACCCTGTCCTAGAAAGGGTCCCGGCCCTGCAAAAGCATCCTGGCCCTGTGTCCTAGAAAGGGTCCCGGCCCTGTGAAAGCATCCTGGCCCTGTCCTAGAAAGGGTCCCGGCCCTGCGAAAGCATCCTGGCCTTGTGTCCTAGAAAGGGTCACGGTCCTGCGGATGCATCCTGGCCATGTATCCTAGAAAGAGTCCCTGCCCTGCGAAAGCATGCTGGCCCTGTGTCCAAGGAAGAGTCCCGGCCCTGCGGATGCATTCTGGCCATGTGTCATAGAGAGAGTCACAGCCCTGCGAAAGCATCCACGCACTGTCCTAGAAAGGGTCATGGCCCTGCGAAAGCATCCTGGCCCTGTGTCCAAGGAAGGGGCCCGGCCCTGTGAAAGCATCCTGGCCCTGTCCAAGAAAGAGTCCCAGCCCTGCGAAAGCATCGTGGCCTTGTGTCCTAGAAAGGGTCCCGGCCCTGTGAAAGGTTCCTGGCCCTGGGTTCTAGAAAGGGTGACGGCCCTGCGAAAGCATCCTGGCCATGTGTCCTAGAAAGGGTCGAGGCTCCGCGAAAGCATCCTGGCCCTGTGTCCAGGAAAGGGTCATGGCCCTGCGAAAGCATCCTGGCCCTGTGCCCAAGGAAGGGGCCCGGCCCTGCGGAAGCATTCTGACCATGTGTCCTAGAAAGGGTCCCAGCCCTGTGAAAGCATCCTGGCCCTGTGTCCTAGAAAGGGTCCCGGCCCTGCGAATGCATCCTGGCACTGTCCTAGAAAGGGTCCCGGCCCGGAGAAAACATCCAGGCCCTGTGTCCAAGGAAGGGGCCCGGCCCTGCAGATGCATTCTGGCCATGTGTCCTAGAGAGGGTTCTGGCCCTTTGAAAGCATCCTGGCCCTGTCCTAGAAAGAGACCCTGCCCATCAAAAGCATCCTGGCACTGTCCTAGAAAGGGTCACGGCCCTCTGAAAGCATCCCTGCCCTGTCCTAGAAAGGGTCCCGGCCCTGTGAAAGCATCCTGGCCCTGTGTCCTAGAAAGGGTCCCAGTCCTGCGAAAGCATCCTGGTCCTGTGTTCAAGGAAGGGTCCCTGCCCTGTGAAAGCATCCTGGTCCTGTGTCCAAGGAAGGGTCCCCGTCCTGCGAAAACATCCGGGCCCTGTGTCCTAGAAAGGGTCCCGGCCGTGCAAAGGCTTCCTGGCCCTGTGTCCTAGAAAGGGTCCCGGCCCTGTGAAAGCATCCCTACCCTGTCGTAGAAAGGGTCCCGGCCCTGCAAAAGCATCCTGGCCCTGTGTCCTAGAAACGGTCCCGGCCCTGCGAAAGCATCCTGGCCTTGTGTCCTAGAAAGGGTCACGGTCCTGCGGATGCATCCTGGCCATGTGTCCTAGAAAGAGTCCCTGCCCTGCGAAAGCATGCTGGCCCTGTGTCCAAGGAAGAGTCCCGGCCCTGCGGATGCATTCTGGCCATGTGTCCCAGAAAGAGACCCAGCCCTGTGAAAGCATCCTGGCCATGTGTCCTAGAAAGAGTCCCGGCCCTGCGAAAGCATCCTGGCCTTGTGTCCTAGAAAGGGTCACGGTCCTGCGGATGCATCCTGGCCATGTGTCCTAGAAAGAGTCCCTGCCCTGTGAAAGCATCCACGCCCTGTCCTAGAATGGGTCATGGCCCTGCGAAAGCATCCTGGCCCTGTGTCCCAGAAAGGGTCCCAGCCCTGTGAAAGCATCCTGGCCCTGTGTCCTAGAAAGGGTCCCGGCCCTGCGAAAGCATCGTGGCCTTGTGTCCTAGAAAGGGTCCCGGCCATGTGAAAGGTTCCTGGCCCTGGGTCCTAGTAAGGGTGACGGCCCTGCGAAAGCATACTGGCCATGTGTCCTAGAAAGGGTCATGGCCCTGCGAAAGCATCCTGGCCCTGTGCCCAAGGAAGGGGCCCGGCCCTGCGGAAGCATTCTGGCCATGTGTCCTAGAAAGAGTACCTGCCCTGCGAAAGCATCCCTGCCATGTCCTAGAAAGGGTCCCAGCCCTGTGAAAGCATCCCTGCCCTGTCCTAGAAAGGGTCCCGGCCCTGCGAAAGCATCCTGGCTTTGTGTCCTAGAAAGGGTGTCGGTCCTGCGGATGCATCCTGGCCATGTGTCCTAGAAAGAGTCCCTGCCCTGCAAAAGCATCCACGCCCTGTCCTAGAAAGGGTCATGGCCCTGCGAAAGCATTCTGGCCCTGTGTCCAAGGAAGGGGCCTGGCCCTGCAGATGCATCCTGGCCATGTGTCCTAGAAAGAGTCCCTGACCTGTGAAAGCATCCTGGCCCTGTCCTAGAAAGGGTCAGCGCCCTCCGAAAGCATCTCGGCCCTGTCCTAGAAAGGGTCCCAGCCCTGTGAAAGCATCCCTGCCCTGTCCTAGAAAGGGTCCCGGCCCTGCGAAGGCATCCTGGCTTTGTGTCCTAGAAAGGGTCACGGTCCTGCGGATGCACCCTGGCCATGTGTCCTAGAAAGAGTCCCTGCCCTGCGAAAGCATCCACGCCCTGTCCTAGAAAGGGTCATGGCCCTGCGAAAGCATTCTGGCCCTGTGTCCAAGGAAGGGGCCTGGCCCTGCAGATGCATCCTGGCCATGTGTCCTAGAAAGAGTCCCTGACCTGTGAAAGCATCCTGGCCCTGTCCTAGAAAGGGTCACGGCCCTCCGAAAGCATCCCTGCCCTGTCCTAGAAAGGGTCAGCGCCCTCCGAAAGCATCCCTGCCCTGTCCTAGAAAGGGTCCCGGCCCTGTGATAGCATCCTGGCCCTGTGTCCTAGAAAGGATCCCAGTCCTGCGAAAGCATCCTGGTACTGTGTTCAAGGAAGGGTCCCGGCCCTGTGAAAGCATCCTGGCCCTGTGTCCAAGGAAGGGTCCCTGTCCTGCAAAAACATCCGGGCCCTGTGTCCTAGAAAGGGTCCCGGCCATGCAAAAGTATCCTGGCCCTGTGTCCTAGAAATGGTCAAGGCCCTGCAATAGCCTCCTGGCTCTGCGTCCTAGAAAGGGTCCCGGCCCTGCGAAAGCATCCTGGCCCTGTGTCCTAGAAAGGGTCACGGACCTGCGAAAGCATCCTGGCCCTGTGTCCTAGAAAGGCTCCTGGCCCTGTGAAAGCATCCTGGCCCTGTGTCCTAGAAAGTGTCCCGGCCCTGTGAATGCATCCTGGCCCTGTCCTAGAGAGGGTCCCGGCCCTGTGAAAGCATCCTGGCCCTGTCCTAGAAAGTGTCCCGGCCCTGTGAAAGCATCCTGGCCCTGTCCTAGAAAGTGTCCCGGCCCTGTGAAAGCATCCTGGCCCTGTCCTAGAAAGGGTCCTGGCCCTGTGAAAGCATCCTGGCCCTGTCCTAGAGAGGGTCCCGGCCCTGTGAAAGCATCCTGGCCCTGTCCTAGAAAGTGTCCCGGCCCTGTGAAAGCATCCTGGCCATGTCCTAGAAAGGGTCCCGGCCCTGTGAAAGCATCCTGGCCTTGTGACCAAGAAAAGGTCCCGGCCCTGTGAAAGCTTCCTGGCCCTGTGTCCCCCGACCCTGTGAAAGCATCCTGGCCCTGTCCTAGAAAGAGTAGCCCTGCGAAAGTATCCTGGTCCTGTGTCCTAGAAAGGGTCACGGCCCTGCGAAAGCATCCTGGCCCTGTTTCCTAGAAAGAGTCCCGGCCCTGTGAAAGCATCCTAGCCCTGTGTCCTAGAAAGGGTCCCGGCCCTGCGAAAGCATCCCTGCCCTGTCCTAGAAAGGGTCCCAGCCCTGTGAAAGCATCCCTGCCCTGTCCTAGAAAGGGTCCCAGCCCTGTGAAAGCATCCCTGCCCTGTCCTAGAAAGGGTCCCAGCCCTGTGAAAGCATCCCTGCCCTGTCCTAGAAAGGGTCCCGGCCCTGCGAAAGCATCCTGGCTTTGTGTCCTAGAAAGGGTCACGGTCCTGCAGATGCATCCTGGCCATGTGTCCTAGAAAGAGTCCCTGCCCTGCGAAAGCATCCACGCCCTGTCCTAGAAAGGGTCATGGCCCTGCGAAAGCATTCTGGCCCTGTGTCCAAGGAAGGGGCCTGGCCCTGCAGATGCATCCTGGCCATGTGTCCTAGAAAGAGTCCCTGACCTGTGAAAGCATCCTGGCCCTGTCCTAGAAAGGGTCACGGCCCTCCGAAAGCATCCCTGCCCTGTCCTAGAAAGGGTCAGCGCCCTCCGAAAGCATCCCTGCCCTGTCCTAGAAAGGGTCCCGGCCCTGTGAAAGCATCCTGGCCCTGTGTCCTAGAAAGGATCCCAGTCCTGCGAAAGCATCCTGGTACTGTGTTCAAGGAAGGGTCCCGGCCCTGTGAAAGCATCCTGGCCCTGTGTCCAAGGAAGGGTCCCTGTCCTGCAAAAACATCCGGGCCCTGTGTCCTAGAAAGGGTCCCGGCCATGCAAAAGCATCCTGGCCCTGTGTCCTAGAAATGGTCAAGGCCCTGCAATAGCCTCCTGGCTCTGCATCCTAGAAAGGGTCCCGGCCCTGTGAAAGCATCCTGGCCCTGTCCTAGAAAGGGTCCCAGCCCTGCGAAAGCATCCTGGCCTTGTGTACTAGAAAGGGTCACGGTCCTGCAGATGCATCCTGGCCATGTGTCCTAGAAAGAGTCCCTGCCCTGTGAAAGCATCCACGCCCTGTCCTAGAAAGGGTCATGGCCCTGCGAAAGCATCCTGGCCCTGTGTCCCAGAAAGGGTCATGGCCCTGCGAAAGCATCCTGGCCCTGTGTCCCAGAAAGGGTCCCAGCCCTGTGAAAGCATCCTGGCCCTGTGTCCTAGAAAGGGTCCCGGCCCTGCGATAGCATCGTGGCCTTGTGTCCTAGAAAGGGTCCGGGCCATGTGAAAGGTTCCTGGCCCTGGGTCCTAGTAAGGGTGACGGCCCTGCGAAAGCATACTGGCCATGTGTCCTAGAAAGGGTCATGGCCCTGCGAAAGCATCCTGGCCCTGTGCCCAAGGAAGGGGCCCGGCCCTGCGGAAGCATTCTGGCCATGTGTCCTAGAAAGAGTACCTGCCCTGCGAAAGCATCCCTGCCATGTCCTAGAAAGGGTCCCAGCCCTGTGAAAGCATCCCTGCCCTGTCCTAGAAAGGGTCCCGGCCCTGCGAAAGCATCCTGGCTTTGTGTCCTAGAAAGGGTGTCGGTCCTGCGGATGCATCCTGGCCATGTGTCCTAGAAAGAGTCCCTGCCCTGCAAAAGCATCCATGCCCTGTCCTAGAAAGGGTCATGGCCCTGCGAAAGCATTCTGGCCCTGTGTCCAAGGAAGGGGCCTGGCCCTGCAGATGCATCCTGGCCATGTGTCCTAGAAAGAGTCCCTGACCTGTGAAAGCATCCTGGCCCTGTCCTAGAAAGGATCACGGCCCTCCGAAAGCATCCCTGCCCTGTCCTAGAAAGGGTCAGCGCCCTCCGAAAGCATCCCGGCCCTGTCCTAGAAAGGGTCCCAGCCCTGTGAAAGCATCCCTGCCCTGTCCTAGAAAGGGTCCCGGCCCTGCGAAAGCATCCTGGCTTTGTGTCCTAGAAAGGGTCACGGTCCTGCGGATGCATCCTGGCCATGTGTCCTAGAAAGAGTCCCTGCCCTGCGAAAGCATCCACGCCCTGTCCTAGAAAGGGTCATGGCCCTGCAAAAGCATTCTGGCCCTGTGTCTAAGGAAGGGGCCTGGCCCTGCAGATGCATCCTGGCCATGTGTCCTAGAAAGAGTCCCTGACCTGTGAAAGCATCCTGGCCCTGTCCTAGAAAGGGTCACGGCCCTCCGAAAGCATCCCTGCCCTGTCCTAGAAAGGGTCAGCGCCCTCCGAAAGCATCCCTGCCCTGTCCTAGAAAGGGTCCCGGCCCTGTGAAAGCATCCTGGTACTGTGTTCAAGGAAGGGTCCCGGCCCTGTGAAAGCATCCTGGCCCTGTGTCCAAGGAAGGGTCCCTGTCCTGCAAAAACATCCGGGCCCTGTGTCCTAGAAAGGGTCCCGGCCATGCAAAAGCATCCTGGCCCTGTGTCCTAGAAATGGTCAAGGCCCTGCAATAGCCTCCTGGCTCTGCGTCCTAGAAAGGGTCCCGGCCCTGCGAAAGCATCCTGGCCCTGTGTCCTAGAAAGGGTCACGGACCTGCGAAAGCATCCTGGCCCTGTGTCCTAGAAAGGCTCCTGGCCCTGTGAAAGCATCCTGGCCCTGTGTCCTAGAAAGTGTCACGGCCCTGTGAATGCATCCTGGCCCTGTCCTAGAGAGGGTCCCGGCCCTGTGAAAGCATCCTGGCCCTGTCCTAGAAAGTGTCCCGGCCCTGTGAAAGCACCCTGGCCCTGTCCTAGAAAGGGTCCTGGCCCTGTGAAAGCATCCTGGCCCTGT
This sequence comes from Hypanus sabinus, assembly GCF_030144855.1. Classification (NCBI taxonomy): domain Eukaryota; kingdom Metazoa; phylum Chordata; class Chondrichthyes; order Myliobatiformes; family Dasyatidae; genus Hypanus; species Hypanus sabinus. Next base: position 63,778,051 of record NC_082718.1, on the reverse strand, counting down.
GTCCTAGAAAGGGTCCCGGCCCTGTGAAAGCATCCTGGCCTTGTGTCCAAGAAAAGGTCCCGGCCCTGTGAAAGCTTCCTGGCCCTGTGTCCCCCGACCCTGTGAAAGCATCCTGGCCCTGTCCTAGAAAGAGTAGCCCTGCGAAAGTATCCTGGTCCTGTGTCCTAGAAAGGGTCACGGCCCTGCGAAAGCATCCTGGCCCTGTTTCCTAGAAAGAGTCCCGGCCCTGTGAAAGCATCCTAGCCCTGTGTCCTAGAAAGGGTCCCGGCCCTGTGAAAGCATCCTGGCCTTGTGTCCTAGAAAGACTTACGGACCTGCGAAAGCATCTGGGCCCTGTGTCCTAGAAAGGGTCCCGGCCCTGTGAAAGCCTCCTGGCCTGGTGTCCCAGAAAAGGTCCCAGCCCTGCAAAAGCATCCTGGCCCTGTGTCCCAGAAAGGGTCCCAGCCATGTGAAAGCATCCTAGCCCTGTGTCCTAGAAAGGGTCCCGGCCCTGTGAAAGCATCCTGGCCTTGTGTCCTAGAAAGTCTTATGGCCCTGCGAAAGCATCCGGGCCCTGTGTCCTACAAAGGGTCCCAGTCCTGTGAAAGCATCCTGGACCTGTCCTTGAAAGGGTCCCGGCCCTGCGAAAGCATCCTGGCACTGTCCTAGAAAGGGTCCCGGCCCTGTGAAAGCCTCCTGGCCCTGTGTCCCAGAAAGGGTCCCGGCCCTGCGAATGCATCCTGGCACTGTCCTAGAAAGGGTCCCGGCCCTGTGAAAGCCTCCTGGCCCTGTGTCCTAGAAAAGGTCCCGGCCCTGCAAAAGCATCCTGGCCCTGTGTCCCAGAAAGGGTCCCAGCCCTGTGAAAGTATCCTGGCCCTGTGTCCAGGAAAGGGTCCCGGCCCTGTGAATGCATCCTGGCACTGTCCTAGAAAGGGTCCCGGCCCTGCGAAAGCATCCTGGCCCTGTGTCCAAGGAAGGGGCCCGGCCCTGCAGATGCATCCTGGCCATGTGTCCTAGAGAGGGTTCTGGCCCTTTGAAAGCATCCTGGCCCTGTCCTAGAAAGAGACCCTGCCCATCAAAAGCATCCTGGCACTGTCCTAGAAAGGGTCACGGCCCTCCGAAAGCATCCCTGCCCTGTCCTAGAAAGGGTCCCGGCCCTGCGAAAGCATCCTGGCCTTGTGTCCTAGAAAGGGTCACGGTCCTGCGGATGCATCCTGGCCATGTGTCCTAGAAAGAGTCCCTGCCCTGCGAAAGCATGCTGACCCTGTGTCCATGGAAGGGTCCCGGCCCTGCGGATGCATTCTGGCCATGTGTCATAGAAAGAGACCCAGCCCTGCGAAAGCATCCCTGCCCTGTCCTAGAAAGGGTCCCAGCCCTGTGAAAGCATCCCTGCCCTGTCCTAGAAAGGGTCCCGGCCCTGCGAAAGCATCCTGGCCCTGTGTCCTAGAAAGGGTCACGGTCCTACGGATGCATCCTGGCCATGTGTCCTAGAAAGAGTCCCTGCCCTGCGAAAGCATGCTGGCCCTGTGTCCAAGGAAGAGTCCCGGCCCTGCGGATGATTTCTGGCCATGTGTCCCAGAAAGAGACCCAGCCCTGCGAAAGCATCCCTGCCCTGTCCTAGAAAGGGTCCCAGCCCTGTAAAAGCATCCCTGCCCTGTTCTAGAAAGGGTCCCGGCCCTGCGAAAGCATCCTGGCCCTGTGTCCTAGAAAGGGTCCCGGCCCTGTGAAAGCATCCTGGCCCTGTCCTAGAAAGGGTCCCGGCCCTGCGAAAGCATCCTGGCCCTGTGTCCTAGAAAGGGTCCCGGCCCTGTGAAAGCATCCTGGCCCTGTGTCCTAGAAACGGTCCCGGCCCTGCGAAAGCATCCTGGCCTTGTGTCCTAGAAAGGGTCACGGTCCTGCAGATGCATCCTGGCCATGTGTCCTAGAAAGAGTCCCTGCCCTGTGAAAGCATCCACGCCCTGTCCTAGAATGGGTCATGGCCCTGCGAAAGCATCCTGGCCCTGTGTCCCAGAAAGGGTCCCAGCCCTGTGAAAGCATCCTGGCCATGTGTCCTAGAAAGGGTCCCGGCCCTGCGATAGCATCGTGGCCTTGTGTCCTAGAAAGGGTCCCGGCCATGTGAAAGGTTCCTGGCCCTGGGTCCTAGTAAGGGTGACGGCCCTGCGAAAGCATACTGGCCATGTGTCCTAGAAAGGGTCATGGCCCTGCGAAAGCATCCTGGCCCTGTGCCCAAGGAAGGGGCCCGGCCCTGCGGAAGCATTCTGGCCATGTGTCCTAGAAAGAGTACCTGCCCTGCGAAAGCATCCCTGCCATGTCCTAGAAAGGGTCCCAGCCCTGTGAAAGCATCCCTGCCCTGTCCAAGAAAGGGTCCCGGCCCTGCGAAAGCATCCTGGCTTTGTGTCCTAGAAAGGGTGTCGGTCCTGCGGATGCATCCTGGCCATGTGTCCTAGAAAGAGTCCCTGCCCTGCAAAAGCATCCACGCCCTGTCCTAGAAAGGGTCATGGCCCTGCGAAAGCATTCTGGCCCTGTGTCCAAGGAAGGGGCCTGGCCCTGCAGATGCATCCTGGCCATGTGTCCTAGAAAGAGTCCCTGACCTGTGAAAGCATCCTGGCCCTGTCCTAGAAAGGGTCAGCGCCCTCCGAAAGCATCTCGGCCCTGTCCTAGAAAGGGTCCCAGCCCTGTGAAAGCATCCCTGCCCTGTCCTAGAAAGGGTCCCGGCCCTGCGAAAGCATCCTGGCTTTGTGTCCTAGAAAGGGTCACGGTCCTGCGGATGCATCCTGGCCATGTGTCCTAGAAAGAGTCCCTGCCCTGCGAAAGCATCCACGCCCTGTCCTAGAAAGGGTCATGGCCCTGCGAAAGCATTCTGGCCCTGTGTCCAAGGAAGGGGCCTGGCCCTGCAGATGCATCCTGGCCATGTGTCCTAGAAAGAGTCCCTGACCTGTGAAAGCATCCTGGCCCTGTCCTAGAAAGGGTCACGGCCCTCCGAAAGCATCCCTGCCCTGTCCTAGAAAGGGTCAGCGCCCTCCGAAAGCATCCCTGCCCTGTCCTAGAAAGGGTCCCGGCCCTGTGAAAGCATCCTGGCCCTGTGTCCTAGAAAGGATCCCAGTCCTGCGAAAGCATCCTGGTACTGTGTTCAAGGAAGGGTCCCGGCCCTGTGAAAGCATCCTGGCCCTGTGTCCAAGGAAGGGTCCCTGTCCTGCAAAAACATCCGGGCCCTGTGTCCTAGAAAGGGTCCCGGCCATGCAAAAGCATCCTGGCCCTGTGTCCTAGAAATGGTCAAGGCCCTGCAATAGCCTCCTGGCTCTGCGTCCTAGAAAGGGTCCCGGCACTGCGAAAGCATCCTGGCCCTGTGTCCTAGAAAGGGTCACGGACCTGCGAAAGCATCCTGGCCCTGTGTCCTAGAAAGGCTCCTGGCCCTGTGAAAGCATCCTGGCCCTGTGTCCTAGAAAGTGTCCCGGCCCTGTGAATGCATCCTGGCCCTGTCCTAGAGAGGGTCCCGGCCCTGTGAAAGCATCCTGGCCCTGTCCTAGAAAGTGTCCCGGCCCTGTGAAAGCATCCTGGAACTGTCCTAGAAAGTGTCCCGGCCCTGTGAAAGCATCCTGGCCCTGTCCTAGAAAGGGTCCTGGCCCTGTGAAAGCATCCTGGCCCTGTCATAGAGAGGGTCCCGGCCCTGTGAAAGCATCCTGGCCCTGTCCTAGAAAGTGTCCCGGCCCTGTGAAAGCATCCTGGCCATGTCCTAGAAAGGGTCCCTGCCCTGTGAAAGCATCCACGCCCTGTCCTAGAAAGGGTCATGGCCCTGCGAAAGCATCCTGGCCCTGTGTCCCAGAAAGGGTCATGGCCCTGCGAAAGCATCCTGGCCCTGTGTCCCAGAAAGGGTCCCAGCCCTGTGAAAGCATCCTGGCCCTGTGTCCTAGAAAGGGTCCCGGCCCTGCGAAAGCATCCCTGCCATGTCCTAGAAAGGGTCCCAGCCCTGTGAAAGCATCCCTGCCCTGTCCTAGAAAGGGTCCCGGCCCTGCGAAAGCATCCTGGCTTTGTGTCCTAGAAAGGGTGTCGGTCCTGCGGATGCATCCTGGCCATGTGTCCTAGAAAGAGTCCCTGCCCTGCAAAAGCATCCACGCCCTGTCCTAGAAAGGGTCATGGCCCTGCGAAAGCATTCTGGCCCTGTGTCCAAGGAAGGGGCCTGGCCCTGCAGATGCATCCTGGCCATGTGTCCTAGAAAGAGTCCCTGACCTGTGAAAGCATCCTGGCCCTGTCCTAGAAAGGATCACGGCCCTCCGAAAGCATCCCTGCCCTGTCCTAGAAAGGGTCAGCGCCCTCCGAAAGCATCCCGGCCCTGTCCTAGAAAGGGTCCCAGCCCTGTGAAAGCATCCCTGCCCTGTCCTAGAAAGGGACCCGGCCCTGCGAAAGCATCCTGGCTTTGTGTCCTAGAAAGGGTCACGGTCCTGCGGATGCATCCTGGCCCTGTGTCCAAGGAAGGGGCCTGGCCCTGCAGATGCATCCTGGCCATGTGTCCTAGAAAGAGTCCCTGACCTGTGAAAGCATCCTGGCCCTGTCCTAGAAAGGATCACGGCCCTCCGAAAGCATCCCTGCCCTGTCCTAGAAAGGGTCAGCGCCCTCCGAAAGCATCCCTGCCCTGTCCTAGAAAGGGTCCCGGCCCTGTGAAAGCATCCTGGCCCTGTGTCCTAGAAAGGATCCCAGTCCTGCGAAAGCATCCTGGTACTGTGTTCAAGGAAGGGTCCCGGCCCTGTGAAAGCATCCTGGCCCTGTGTCCAAGGAAGGGTCCCTGTCCTGCAAAAACATCCGGGCCCTGTGTCCTAGAAGGGGTCCCGGCCATGCAAAAGCATCCTGGCCCTGTGTCCTAGAAATGGTCAAGGCCCTGCAATAGCCTCCTGGCTCTGCGTCCTAGAAAGGGTCCCGGCCCTGCGAAAGCATCCTGGCCCTGTGTCCTAGAAAGGGTCACGGACCTGCGAAAGCATCCTGGCCCTGTGTCCTAGAAAGGCTCCTGGCCCTGTGAAAGCATCCTGGCCCTGTGTCCTAGAAAGTGTCCCGGCCCTGTGAATGCATCCTGGCCCTGTCCTAGAGAGGGTCCCGGCCCTGTGAAAGCATCCTGGCCCTGTCCTAGAAAGTGTCCCGGCCCTGTGAAAGCATCCTGGCCCTGTCCTAGAAAGGGTCCTGGCCCTGTGAAAGCATCCTGGCCCTGTGTCCTAGAAAGGGTCCCGGCCCTGTGAAAGCATCCTGGCCTTGTGTCCAAGAAAAGGTCCCGGCCCTGTGAAAGCTTCCTGGCCCTGTGTCCCCCGACCCTGTGAAAGCATCCTGGCCCTGTCCTAGAAAGAGTAGCCCTGCGAAAGTATCCTGGTCCTGTGTCCTAGAAAGGGTCACGGCCCTGCGAAAGCATCCTGGCCGTGTTTCCTAGAAAGAGTCCCGGCCCTGTGAAAGCATCCTAGCCCTGTGTCCTAGAAAGGGTCCCGGCCCTGTGAAAGCATCCTGGCCTTGTGTCCTAGAAAGACTTACGGACCTGCGAAAGCATCTGGGCCCTGTGTCCTAGAAAGGGTCCCGGCCCTGTGAAAGCCTCCTGGCCTGGTGTCCCAGAAAAGGTCCCGGCCCTGCAAAAGCATCCTGGCCCTGTGTCCCAGAAAGGGTCCCAGCCATGTGAAAGCATCCTAGCCCTGTGTCCTAGAAAGGGTCCCGGCCCTGTGAAAGCATCCTGGCCTTGTGTCCTAGAAAGTCTTATGGCCCTGCGAAAGCATCCGGGCCCTGTGTCCTACAAAGGGTCCCAGTCCTGTGAAAGCATCCTGGACCTGTCCTTGAAAGGGTCCCGGCCCTGCGAAAGCATCCTGGCACTGTCCTAGAAAGGGTCCCGGCCCTGTGAAAGCCTCCTGGCCCTGTGTCCCAGAAAGGGTCCCGGCCCTGCGAATGCATCCTGGCACTGTCCTAGAAAGGGTCCCGGCCCTGTGAAAGCCTCCTGGCCCTGTGTCCTAGAAAAGGTCCCGGCCCTGCAAAAGCATCCTGGCCCTGTGTCCCAGAAAGGGTCCCAGCCCTGTGAAAGTATCCTGGCCCTGTGTCCAGGAAAGGGTCCCGGCCCTGCGAATGCATCCTGGCACTGTCCTAGAAAGGGTCCCGGCCCTGCGAAAGCATCCTGGCCCTGTGTCCAAGGAAGGGGCCCGGCCCTGCAGATGCATCCTGGCCATGTGTCCTAGAGAGGGTTCTGGCCCTTTGAAAGCATCCTGGCCCTGTCCTAGAAAGAGACCCTGCCCATCAAAAGCATCCTGGCACTGTCCTAGAAAGGGTCACGGCCCTCCGAAAGCATCCCTGCCCTGTCCTAGAAAGGGTCCCGGCCCTGCGAATGCATCCTGGCACTGTCCTAGAAAGGGTCCCGGCCCTGCGAAAGCATCCTGGCCTTGTGTCCTAGAAAGGGTCACGGTCCTGCGGATGCATCCTGGCCATGTGTCCTAGAAAGAGTCCCTGCCCTGCGAAAGCATGCTGACCCTGTGTCCATGGAAGGGTCCCGGCCCTGCGGATGCATTCTGGCCATGTGTCATAGAAAGAGACCCAGCCCTGCGAAAGCATCCCTGCCCTGTCCTAGAAAGGGTCCCAGCCCTGTAAAAGCATCCCTGCCCTGTTCTAGAAAGGGTCCCGGCCCTGCGAAAGCATCCTGGCTTTGTGTCCTAGAAAGGGTGTCGGTCCTGCGGATGCATCCTGGCCATGTGTCCTAGAAAGAGTCCCTGCCCTGCAAAAGCATCCACGCCCTGTCCTAGAAAGGGTCATGGCCCTGCGAAAGCATTCTGGCCCTGTGTCCAAGGAAGGGGCCTGGCCCTGCAGATGCATCCTGGCCATGTGTCCTAGAAAGAGTCCCTGACCTGTGAAAGCATCCTGGCCCTGTCCTAGAAAGGGTCAGCGCCCTCCGAAAGCATCTCGGCCCTGTCCTAGAAAGGGTCCCAGCCCTGTGAAAGCATCCCTGCCCTGTCCTAGAAAGGGTCCCGGCCCTGCGAAAGCATCCTGGCTTTGTGTCCTAGAAAGGGTCACGGTCCTGCGGATGCATCCTGGCCATGTGTCCTAGAAAGAGTCCCTGCCCTGCGAAAGCATCCACGCCCTGTCCTAGAAAGGGTCATGGCCCTGCGAAAGCATTCTGGCCCTGTGTCCAAGGAAGGGGCCTGGCCCTGCAGATGCATCCTGGCCATGTGTCCTAGAAAGAGTCCCTGACCTGTGAAAGCATCCTGGCCCTGTCCTAGAAAGGGTCACGGCCCTCCGAAAGCATCCCTGCCCTGTCCTAGAAAGGGTCAGCGCCCTCCGAAAGCATCCCTGCCCTGTCCTAGAAAGGGTCCCGGCCCTGTGAAAGCATCCTGGCCCTGTGTCCTAGAAAGGATCCCAGTCCTGCGAAAGCATCCTGGCCCTGTGTCCAAGGAAGGGGCCCGGCCCTGCAGATGCATCCTGGCCATGTGTCCTAGAGAGGGTTCTGGCCCTTTGAAAGCATCCTGGCCCTGTCCTAGAAAGAGACCCTGCCCATCAAAAGCATCCTGGCACTGTCCTAGAAAGGGTCACGGCCCTCCGAAAGCATCCCTGCCCTGTCCTAGAAAGGGTCCCGGCCCTGCGAATGCATCCTGGCACTGTCCTAGAAAGGGTCCCGGCCCTGCGAAAGCATCCTGGCCTTGTGTCCTAGAAAGGGTCACGGTCCTGCGGATGCATCCTGGCCATGTGTCCTAGAAAGAGTCCCTGCCCTGCGAAAGCATGCTGACCCTGTGTCCATGGAAGGGTCCCGGCCCTGCGGATGCATTCTGGCCATGTGTCATAGAAAGAGACCCAGCCCTGCGAAAGCATCCCTGCCCTGTCCTAGAAAGGGTCCCAGCCCTGTAAAAGCATCCCTGCCCTGTTCTAGAAAGGGTCCCGGCCCTGCGAAAGCATCCTGGCTTTGTGTCCTAGAAAGGGTGTCGGTCCTGCGGATGCATCCTGGCCATGTGTCCTAGAAAGAGTCCCTGCCCTGCAAAAGCATCCACGCCCTGTCCTAGAAAGGGTCATGGCCCTGCGAAAGCATTCTGGCCCTGTGTCCAAGGAAGGGGCCTGGCCCTGCAGATGCATCCTGGCCATGTGTCCTAGAAAGAGTCCCTGACCTGTGAAAGCATCCTGGCCCTGTCCTAGAAAGGGTCAGCGCCCTCCGAAAGCATCTCGGCCCTGTCCTAGAAAGGGTCCCAGCCCTGTGAAAGCATCCCTGCCCTGTCCTAGAAAGGGTCCCGGCCCTGCGAAAGCATCCTGGCTTTGTGTCCTAGAAAGGGTCACGGTCCTGCGGATGCATCCTGGCCATGTGTCCTAGAAAGAGTCCCTGCCCTGCGAAAGCATCCACGCCCTGTCCTAGAAAGGGTCATGGCCCTGCGAAAGCATTCTGGCCCTGTGTCCAAGGAAGGGGCCTGGCCCTGCAGATGCATCCTGGCCATGTGTCCTAGAAAGAGTCCCTGACCTGTGAAAGCATCCTGGCCCTGTCCTAGAAAGGGTCACGGCCCTCCGAAAGCATCCCTGCCCTGTCCTAGAAAGGGTCAGCGCCCTCCGAAAGCATCCCTGCCCTGTCCTAGAAAGGGTCCCGGCCCTGTGAAAGCATCCTGGCCCTGTGTCCTAGAAAGGATCCCAGTCCTGCGAAAGCATCCTGGCCCTGTGTCCAAGGAAGGGGCCCGGCCCTGCAGATGCATCCTGGCCATGTGTCCTAGAGAGGGTTCTGGCCCTTTGAAAGCATCCTGGCCCTGTCCTAGAAAGAGACCCTGCCCATCAAAAGCATCCTGGCACTGTCCTAGAAAGGGTCACGGCCCTCCGAAAGCATCCCTGCCCTGTCCTAGAAAGGGTCCCGGCCCTGCGAATGCATCCTGGCACTGTCCTAGAAAGGGTCCCGGCCCTGCGAAAGCATCCTGGCCTTGTGTCCTAGAAAGGGTCACGGTCCTGCGGATGCATCCTGGCCATGTGTCCTAGAAAGAGTCCCTGCCCTGCGAAAGCATGCTGACCCTGTGTCCATGGAAGGGTCCCGGCCCTGCGGATGCATTCTGGCCATGTGTCATAGAAAGAGACCCAGCCCTGCGAAAGCATCCCTGCCCTGTCCTAGAAAGGGTCCCAGCCCTGTAAAAGCATCCCTGCCCTGTTCTAGAAAGGGTCCCGGCCCTGCGAAAGCATCCTGGCTTTGTGTCCTAGAAAGGGTGTCGGTCCTGCGGATGCATCCTGGCCATGTGTCCTAGAAAGAGTCCCTGCCCTGCAAAAGCATCCACGCCCTGTCCTAGAAAGGGTCATGGCCCTGCGAAAGCATTCTGGCCCTGTGTCCAAGGAAGGGGCCTGGCCCTGCAGATGCATCCTGGCCATGTGTCCTAGAAAGAGTCCCTGACCTGTGAAAGCATCCTGGCCCTGTCCTAGAAAGGGTCAGCGCCCTCCGAAAGCATCTCGGCCCTGTCCTAGAAAGGGTCCCAGCCCTGTGAAAGCATCCCTGCCCTGTCCTAGAAAGGGTCCCGGCCCTGCGAAAGCATCCTGGCTTTGTGTCCTAGAAAGGGTCACGGTCCTGCGGATGCATCCTGGCCATGTGTCCTAGAAAGAGTCCCTGCCCTGCGAAAGCATCCACGCCCTGTCCTAGAAAGGGTCATGGCCCTGCGAAAGCATTCTGGCCCTGTGTCCAAGGAAGGGGCCTGGCCCTGCAGATGCATCCTGGCCATGTGTCCTAGAAAGAGTCCCTGACCTGTGAAAGCATCCTGGCCCTGTCCTAGAAAGGGTCACGGCCCTCCGAAAGCATCCCTGCCCTGTCCTAGAAAGGGTCAGCGCCCTCCGAAAGCATCCCTGCCCTGTCCTAGAAAGGGTCCCGGCCCTGTGAAAGCATCCTGGCCCTGTGTCCTAGAAAGGATCCCAGTCCTGCGAAAGCATCCTGGCCCTGTGTCCAAGGAAGGGGCCCGGCCCTGCAGATGCATCCTGGCCATGTGTCCTAGAGAGGGTTCTGGCCCTTTGAAAGCATCCTGGCCCTGTCCTAGAAAGAGACCCTGCCCATCAAAAGCATCCTGGCACTGTCCTAGAAAGGGTCACGGCCCTCCGAAAGCATCCCTGCCCTGTCCTAGAAAGGGTCCCGGCCCTGCGAATGCATCCTGGCACTGTCCTAGAAAGGGTCCCGGCCCTGCGAAAGCATCCTGGCCTTGTGTCCTAGAAAGGGTCACGGTCCTGCGGATGCATCCTGGCCATGTGTCCTAGAAAGAGTCCCTGCCCTGCGAAAGCATGCTGACCCTGTGTCCATGGAAGGGTCCCGGCCCTGCGGATGCATTCTGGCCATGTGTCATAGAAAGAGACCCAGCCCTGCGAAAGCATCCCTGCCCTGTCCTAGAAAGGGTCCCAGCCCTGTAAAAGCATCCCTGCCCTGTTCTAGAAAGGGTCCCGGCCCTGCGAAAGCATCCTGGCTTTGTGTCCTAGAAAGGGTGTCGGTCCTGCGGATGCATCCTGGCCATGTGTCCTAGAAAGAGTCCCTGCCCTGCAAAAGCATCCACGCCCTGTCCTAGAAAGGGTCATGGCCCTGCGAAAGCATTCTGGCCCTGTGTCCAAGGAAGGGGCCTGGCCCTGCAGATGCATCCTGGCCATGTGTCCTAGAAAGAGTCCCTGACCTGTGAAAGCATCCTGGCCCTGTCCTAGAAAGGGTCAGCGCCCTCCGAAAGCATCTCGGCCCTGTCCTAGAAAGGGTCCCAGCCCTGTGAAAGCATCCCTGCCCTGTCCTAGAAAGGGTCCCGGCCCTGCGAAAGCATCCTGGCTTTGTGTCCTAGAAAGGGTCACGGTCCTGCGGATGCATCCTGGCCATGTGTCCTAGAAAGAGTCCCTGCCCTGCGAAAGCATCCACGCCCTGTCCTAGAAAGGGTCATGGCCCTGCGAAAGCATTCTGGCCCTGTGTCCAAGGAAGGGGCCTGGCCCTGCAGATGCATCCTGGCCATGTGTCCTAGAAAGAGTCCCTGACCTGTGAAAGCATCCTGGCCCTGTCCTAGAAAGGGTCACGGCCCTCCGAAAGCATCCCTGCCCTGTCCTAGAAAGGGTCAGCGCCCTCCGAAAGCATCCCTGCCCTGTCCTAGAAAGGGTCCCGGCCCTGTGAAAGCATCCTGGCCCTGTGTCCTAGAAAGGATCCCAGTCCTGCGAAAGCATCCTGGCCCTGTGTCCAAGGAAGGGGCCCGGCCCTGCAGATGCATCCTGGCCATGTGTCCTAGAGAGGGTTCTGGCCCTTTGAAAGCATCCTGGCCCTGTCCTAGAAAGAGACCCTGCCCATCAAAAGCATCCTGGCACTGTCCTAGAAAGGGTCACGGCCCTCCGAAAGCATCCCTGCCCTGTCCTAGAAAGGGTCCCGGCCCTGCGAATGCATCCTGGCACTGTCCTAGAAAGGGTCCCGGCCCTGCGAAAGCATCCTGGCCTTGTGTCCTAGAAAGGGTCACGGTCCTGCGGATGCATCCTGGCCATGTGTCCTAGAAAGAGTCCCTGCCCTGCGAAAGCATGCTGACCCTGTGTCCATGGAAGGGTCCCGGCCCTGCGGATGCATTCTGGCCATGTGTCATAGAAAGAGACCCAGCCCTGCGAAAGCATCCCTGCCCTGTCCTAGAAAGGGTCCCAGCCCTGTAAAAGCATCCCTGCCCTGTTCTAGAAAGGGTCCCGGCCCTGCGAAAGCATCCTGGCTTTGTGTCCTAGAAAGGGTGTCGGTCCTGCGGATGCATCCTGGCCATGTGTCCTAGAAAGAGTCCCTGCCCTGCAAAAGCATCCACGCCCTGTCCTAGAAAGGGTCATGGCCCTGCGAAAGCATTCTGGCCCTGTGTCCAAGGAAGGGGCCTGGCCCTGCAGATGCATCCTGGCCATGTGTCCTAGAAAGAGTCCCTGACCTGTGAAAGCATCCTGGCCCTGTCCTAGAAAGGGTCAGCGCCCTCCGAAAGCATCTCGGCCCTGTCCTAGAAAGGGTCCCAGCCCTGTGAAAGCATCCCTGCCCTGTCCTAGAAAGGGTCCCGGCCCTGCGAAAGCATCCTGGCTTTGTGTCCTAGAAAGGGTCACGGTCCTGCGGATGCATCCTGGCCATGTGTCCTAGAAAGAGTCCCTGCCCTGCGAAAGCATCCACGCCCTGTCCTAGAAAGGGTCATGGCCCTGCGAAAGCATTCTGGCCCTGTGTCCAAGGAAGGGGCCTGGCCCTGCAGATGCATCCTGGCCATGTGTCCTAGAAAGAGTCCCTGACCTGTGAAAGCATCCTGGCCCTGTCCTAGAAAGGGTCACGGCCCTCCGAAAGCATCCCTGCCCTGTCCTAGAAAGGGTCAGCGCCCTCCGAAAGCATCCCTGCCCTGTCCTAGAAAGGGTCCCGGCCCTGTGAAAGCATCCTGGCCCTGTGTCCTAGAAAGGATCCCAGTCCTGCGAAAGCATCCTGGTACTGTGTTCAAGGAAGGGTCCCGGCCCTGTGAAAGCATCCTGGCCCTGTGTCCAAGGAAGGGTCCCTGTCCTGCAAAAACATCCGGGCCCTGTGTCCTAGAAAGGGTCCCGGCCATGCAAAAGTATCCTGGCCCTGTGTCCTAGAAAGGGTCACGGACCTGCGAAAGCATCCTGGCCCTGTGTCCTAGAAAGGCTCCTGGCCCTGTGAAAGCATCCTGGCCCTGTGTCCTAGAAAGTGTCCCGGCCCTGTGAATGCATCCTGGCCCTGTCCTAGAGAGGGTCCCGGCCCTGTGAAAGCATCCTGGCCCTGTCCTAGAAAGTGTCCCGGCCCTGTGAAAGCATCCTGGCCCTGTCCTAGAAAGTGTCCCGGCCCTGTGAAAGCATCCTGGCCCTGTCCTAGAAAGGGTCCTGGCCCTGTGAAAGCATCCTGGCCCTGTCCTAGAGAGGGTCCCGGCCCTGTGAAAGCATCCTGGCCCTGTCCTAGAAAGTGTCCCGGCCCTGTGAAAGCATCCTGGCCATGTCCTAGAAAGGGTCCCGGCCCTGTGAAAGCATCCTGGCCTTGTGACCAAGAAAAGGTCCCGGCCCTGTGAAAGCTTCCTGGCCCTGTGTCCCCCGACCCTGTGAAAGCATCCTGGCCCTGTCCTAGAAAGAGTAGCCCTGCGAAAGTATCCTGGTCCTGTGTCCTAGAAAGGGTCACGGCCCTGCGAAAGCATCCTGGCCCTGTTTCCTAGAAAGAGTCCCGGCCCTGTGAAAGCATCCTAGCCCTGTGTCCTAGAAAGGGTCCCGGCCCTGCGAAAGCATCCCTGCCCTGTCCTAGAAAGGGTCCCAGCCCTGTGAAAGCATCCCTGCCCTGTCCTAGAAAGGGTCCCAGCCCTGTGAAAGCATCCCTGCCCTGTCCTAGAAAGGGTCCCAGCCCTGTGAAAGCATCCCTGCCCTGTCCTAGAAAGGGTCCCGGCCCTGCGAAAGCATCCTGGCTTTGTGTCCTAGAAAGGGTCACGGTCCTGCAGATGCATCCTGGCCATGTGTCCTAGAAAGAGTCCCTGCCCTGCGAAAGCATCCACGCCCTGTCCTAGAAAGGGTCATGGCCCTGCGAAAGCATTCTGGCCCTGTGTCCAAGGAAGGGGCCTGGCCCTGCAGATGCATCCTGGCCATGTGTCCTAGAAAGAGTCCCTGACCTGTGAAAGCATCCTGGCCCTGTCCTAGAAAGGGTCACGGCCCTCCGAAAGCATCCCTGCCCTGTCCTAGAAAGGGTCAGCGCCCTCCGAAAGCATCCCTGCCCTGTCCTAGAAAGGGTCCCGGCCCTGTGAAAGCATCCTGGCCCTGTCCTAGAAAGGGTCCCAGCCCTGCGAAAGCATCCTGGCCTTGTGTCCTAGAAAGGGTCACGGTCCTGCAGATGCATCCTGGCCATGTGTCCTAGAAAGAGTCCCTGCCCTGTGAAAGCATCCACGCCCTGTCCTAGAAAGGGTCATGGCCCTGCGAAAGCATCCTGGCCCTGTGTCCCAGAAAGGGTCATGGCCCTGCGAAAGCATCCTGGCCCTGTGTCCCAGAAAGGGTCCCAGCCCTGTGAAAGCATCCTGGCCCTGTGTCCTAGAAAGGGTCCCGGCCCTGAGAAAGCATCGTGGCCTTGTGTCCTAGAAAGGGTCCCGGCCATGTGAAAGGTTCCTGGCCCTGGGTCCTAGTAAGGGTGACGGCCCTGCGAAAGCATACTGGCCATGTGTCCTAGAAAGGGTCATGGCCCTGCGAAAGCATTCTGGCCCTGTGCCCAAGGAAGGGGCCCGGCCCTGCGGAAGCATTCTGGCCATGTGTCCTAGAAAGAGTACCTGCCCTGCGAAAGCATCCCTGCCATGTCCTAGAAAGGGTCCCAGCCCTGTGAAAGCATCCCTGCCCTGTCCTAGAAAGGGTCCCGGCCCTGCGAAAGCATCCTGGCTTTGTGTCCTATAAAGGGTGTCGGTCCTGCGGATGCATCCTGGCCATGTGTCCTAGAAAGAGTCCCTGCCCTGCAAAAGCATCCACGCCCTGTCCTAGAAAGGGTCATGGCCCTGCGAAAGCATTCTGGCCCTGTGTCCAAGGAAGGGGCCTGGCCCTGCAGATGCATCCTGGCCATGTGTCCTAGAAAGAGTCCCTGACCTGTGAAAGCATCCTGGCCCTGTCCTAGAAAGGATCACGGCCCTCCGAAAGCATCCCTGCCCTGTCCTAGAAAGGGTCAGCGCCCTCCGAAAGCATCCCGGCCCTGTCCTAGAAAGGGTCCCAGCACTGTGAAAGCATCCCTGCCCTGTCCTAGAAAGGGTCCCGGCCCTGCGAAAGCATCCTGGCTTTGTGTCCTAGAAAGGGTCACGGTCCTGCGGATGCATCCTGGCCATGTGTCCTAGAAAGAGTCCCTGCCCTGCGAAAGCATCCACGCCCTGTCCTAGAAAGGGTCATGGCCCTGCGAAAGCATTCTGGCCCTGTGTCTAAGGAAGGGGCCTGGCCCTGCAGATGCATCCTGGCCATGTGTCCTAGAAAGAGTCCCTGACCTGTGAAAGCATCCTGGCCCTGTCCTAGAAAGGGTCACGGCCCTCCGAAAGCATCCCTGCCCTGTCCTAGAAAGGGTCAGCGCCCTCCGAAAGCATCCCTGCCCTGTCCTAGAAAGGGTCCCGGCCCTGTGAAAGCATCCTGGCCCTGTGTCCTAGAAAGGATCCCAGTCCTGCGAAAGCATCCTGGTACTGTGTTCAAGGAAGGGTCCCGGCCCTGTGAAAGCATCCTGGCCCTGTGTCCAAGGAAGGGTCCCTGTCCTGCAAAAACATCCGGGCCCTGTGTCCTAGAAAGGGTCCCGGCCATGCAAAAGCATCCTGGCCCTGTGTCCTAGAAATGGTCAAGGCCCTGCAATAGCCTCCTGGCTCTGCGTCCTAGAAAGGGTCCCGGCCCTGCGAAAGCATCCTGGCCCTGTGTCCTAGAAAGGGTCACGGACCTGCGAAAGCATCCTGGCCCTGTGTCCTAGAAAGGCTCCTGGCCCTGTGAAAGCATCCTGGCCCTGTGTCCTAGAAAGTGTCCCGGCCCTGTGAATGCATCCTGGCCCTGTCCTAGAGAGGGTCCCGGCCCTGTGAAAGCATCCTGGCCCTGTCCTAGAAAGTGTCCCGGCCCTGTGAAAGCATCCTGGCCCTGTCCTAGAAAAGGTCCTGGCCCTGTGAAAGCATCCTGGCCCTGTGTCCTAGAAAGGGTCCCGGCCCTGTGAAAGCATCCTGGCCTTGTGTCCAAGAAAAGGTCCCGGCCCTGTGAAAGCTTCCTGGCCCTGTGTCCCCCGACCCTGTGAAAGCATCCTGGCCCTGTCCTAGAAAGAGTAGCCCTGCGAAAGTATCCTGGTCCTGTGTCCTAGAAAGGGTCACGGCCCTGCGAAAGCATCCTGGCCCTGTTTCCTAGAAAGAGTCCCGGCCCTGTGAAAGCATCCTAGCCCTGTGTCCTAGAAAGGGTCCCGGCCCTGTGAAAGCATCCTGGCCTTGTGTCCTAGAAAGACTTACGGACCTGCGAAAGCATCTTAGCCCTGTGTCCTAGAAAGGGTCCCGGCCCTGTGAAAGCCTCCTGGCCTGGTGTCCCAGGAAAGGTCCCGGCCCTGCAAAAGCATCCTGGCCCTGTGTCCCAGAAAGGGTCCCAGCCATGTGAAAGCATCCTAGCCCTGTGTCCTAGAAAGGGTCCCGGCCCTGTGAAAGCATCCTGGCCTTGTGTCCTAGAAAGTCTTATGGCCCTGCGAAAGCATCCGGGCCCTGTGTCCTACAAAGGGTCCCAGTCCTGTGAAAGCATCCTGGCCCTGTCCTTGAAAGGGTCCCGGCCCTGCGAAAGCATCCTGGCACTGTCCTAGAAAGGGTCCCGGCCCTGTGAAAGCCTCCTGGCCCTGTGTCCCAGAAAGGGTCCCGGCCCTGCGAATGCATCCTGGCACTGTCGTAGAAAGGGTCCCGGCCCTGTGAAAGCCTCCTGGCCCTGTGTCCTAGAAAAGGTCCCGGCCCTGCAAAAGCATCCTGGCCCTGTGTCCCAGAAAGGGTCCCAGCCCTGTGAAAGTATCCTGGCCCTGTGTCCAGGAAAGGGTCCCGGCCCTGCGAATGCATCCTGGCACTGTCCTAGAAAGGGTCCCAGCCCTGCGAAAGCATCCTGGCCCTGTGTCCAAGGAAGGTGCCCGGCCCTGCAGATGCATCCTGGCCATGTGTCCTAGAGAGGGTTCTGGCCCTTTGAAAGCATCCTGGCCCTGTCCTAGAAAGAGACCCTGCCCATCAAAAGCATCCTGGCACTGTCCTAGAAAGGGTCACGGCCCTCCGAAAGCATCCCTGCCCTGTCCTAGAAAGGGTCCCGGCCCTGCGAATGCATCCTGGCACTGTCCTAGAAAGGGTCCCGGCCCTGCGAAAGCATCCTGGCCTTGTGTCCTAGAAAGGGTCACGGTCCTGCGGATGCATCCTGGCCATGTGTCCTAGAAAGAGTCCCTGCCCTGCGAAAGCATGCTGACCCTGTGTCCATGGAAGGGTCCCGGCCCTGCTGATGCATTCTGGCCATGTGTCATAGAAAGAGACCCAGCCCTGCGAAAGCATCCCTGCCCTGTCCTAGAAAGGGTCCCAGCCCTGTGAAAGCATCCCTGCCCTGTCCTAGAAAGGGTCCCGGCCCTGCGAAAGCATCCTGGCCCTGTGTCCTAGAAAGGGTCACGGTCCTACGGATGCATCCTGGCCATGTGTCCTAGAAAGAGTCCCTGCCCTGCGAAAGCATCCTGGCCCTGTCCTAGAGAGAGTCACAGCCCTGCGAAAGCATCCACGCCCTGTCCTAGAAAGGGTCATGGCCCTGCGAAAGCATTCTGGCCCTGTGTCCAAGGAAGGGGCCTGGCCCTGCAGATGCATCCTGTCCATGTGTCCTAGAGAGGGTCCCGGCCCTGTGAAAGCATCCTGGCCCTGTGACCTAGAAAGGGTCCCGGCCCTGCGAATGCATCCTGGCACTGTCCTAGAAAGGGTCCCGGCCCTGTGAAAGCCTCCTGGCCCTGTGTCCTAGAAAAGGTCCCAGCCCTGCAAAAGCATCCTGGCCCTGTGTCACAGAAAGGGTCCCAGCCCTGTGAAAGCATCCTGGCCCTGTGTCCTAGAAAGGGTCCCGGCCCTGCGAATGCATCCTGGCACTGTCCTAGAAAGGGTCCCGGCCCTGCGAAAGCATCCTGGCCCTGTGTCCAAGGAAGGGGCCCGGCCCTGCAGATGCATCCTGGCCATGTGTCCTAGAGAGGGTTCTGGCCCTTTGAAAGCATCCTGGCCCTGTCCTAGAAAGAGACCCTGCCCATCAAAAGCATCCTGGCCCTGTGTCCTAGAAAGGGTCCCAGTCCTGTGAAAGCATCCTGATCCTGTGTTCAAGGAAGGGTCCCTGCCCTGTGAAAGCATCCTGGCCCTGTGTCCAAGGAAGGGTCCCCGTCCTGCGAAAACATCCGGGCCCTGTGTCCTAGAAAGGGTCCCGGCCGTGCAAAAGCTTCCTGGCCCTGAGTCCTAGAAAGGGTCAAGGCCCTGCGATACCCTCCTGGCTCTGCGTCCTAGAAAGTGTCCCAGCCCTGTGAAAGCATCCCTACCCTGTCCTAGAAAGGGTCCCGGCCCTGCAAAAGCATCCTGGCCCTGTGTCCTAGAAATGGTCCCGGCCCTGTGAAAGCATCCTGGCCCTGTCCTAGAAAGGGTCCCGGCCCTGCGAAAGCATCCTGGCCTTGTGTCCTAGAAAGGGTCACGGTCCTGCGGATGCATCCTGGCCATGTATCCTAGAAAGAGTCCCTGCCCTGCGAAAGCATGCTGGCCCTGTGTCCCAGAAAGAGACCCAGCCCTGCGAAAGCATCCCTGCCCTGTCCTAGAAAGGGTCCCAGCCCTGTGAAAGAATCCTGGCCTTGAGTCCTAGAAAGGGTCACGGTCCTGCGGATGCATCCTGGCCATGTGTCCTAGAAAGAGTCCGTGCCCTGCGAAAGCATCCTGGCCCTGTCCTAGAAAGGGTCATGGCCCTGCGAAAGCATCCTGGCCCTGTGTCCAAGGAAGGGGCCCGGCCCTGTGAAAGCATCCTGGCCCTGTTCAAGAAAGAGTCCCAGCCCTGCGAAAGCATCGTGGCCTTGTGTCCTAGAAAGGGTCCCGGCCCTATGAAAAGATCCTGGCCCTGGGTTCTAGAATGGGTGACGGCCCTGCGAAAGCATCCTGGCCCTGTGCCCAAGAAAGGGTCATGGCCCTGCGAAAGCATCCTGGCCCTGTGTCCTAGAAAGGGTCATGGCCCTGCGAAAGCATCCTGGCCCTGTGTCCTAGAAAGGGTCGAGGCTCCGCGAAAGCATCCTGGCCCTGTGTCCTAGAAAGGGTCATGGCCCTGCGAAAGCATCCTGGCCCTGTGCCCAAGGAAGGGGCCCGGCCCTGCGGAAGCATTCTGGTCATGTGTCCTAGAAAGAGACCCAGCCCTGCGAAAGCATCCTAGCCCTGTGTCCTAGAAAGGGTCCCGGCCCTGTGAAAGCATCCTGGCCTTGTGTCCTAGAAAGACTTACGGACCTGCGAAAGCATCTGGGCCCTGTGTCCTAGAAAGGGTCCCGGCCCTGTGAAAGCCTCCTGGCCTGGTGTCCCAGAAAAGGTCCCGGCCCTGCAAAAGCATCCTGGCCCTGTGTCCCAGAAAGGGTCCCAGCCATGTGAAAGCATCCTAGCCCTGTGTCCTAGAAAGGGTCCCGGCCCTGTGAAAGCATCCTGGCCTTGTGTCCTAGAAAGTCTTATGGCCCTGCGAAAGCATCCGGGCCCTGTGTCCTACAAAGGGTCCCAGTCCTGTGAAAGCATCCTGGCCCTGTCCTTGAAAGGGTCCCGGCCCTGCGAAAGCATCCTGGCACTGTCCTAGAAAGGGTCCCGGCCCTGTGAAAGCCTCCTGGCCCTGTGTCCCAGAAAGGGTCCCGGCCCTGCGAATGCATCCTGGCACTGTCGTAGAAAGGGTCCCGGCCCTGTGAAAGCCTCCTGGCCCTGTGTCCTAGAAAAGGTCCCGGCCCTGCAAAAGCATCCTGGCCCTGTGTCCCAGAAAGGGTCCCAGCCCTGTGAAAGTATCCTGGCCCTGTGTCCAGGAAAGGGTCCCGGCCCTGCGAATGCATCCTGGCACTGTCCTAGAAAGGGTCCCGGCCCTGCGAAAGCATCCTGGCCCTGTGTCCAAGGAAGGGGCCCGGCCCTGCAGATGCATCCTGGCCATGTGTCCTAGAGAGGGTTCTGGCCCTTTGAAAGCATCCTGGCCCTGTCCTAGAAAGAGACCCTGCCCATCAAAAGCATCCTGGCACTGTCCTAGAAAGGGTCACGGCCCTCCGAAAGCATCCCTGCCCTGTCCTAGAAAGGGTCCCGGCCCTGCGAATGCATCCTGGCACTGTCCTAGAAAGGGTCCCGGCCCTGCGAAAGCATCCTGGCCTTGTGTCCTAGAAAGGGTCACGGTCCTGCGGATGCATCCTGGCCATGTGTCCTAGAAAGAGTCCCTGCCCTGCGAAAGCATGCTGACCCTGTGTCCATGGAAGGGTCCCGGCCCTGCTGATGCATTCTGGCCATGTGTCATAGAAAGAGACCCAGCCCTGCGAAAGCATCCCTGCCCTGTCCTAGAAAGGGTCCCAGCCCTGTGAAAGCATCCCTGCCCTGTCCTAGAAAGGGTCCCGGCCCTGCGAAAGCATCCTGGCCCTGTGTCCTAGAAAGGGTCACGGTCCTACGGATGCATCCTGGCCATGTGTCCTAGAAAGAGTCCCTGCCCTGCGAAAGCATCCTGGCCCTGTCCTAGAGAGAGTCACAGCCCTGCGAAAGCATCCACGCACTGTCCTAGAAAGGGTCATGGCCCTGCGAAAGCATTCTGGCCCTGTGTCCAAGGAAGGGGCCTGGCCCTGCAGATGCATCCTGTCCATGTGTCCTAGAGAGGGTCCCGGCCCTGTGAAAGCATCCTGGCCCTGTGACCTAGAAAGGGTCCCGGCCCTGCGAATGCATCCTGGCACTGTCCTAGAAAGGGTCCCGGCCCTGTGAAAGCCTCCTGGCCCTGTGTCCTAGAAAAGGTCCCAGCCCTGCAAAAGCATCCTGGCCCTGTGTCACAGAAAGGGTCCCGGCCCTGTGAAAGCCTCCTGGCCCTGTGTCCTAGAAAAGGTCCCAGCCCTGCAAAATCATCCTGGCCCTGTGTCACAGAAAGGGTCCCAGCCCTGTGAAAGCATCCTGGCCCTGTGTCCTAGAAAGGGTCCCGGCCCTGCGAATGCATCCTGGCACTGTCCTAGAAAGGGTCCCGGCCCTGCGAAAGCATCCTGGCCCTGTGTCCAAGGAAGGGGCCCGGCCCTGCAGATGCATCCTGGCCATGTGTCCTAGAGAGGGTTCTGGCCCTTTGAAAGCATCCTGGCCCTGTCCTAGAAAGAGACCCTGCCCATCAAAAGCATCCTGGCCCTGTGTCCTAGAAAGGGTCCCAGTCCTGTGAAAGCATCCTGATCCTGTGTTCAAGGAAGGGTCCCTGCCCTGTGAAAGCATCCTGGCCCTGTGTCCAAGGAAGGGTCCCCGTCCTGCGAAAACATCCGGGCCCTGTGTCCTAGAAAGGGTCCCGGCCGTGCAAAAGCTTCCTGGCCCTGAGTCCTAGAAAGGGTCAAGGCCCTGCGATACCCTCCTGGCTCTGCGTCCTAGAAAGTGTCCCAGCCCTGTGAAAGCATCCCTACCCTGTCCTAGAAAGGGTCCCGGCCCTGCAAAAGCATCCTGGCCCTGTGTCCTAGAAATGGTCCCGGCCCTGTGAAAGCATCCTGGCCCTGTCCTAGAAAGGGTCCCGGCCCTGCGAAAGCATCCTGGCCTTGTGTCCTAGAAAGGGTCACGGTCCTGCGGATGCATCCTGGCCATGTATCCTAGAAAGAGTCCCTGCCCTGCGAAAGCATGCTGGCCCTGTGTCCCAGAAAGAGACCCAGCCCTGCGAAAGCATCCCTGCCCTGTCCTAGAAAGGGTCCCAGCCCTGTGAAAGAATCCTGGCCTTGAGTCCTAGAAAGGGTCACGGTCCTGCGGATGCATCCTGGCCATGTGTCCTAGAAAGAGTCCGTGCCCTGCGAAAGCATCCTGGCCCTGTCCTAGAAAGGGTCATGGCCCTGCGAAAGCATCCTGGCCCTGTGTCCAAGGAAGGGGCCCGGCCCTGTGAAAGCATCCTGGCCCTGTTCAAGAAAGAGTCCCAGCCCTGCGAAAGCATCGTGGCCTTGTGTCCTAGAAAGGGTCCCGGCCCTATGAAAAGTTCCTGGCCCTGGGTTCTAGAATGGGTGACGGCCCTGCGAAAGCATCCTGGCCCTGTGCCCAAGAAAGGGTCATGGCCCTGCGAAAGCATCCTGGCCCTGTGTCCTAGAAAGGGTCATGGCCCTGCGAAAGCATCCTGGCCCTGTGTCCTAGAAAGGGTCGAGGCTCCGCGAAAGCATCCTGGCCCTGTGTCCTAGAAAGGGTCATGGCCCTGCGAAAGCATCCTGGCCCTGTGCCCAAGGAAGGGGCCCGGCCCTGCGGAAGCATTCTGGTCATGTGTCCTAGAAAGGGTCCCAGCCCTGTGAAACCATCCTGGCCCTGTGTCCTAGAAAGGGTCCCGGCTCTGCGAATGCATCCTGGCACTGTCCTAGAAAGGGTCCCGGCCCTGAGAAAGCATCCAGGCCCTGTGTCCAAGGAAGGGGCCCGGCCCTGCAGATGCATCCTGGCCATGTGTCCTAGAGAGGGTTCTGGCCCTTTGAAAGCATCCTGGCCCTGTCCTAGAAAGAGACCCTGCCCATCAAAAGCATCCTGGCACTGTCCTAGAAAGGGTCCCGGCCCTGTGAAAGCATCCTGGCCCTGTGTCCTAGAAAGGGTCCCAGTCCTGCGAAAGCATCCTGGTACTGTGTTCAAGGAAGGGTCCCTGCCCTGTGAAAGCATCCTGGTCCTGTGTCCAAGGAAGGGTCCCCGTCCTGCGAAAACATCCGGGCCCTGTGTCCTAGAAAGGGACCCGGCCGTGCAAAAGCTTCCTGGCCCTGAGTCCTAGAAAGGGTCAAGGCCCTGCGATACCCTCCTGGCTCTGCGTCCTAGAAAGTGTCCCAGCCCTGTGAAAGCATCCCTACCCTGTCCTAGAAAGGGTCCCGGCCCTGCAAAAGCATCCTGGCCCTGTGTCCTAGAAAGGGTCACGGTCCTGCGGATGCATCCTGGCCATGTGTCCTAGAAAGAGTCCCTGCCCTGCGAAAGCATGCTGGCCCTGTGTCCAAGGAAGAGTCCCGGCCCTGCGGATGCATTCTGGCCATGTGTCCTAGAAAGAGACCCTGCCCTGCGAAAGCATCCCTGCCCTGTCCTAGAAAGGGTCCCAGCCCTGTAAAAGCATCCCTGCCCTGTTCTAGAAAGGGTCCCGGCCCTGCGAAAACATCCTGGCCCTGTGTCGTAGAAAGGGTCCCGGCCCTGTGAAAGCATCCTGGCCCTGTCCTAGAAAGGGTCCCAGCCCTGCGAAAGCATCCTGGCCTTGTGTCCTAGAAAGGGTCACGGTCCTGCGGATGCATCCTGGACATGTGTCCTAGAAAGGGTCACGGTCCTGCGGATGCATCCTGGCCATGTGTACTAGAAAGAGTCCCTGCCCTGTGTAAGCATCCACGCCCTGTCCTAGAGAGAGTCACAGCCCTGCGAAAGCATCCACGCCCTGTCCTAGAAAGGGTCATGGCCCTGCGAAAGCATCCTGGCCCTGTGTCCCAGAAAGGGTCCCAGCCCTGTGAAAGCATCGTGGCCTTGTGTCCTAGAAAGGGTCATGGCCCTCCGAAAGCATCCTGGCCCTGTGCCCAAGGAAGGGGCCCGGCCCTGCGGAAGCATTCTGGCCATGTGTCCTAGAAAGAATACCTGCCCTGCGAAAGCATCCCTGCCATGTCCTAGAAAGGGTCCCAGCCCTGTGAAAGCATCCCTGCCCTGTCCTAGAAAGGGTCCCGGCCCTGCGAAAGCATCCTGGCTTTGTGTCCTAGAAAGGGTCACGGTCCTGTGGATGCATCCTGGCCATGTGTCCTAGAAAGAGTCCATGCCCTGCGATAGCATCCACGCCCTGTCCTAGAAAGGGTCATGGCCCTGCGAAAGCATTCTGGCCCTGTGTCCAAGGAAGGGGCCTGGCCCTGCAGATGCATCCTGGCCATGTGTCCTAGAAAGAGACCCTGACCTGTGAAAGCATCCTGGCCCTGTCCTAGAAAGGGTCACGGCCCTCCGAAAGCATCCCTGCCCTGTCCTAGAAAGGGTCAGCGCCCTCCGAAAGCATCCCGGCCCTGTCCTAGAAAGGGTCCCGGCCCGGTGAAAGCATCCTGGCCCTGTGTCCTAGAAAGGATACCAGTCCTGCGAAAGCATCCTGGTCCTGTGTTCAAGGAAGGGTCCCGGCCCTGTGAAAGCATCCTGGCCCTGTGTCCAAGGAAGGGTCCCCGTCCTGCAAAAACATCCGGGCCCTGTGTCCTAGAAAGGGTCCCGGCCGTGCAAAAGCATCCTGGCCCTGTGTCCTAGAAATGGTCAAGGCCCTGCAATAGCCTCCTGGCTCTGCGTCCTAGAAAGGGTCCCGGCCCTGCGAAAGCATGCTGGCCCTGTGTCCAAGGAAGAGTCCCGGCCCTGCGGATGCATTCTGGCCATGTGTCCTAGAAAGAGACCCTGCCCTGCAAAAGCATCCCTGCCCTGTCCTAGAAAGGGTCCCAGCCCTGTAAAAGCATCCCTGCCCTGTTCTAGAAAGGGTCCCGGCCCTGCGAAAGCATCCTGGCCCTGTGTCGTAGAAAGGGTCCCGGCCCTGTGAAAGCATCCTGGCCCTGTCCTAGAAAGGGTCCCAGCCCTGCGAAAGCATCCTGGCCTTGTGTCCTAGAAAGGGTCACGGTCCTGCGGATGCATCCTGGCCATGTGTCCTAGAAAGGGTCACGGTCCTGCGGATGCATCCTGGCCATGTGTCCTAGAAAGAGTCCCTGCCCTGTGTAAGCATCCACGCCCTGTCCTAGAGAGAGTCACAGCCCTGCGAAAGCATCCACGCCCTGTCCTAGAAAGGGTCATGGCCCTGCGAAAGCATCCTGGCCCTGTGTCCCAGAAAGGGTCCCAGCCCTGTGAAAGCATCGTGGCCTTGTGTCCTAGAAAGGGTCCCGGCCCTGGGTCCTAGTAAGGGTGACGGCCCTGCGAAAGCATCCTGGCCATGTGTCCTAGAAAGGGTCATGGCCCTGCGAAAGCATCCTGGCCCTGTGCCCAAGGAAGGGGCCCGGCCCTGCGGAAGCATTCTGGCCATGTGTCCTAGAAAGAGTACCTGCCCTGCGAAAGCATCCCTGCCATGTCCTAGAAAGGGTCCCAGCCCTGTGAAAGCATCCCTGCCCTGTCCTAGAAAGGGTCCCGGCCCTGCGAAAGCATCCTGGCTTTGTGTCCTAGAAAGGGTCACGGTCCTGCGGATGCATCCTGGCCATGTGTCCTAGAAAGAGTCCATGCCCTGCGAAAGCATCCACGCCCTGTCCTAGAAAGGGTCATGGCCCTGCGAAAGCATTCTGGCCCTGTGTCCAAGGAAGGGGCCTGGCCCTGCAGATGCATCCTGGCCATGTGTCCTAGAAAGAGTCCCTGACCTGTGAAAGCATCCTGGCCCTGTCCTAGAAAGGGTCACGGCCCTCCGAAAGCATCCCTGCCCTGTCCTAGAAAGGGTCAGCGCCCTCCGAAAGCATCCCGGCCCTGTCCTAGAAAGGGTCCCGGCCCGGTGAAAGCATCCTGGCCCTGTGTCCTAGAAAGTATCCCAGTCCTGCGAAAGCATCCTGGTCCTGTGTTCAAGGAAGGGTCCCGGCCCTGTGAAAGCATCCTGGCCCTGTGTCCAAGGAAGGGTCCCCGTCCTGCAAAAACATCCGGGCCCTGTGTCCTAGAAAGGGTCCCGGCCGTGCAAAAGCATCCTGGCCCTGTGTCCTAGAAATGGTCAAGGCCCTGCAATAGCCTCCTGGCTCTGCGTCCTAGAAAGGGGCCCGGCCCTGCGAAAGCATCCTGGCCCTGTGTCCTAGAAAGGGTCACGGACCTGCGAAAGCATCCTGGCCCTGTGTCCAAGGAAGGGTCCCGTCCCTGCGAAAGCATCCTGGCCCTGTGTCCTCAAAAGGGTCCCGGCCCTGTGAAAGCATCCTGGCCTTGTGTCCTAGAAAGACTTACGGCCCTGCGAAAGCATCCGGGCCCTGTCCTAGAAAGGGTCATGGCCCTGCGAAAGCATCCTGTCCCTGTGCCCTTGGAAGGGGCCCGGCCCTGCGGATGCATCCTGGCCCTGTGTCCTAGAAAGGCTCCTGGCCCTGTGAAAGCATCCTGGCCCTGTGTCCTAGAAAGAGTCCCGGCCCTGTGAAAGCATCCTGGCCCTGTCCTAGAGAGGGTCCCGGCCCTGTGAAAGCATCCTGGCCCTGTCCTAGAAAGTGTCGCGGCCCTGTGAAAGCATCCTGGCCCTGTCCTAGAAAGGGTCCTGGCACTGTGAAAGCATCCTGGCCCTGTGTCCTAGAAAGAGTCCCAGCCCTGTGAAAGCATCCTGGCCCTGTGTCCTAGAAAGGGTCCCGGCCCTGCGAAAGCATCGTGGCCTTGTGTCCTAGAAAGGGTCCCGGCCCTGTGAAAGGTTCCTGGCCCTGGGTCCTAGAAAGGGTCATGGCCCTGCGAAAGCATCCCTGCCATGTCCTAGAAAGGGTCCCAGCCCTGTGAAAGCATCCCTGCCCTGTCCTAGAAAGGGTCCCGGCCCTGCGAAAGCATCCTGGCTTTGTGTCCTAGAAAGGGTGTCGGTCCTGCGGATGCATCCTGGCCATGTGTCCTAGAAAGAGTCCCTGCCCTGCGAAAGCATCCACGCCCTGTCCTAGAAAGGGTCATGGCCCTGCGAAAGCATTCTGGCCCTGTGTCCAAGGAAGGGGCCTGGCCCTGCAGATGCATCCTGGCCATGTGTCCTAGAAAGAGTCCCTGACCTGTCCTAGAAAGGGTCACGGCCCTCCGAAAGCATCCCTGCCCTGTCCTAGAAAGGGTCAGCGCCCTCCGAAAGCATCCCTGCCCTGTCCTAGAAAGGGTCCCGGCCCTGTGAAAGCATCCTGGCCCTGTGTCCTAGAAAGGATCCCAGTCCTGCGAAAGCATCCTGGTACTGTGTTCAAGGAAGGGTCCCGGCCCTGTGAAAGCATCCTGGCCCTGTGTCCAAGGAAGGGTCCCTGTCCTGCAAAAACATCCGGGCCCTGTGTCCTAGAAAGGGTCCTGGCCGTGCAAAAGCATCCTGGCCCTGTGTCCTAGAAATGGTCAAGGCCCTGCAATAGCCTCCTGGCTCTGCGTCCTAGAAAGGGTCCCGGCCCTGCGAAAGCATCCTGGCCCTGTGTCCTAGAAAGGGTCACGGACCTGCGAAAGCATCCTGGCCCTGTGTCCTAGAAAGGCTCCTGGCCCTGTGAAAGCATCCTGGCCCTGTGTCCTAGAAAGTGTCCCGGCCCTGTGAATGCATCCTGGCCCTGTCCTAGAGAGGGTCCTGGCCCTGTGAAAGCATCCTGGCCCTGTGTCCTAGAAAGGGTCCCGGCCCTGTGAAAGCATCCTGGCCCTGTCCTAGAAAGGGTCCTGGCCCTGTGAAAGCATCCTGGCCCTGTGTCCTAGAAAGGGTCCCGGCCCTGTGAAAGCATCCTGGCCTTGTGTCCAAGAAAAGGTCCCGGCCCTGTGAAAGCTTCCTGGCCCTGTGTCCCCCGACCCTGTGAAAGCATCCTGGCCCTGTCCTAGAAAGAGTAGCCCTGCGAAAGTATCCTGGTCCTGTGTCCTAGAAAGGGTCACGGCCCTGCGAAAGCATCCTGGCCCTGTGTCCTAGAAAGAGTCCCGGCCCTGTGAAAGCATCCTGGCCCTGTCCTAGAGAGGGTCCCGGCCCTGCGAAAGCATCCTAGCCCTGTGTCCTAGAAAGGGTCCCGGCCCTGTGAAAGCATCCTGGCCTTGTGTCCTAGAAAGACTTACGGACCTGCGAAAGCATCTGGGCCCTGTGTCCTAGAAAGGGTCCCGGCCCTGTGAAAGCCTCCTGGCCCGGTGTCCCAGAAAAGGTCCCGGCCCTGCAAAAGCATCCTGGCCCTGTGTCCCAGAAAGGGTCCCAGCCATGTGAAAGCATCCTGGCCCCGTGTCCTAGAAAGGGTCCCAGCCCTGCGAAAGCATCCTGGTCCTGTGTCGTAGAAAGGTTCCCAGCCCTGTGAAAGCATCCTGGCCCTGTGTCCTAGAAAGGGTCCCGGCCCTGCGAAAGCATCCTAGCCCTGTGTCCTAGAAAGGGTCCCGGCCCTGTGAAAGCATCCTGGTCCTGTGTCCTAGAAAGGCTCCTGGCCCTGTGAAAGCATCCTGGCCCTGTGTCCTAGAGAGGGTCCTGGCCCTGTGAAAGCATCCTGGCCCTGTCCTAGAAAGTGTCCCGGCCCTGTGAAAGCATCCTGGCCCTGTCCTAGAAAGGGTCCTGGCCCTGTGAAAGCATCCTGGCCCTGTGTCCTAGAAAGAGTCCCGGCCCTGCAAAAGCATCCTGGCCCTGTGTCCTAGAAAGGGTCCCGGCCCTGCGGATGCATCCTGGCCATGTGTCCTAGAAAGTGTCCCGGCCCTGTGAAAGCATCCTGGCCCTGTCCTAGAGAGAGTCACAGCCCTGCGAAAGCATCCACGCCCTGTCCTAGAAAGGGTCATGGCCCTGCGAAAGCATCCTGGCCCTGGGTCCTAGAAAGGGTGACGGCCCTGCGAAAGCATCCTGGCCATGTGTCCTAGAAAGGGTCCCGGCCCTGCGAAAGCATCGTGGCCTTGTGTCCTAGAAAGGGTCCCGGCCCTGTGAAAGCATCCTGGCCCTGGGTCCTAGAAAGGGTGACGGCCCTGCGAAAGCATCCTGGCCCTTTGCCCAAGGAAGGGGCCCAGCCCTGCGGAAGCATTCTGGCCATGTGTCCTAGAAAGAGTCCCTGCCCTGCAAAAGCATCCACGCCCTGTCCTAGAGAGAGTCACAGCCCTGCGAAAGCATCCATGCCCTGTCCTAGAAAGGGTCATGGCCCTGCGAAAGCATCCTGGCCCTGTGTCCCAGAAAGTGTCCCAGCCCTGTGAAACCATCCTGGCACTGTGTCCTAGAAAGGGTCCCGGCCCTGCGAAAGCATCGTGGCCTTGTGTCCTAGAAAGGGTCCCGGCCCTATGAAAGCATCCTGGCCCTGGGTCCTAGAAAGGGTCCCGGCCCTGCGAAAGCATCCTGGCCATGTGTCCTAGAAAGAGTACCTGCCCTGCGAAAGCATCCCTGCCATGTCCTAAAAAGGGTCCCAGCCCTGCGAAAGCATCCTGGCTTTGTGTCCTAGAAAGGGTCACGGTCCTGCGAAAGCATCCTGGCCCTGTGTCCCAGAAAGGGTCCCAGCCATGTGAAAGCATCCTGGCCCCGTGTCCTAGAAAGGGTCCCAGCCCTGCGAAAGCATCCTGGTCCTGTGTCGTAGAAAGGTTCCCAGCCCTGTGAAAGCATCCTGGCCCTGTGTCCTAGAAAGGGTCCCGGCCCTGCGAAAGCATCCTAGCCCTGTGTCCTAGAAAGGGTCCCGGCCCTGTGAAAGCATCCTGGTCCTGTGTCCTAGAAAGGCTCCTGGCCCTGTGAAAGCATCCTGGCCCTGTGTCCTAGAGAGGGTCCTGGCCCTGTGAAAGCATCCTGGCCCTGTCCTAGAAAGTGTCCCGGCCCTGTGAAAGCATCCTGGCCCTGTCCTAGAAAGGGTCCTGGCCCTGTGAAAGCATCCTGGCCCTGTGTCCTAGAAAGAGTCCCGGCCCTGCAAAAGCATCCTGGCCCTGTGTCCTAGAAAGGGTCCCGGCCCTGCGGATGCATCCTGGCCATGTGTCCTAGAAAGTGTCCCGGCCCTGTGAAAGCATCCTGGCCCTGTCCTAGAGAGAGTCACAGCCCTGCGAAAGCATCCACGCCCTGTCCTAGAAAGGGTCATGGCCCTGCGAAAGCATCCTGGCCCTGGGTCCTAGAAAGGGTGACGGCCCTGCGAAAGCATCCTGGCCATGTGTCCTAGAAAGGGTCCCGGCCCTGCGAAAGCATCGTGGCCTTGTGTCCTAGAAAGGGTCCCGGCCCTGTGAAAGCATCCTGGCCCTGGGTCCTAGAAAGGGTGACGGCCCTGCGAAAGCATCCTGGCCCTTTGCCCAAGGAAGGGGCCCAGCCCTGCGGAAGCATTCTGGCCATGTGTCCTAGAAAGAGTCCCTGCCCTGCAAAAGCATCCACGCCCTGTCCTAGAGAGAGTCACAGCCCTGCGAAAGCATCCATGCCCTGTCCTAGAAAGGGTCATGGCCCTGCGAAAGCATCCTGGCCCTGTGTCCCAGAAAGTGTCCCAGCCCTGTGAAACCATCCTGGCACTGTGTCCTAGAAAGGGTCCCGGCCCTGCGAAAGCATCGTGGCCTTGTGTCCTAGAAAGGGTCCCGGCCCTATGAAAGCATCCTGGCCCTGGGTCCTAGAAAGGGTCCCGGCCCTGCGAAAGCATCCTGGCCATGTGTCCTAGAAAGAGTACCTGCCCTGCGAAAGCATCCCTGCCATGTCCTAAAAAGGGTCCCAGCCCTGCGAAAGCATCCTGGCTTTGTGTCCTAGAAAGGGTCACGGTCCTGCGAAAGCATCCTGGCTTTGTGTCCTAGAAAGGGTCACGGTCCTGCGGATGCATCCTGGCCATGTGTCCTAGAAAGAGTCCCTGCCCTGCGAAAGCATCCACGCCCTGTCCTAGAAAGGGTCATGGCCCTGCGAAAGCATTCTGGCCCTGTGTCCAAGGAAGGGGCCTGGCCCTGCAGATGCATCCTGGCCATGTGTCCTAGAAAGAGTCCCTGACCTGTGAAAGCATCCTGGCCCTGTCCTAGAAAGGGTCACGGCCCTCCGAAAGCATCCCTGCCCTGTCCTAGAAAGGGTCCCGGCCCTGTGAAAGCATCCTGGCCCTGTGTCCTAGAAAGGATCCCAGTCCTGCGAAAGCATCCTGGTACTGTGTTCAAGGAAGGGTCCCGGCCCTGTGAAAGCATCCTGGCCCTGTGTCCAAGGAAGGGTCCCTGTCCTGCAAAAACATCCGGGCCCTGTGTCCTAGAAAGGGTCCCGGCCAAGCAAAAGCATCCTGGCCCTGTGTCCTAGAAATGGTCAAGGCCCTGCAATAGCCTCCTGGCTCTGCGTCCTAGAAAGGGTCCCGGCCCTGCGAAAGCATCCTGGCCCTGTGTCCTAGAAAGGGTCACGGACCTGCGAAAGCATCCTGGCCCTGTGTCCTAGAAAGGCTCCTGGCCCTGTGAAAGCATCCTGGCCCTGTGTCCTAGAAAGTGTCCCGGCCCTGTGAATGCATCCTGGCCCTGTCCT
Source organism: Hypanus sabinus (assembly GCF_030144855.1). NCBI lineage: Eukaryota > Metazoa > Chordata > Chondrichthyes > Myliobatiformes > Dasyatidae > Hypanus > Hypanus sabinus. The sequence goes on along the minus strand of NC_082718.1, from coordinate 63,747,499 downwards.
AGAGAGGGTCCCGGCCCTGTGAAAGCATCCTGGCCCTGTCCTAGAAAGTGTCCCGGCCCTGTGAAAGCATCCTGGCCCTGTCCTAGAAAGGGTCCTGGCCCTGTGAAAGCATCCTGGCCTTGTGTCCAAGAAAAGGTCCCGGCCCTGTGAAAGCTTCCTGGCCCTGTGTCCCCCGACCCTGTGAAAGCATCCTGGCCCTGTCCTAGAAAGAGTAGCCCTGCGAAAGTATCCTGGTCCTGTGTCCTAGAAAGGGTCACGGCCCTGCGAAAGCATCCTGGCCCTGTTTCCTAGAAAGAGTCCCGGCCCTGCGAAAGCATCCTAGCCCTGTGTCCTAGAAAGGGTCCCGGCCCTGTGAAAGCACCCGGGCCTTGTGTCCTAGAAAGACTTACGGACCTGCGAAAGCATCTGGGCCCTGTGTCCTAGAAAGGGTCCCGGCCCTGTGAAAGCCTCCTGGCCCGGTGTCCCAGAAAAGGTCCCGGCCCTGCAAAAGCATCCTGGCCCTGTGTCCCAGAAAGGGTCCCAGCCATGTGAAAGCATCCTGGCCCCGTGTCCTAGAAAGGGTCCCAGCCCTGCGAAAGCATCCTGGTCCTGTGTCGTAGAAAGGTTCCCAGCCCTGTGAAAGCATCCTGGCCCTGTGTCCTAGAAAGGGTCCCGGCCCTGCGAAAGCATCCTAGCCCTGTGTCCTAGAAAGGGTCCCGGCCCTGTGAAAGCATCCTGGTCCTGTGTCCTAGAAAGGCTCCTGGCCCTGTGAAAGCATCCTGGCCCTGTGTCCTAGAAAGAGTCCCGGCCCTGTGAAAGCATCCTGGCCCTGTCCTAGAGAGGGTCCCGGCCCTGTGAAAGCATCCTGGCCCTGTCCTAGAAAGTGTCCCGGCCCTGTGAAAGCATCCTGGCCCTGTCCTAGAAAGGGTCCTGGCCCTGTGAAAGCATCCTGGCCCCGTGTCCTAGAAAGAGTCCCGGCCCTGCAAAAGCATCCTGGCCCTGTGTCCTAGAAAGGGTCCCGGCCCTGCGGATGCATCCTGGCCATGTGTCCTAGAAAGTGTCCCGGCCCTGTGAAAGCATCCTGGTCCTGTGTCCTAGAAAGGCTCCTGGCCCTGTGAAAGCATCCTGGCCCTGTGTCCTAGAAAGAGTCCCGGCCCTGTGAAAGCATCCTGGCCCTGTCCTAGAGAGGGTCCCGGCCCTGTGAAAGCATCCTGGCCCTGTCCTAGAAAGTGTCCCGGCCCTGTGAAAGCATCCTGGCCCTGTCCTAGAAAGGGTCCTGGCCCTGTGAAAGCATCCTGGCCCTGTGTCCTAGAAAGAGTCCCGGCCCTGCAAAAGCATCCTGGCCCTGTGTCCTAGAAAGGGTCCCGGCCCTGCGGATGCATCCTGGCCATGTGTCCTAGAAAGAGTCCCTGCCCTGCGAAAGCATCCACGCCCTGTCCTAGAGAGAGTCACAGCCCTGCGAAAGCATCCACGCCCTGTCCTAGAAAGGGTCATGGCCCTGCGAAAGCATCCTGGCCCTGTGTCCCAGAAAGGGTCCCAGCCCTGTGAAAGCATCCTGGCCCTGTGTCCTAGAAAGGGTCCCGGCCCTGCGAAAGCATCGTGGCCTTGTGTCCTAGAAAGGGTCCCGGCCCTGTGAAAGGTTCCTGTCCCTGGGTCCTAGAAAGGGTCATGGCCCTGCGAAAGCATCCTGGCCCTGTGCCCAAGGAAGGGGCCCAGCCCTGCGGAAGCATTCTGGCCATGTGTCCTAGAAAGAGTCCCTGCCCTGCGAAAGCATCCACGCCCTGTCCTAGAGAGAGTCACAGCCCTGCGAAAGCATCCACGCCCTGTCCTAGAAAGGGTCATGGCCCTGCGAAAGCATCCTGGCCCTGTGTCCCAGAAAGGGTCCCAGCCCTGTGAAAGCATCCTGGCACTGTGTCCTAGAAAGGGTCCCGGCCCTGCGAAAGCATCGTGGCCTTGTGTCCTAGAAAGGGTCCCGGCCCTGTGAAAGCATCCTGGCCCTGGGTCCTAGAAAGGGTGACGGCCCTGCGAAAGCATCCTGGCCCTGTGCTCAAGGAAGGGGCCCCGCCCTGCGGAAGCATTGTGGCCATGTGTCCTAGAAAGAGTACCTGCCCTGCGAAAGCATCCCTGCCATGTCCTAGAAAGGGTCCCAGCCCTGTGAAAGCATCCCTGCCCTGTCCTAGAAAGGGTCCCGGCCCTGCGAAAGCATCCACGCCCTGTCCTAGAAAGGGTCATGGCCCTGCAAAAGCATTCTGGCCCTGTGTCCAAGGAAGGGGCCTGGCCCTGCAGATGCATCCTGGCCATGTGTCCTAGAAAGAGTCCCTGACCTGTGAAAGCATCCTGGCCCTGTCCTAGAAAGGGTCACGGCCCTCCGAAAGCATCCCTGCCCTGTCCTAGAAAGGGTCAGCGCCCTCCGAAAGCATCCCTGCCCTGTCCTAGAAAGGGTCCCGGCCCTGTGAAAGCATCCTGGCCCTGTGTCCTAGAAAGGATCCCAGTCCTGCGAAAGCATCCTGGTACTGTGTTCAAGGAAGGGTCCCGGCCCTGTGAAAGCATCCTGGCCCTGTGTCCAAGGAAGGGTCCCTGTCCTGCAAAAACATCCGGGCCCTGTGTCCTAGAAAGGGTCCCGGCCATGCAAAAGCATCCTGGCCCTGTGTCCTAGAAATGGTCAAGGCCCTGCAATAGACTCCTGGCTCTGCGTCCTAGAAAGGGTCCCGGCCCTGCGAAAGCATCCTAGCCCTGTGTCCTAGAAAGGGTCCCGGCCCTGTGAAAGCATCCTGGCCCTGTGTCCTAGAAAGGGTCACGGACCTGCGAAAGCATCCTGGCCCTGTGTCCTAGAAAGGCTCCTGGCCCTGTGAAAGCATCCTGGCCCTGTGTCCTAGAAAGTGTCCCGGCCCTATGAATGCATCCTGGCCCTGTCCTAGAGAGGGTCCTGGCCCTGTGAAAGCATCCTGGCCCTGTCCTAGAAAGTGTCCCGGCCCTGTGAAAGCATCCTGGCCCTGTCCTAGAAAGGGTCCTGGCCATGTGAAAGCATCCTGGCCCTGTGTCCTAGAAAGGGTCCCGGCCCTGTGAAAGCATCCTGGCCTTGTGTCCAAGAAAAGTTCCCGGCCCTGTGAAAGCTTCCTGGCCCTGTGTCCCCCGACCCTGTGAAAGCATCCTGGCCCTGTCCTAGAAAGAGTAGCCCTGCGAAAGTATCCTGGTCCTTTGTCCTAGAAAGGGTCACGGCCCTGCGAAAGCATCCTGGCCCTGTGTCCTAGAAAGAGTCCCGGCCCTGTGAAAGCATCCTGGCCCTGTCCTAGAGAGGGTCCCGGCCCTGCGAAAGCATCCTAGCCCTGTGTCCTAGAAAGGGTCCCGGCCCTGTGAAAGCATCCTGGCCTTGTGTCCTAGAAAGACTTACGGACCTGCGAAAGCATCCTGGCCCCGTGTCCTAGAAAGGGTCCCAGCCCTGCGAAAGCATCCTGGTCCTGTGTCGTAGAAAGGTTCCCAGCCCTGTGAAAGCATCCTGGCCCTGTGTCCTAGAAAGGGTCCCGGCCCTGCGAAAGCATCCTAGCCCTGTGTCCTAGAAAGGGTCCCGGCCCTGTGAAAGCATCCTGTCCTTGTGTCCTAGAAAATCTTATGGCCCTGCGAAAGCATCCGGGCCCTGTGTCCTACAAAGGGTCCCAGCCCTGTGAAAGCATCCTGGCCCTGTGTCCTTGAAAGGGTCCCAGCCCTGCGAAAGCATCCTGGCCCTGTGTCCTAGAAAGGGTCCCGGCCCTGTGAAAGCATCCTGGCCTTGTGTCCAAGAAAAGGTCCCGGCCCTGTGTCCCCCGACCCTGTGAAAGCATCCTGGCCCTGTCCTAGAAAGAGTAGCCCTGCGAAAGTATCCTGGTCCTGTGTCCTAGAAAGGGTCACGGCCCTGCGAAAGCATCCTGGCCCTGTGTCCTAGAAAGAGTCCCGGCCCTGTGAAAGCATCCTGGCCCTGTCCTAGAGAGGGTCCCGGCCCTGCGAAAGCATCCTAGCCCTGTGTCCTAGAAAGGGTCCCGGCCCTGTGAAAGCATCCTGGCCTTGTGTCCTAGAAAGACTTACGGACCTGCGAAAGCATCTGGGCCCTGTGTCCTAGAAAGGGTCCCGGCCCTGTGAAAGCCTCCTGGCCCGGTGTCCCAGAAAAGGTCCCGGCCCTGCAAAAGCATCCTGGCCCCGTGTCCTAGAAAGGGTCCCAGCCCTGCGAAAGCATCCTGGTCCTGTGTCGTAGAAAGGTTCCCAGCCCTGTGAAAGCATCCTGGCCCTGTGTCCTAGAAAGGGTCCCGGCCCTGCGAAAGCATCCTAGCCCTGTGTCCTAGAAAGGGTCCCGGCCCTGTGAAAGGTTCCTGGCCCTGGGTCCTAGAAAGAGTCACGGCCCTGTGAAAGCATCCTGGCCCTGTGTCCTAGAAAGGGACTTGGCCGTGGGAAAGCATCCTGGCCCTGTGTCCTAGAAAGGGTCCCGGCACTGCAAAAGCATCCTGGCCCTGTGTCCTAGAAAGAGTCACGGCCCTGTGAAAGCATCCTGGCCCTGTGTCCTAGAAAGGGTCATGGCCCTGCGAAAGCATCCTGGCCCTGTGTCCAAGGAAGGTGCCCGTCCCGGTGAAAGCATCCTGGCCCTGTTTCCAAGGAAGGGGCCCGGCCCTGCGGATGCATCCTGGCCATTTGTCCTAGAGAGTGTCCCGGCCCTGTGAAAGCATCCCTGCCTTGTCCTAGAAAGGGTCCCGGCCCTGCGAAAGCATCCTGGCCTTGTGTCCTAGAAAGGGTCACGGCCCTGTGAAAGCATCCTGGCCCTGTTTCCAATGATGGCTCCGGGCCCTGCGGAAGCATTCTGGCCTCGTGTCCGAGAAAGGGTCACGGCCCTGTGAAAGAATCCTGGCCCTGTGTCCAAGGAAGGGTCCCGGCCCTGCGAAAGCATCCTAGCCCTGTGTCCTAGAAAGGGTCATGGCCCTCCGAAAGCATCCCTGCTCTGTCCTAGACAGGGTCCCGGCCCTGTGAAAGCATCCTGGCCCTCTCCTAGAAAGAGTCCCTGCCCTGCGAAAGCATTCTGGGACTGTCCTGGAAAGGGTCCCGGCCCTGCAAAAGCATGCTGGCCCTGTGTCCTAGAAAGGGTCACGGCCCTGCGAAAGCATCCTGGCCCTGTGTCCTAGAAAGGGTCCTGGCCCTGTGAAAGCATCCTGGCGCTGTGTCCAAGGAAGGGTCCCGGCACTGCGGAAGCATCCTGGCCCTGTGTCCAAGGAAGGGTCATGGCCCTGTGAAAGCATCCTGGCCCTGTGTCCTAGAAAGGGTCATGGCCCTGCGAAAGCATCCTGGCCCTGTGTCCCAGAAAGGGTCCCAGCCCTGTGAAAGCATCCTGGCCCTGTGTCCTAGAAAGGGTCCCGGCCCTGCGAAAGCATCGTGGCCTTGTGTCCTAGAAAGGGTCCCGGCCCTGTGAAAGGTTCCTGTCCCTGGGTCCTAGAAAGGGTCATGGCCCTGCGAAAGCATCCTGGCCCTGTGCCCAAGGAAGGGGCCCAGCCCTGCGGAAGCATTCTGGCCATGTGTCCTAGAAAGAGTCCCTGCCCTGCGAAAGCATCCTCGCCCTGTCCTAGAGAGAGTCACAGCCCTGCGAAAGCATCCACGCCCTGTCCTAGAAAGGGTCATGGCCCTGCGAAAGCATCCTGGCCCTGTGTCCCAGAAAGGGTCCCAGCCCTGTGAAAGCATCCTGGCACTGTGTCCTAGAAAGGGTCCCGGCCCTGCGAAAGCATCGTGGCCTTGTGTCCTAGAAAGGGTCCCGGCCCTGTGAAAGCATCCTGGCCCTGGGTCCTAGAAAGGGTGACGGCCCTGCGAAAGCATCGTGGCCTTGTGTCCTAGAAAGGGTCCCGGCCCTGTGAAAGGTTCCTGTCCCTGGGTCCTAGAAAGGGTCATGGCCCTGCGAAAGCATCCTGGCCCTGTGCCCAAGGAAGGGGCCCAGCCCTGCGGAAGCATTCTGGCCATGTGTCCTAGAAAGAGTCCCTGCCCTGCGAAAGCATCCTCGCCCTGTCCTAGAGAGAGTCACAGCCCTGCGAAAGCATCCACGCCCTGTCCTAGAAAGGGTCATGGCCCTGCGAAAGCATCCTGGCCCTGTGTCCCAGAAAGGGTCCCAGCCCTGTGAAAGCATCCTGGCACTGTGTCCTAGAAAGGGTCCCGGCCCTGCGAAAGCATCGTGGCCTTGTGTCCTAGAAAGGGTCCCGGCCCTGTGAAAGCATCCTGGCCCTGGGTCCTAGAAAGGGTGACGGCCCTGCGAAAGCATCCTGGCCCTGTGCTCAAGGAAGGGGCCCCGCCCTGCGGAAGCATTGTGGCCATGTGTCCTAGAAAGAGTACCTGCCCTGCGAAAGCATCCCTGCCATGTCCTAGAAAGGGTCCCAGCCCTGTGAAAGCATCCCTGCCCTGTCCTAGAAAGTGTCCCGGCCCTGCGAAAGCATCCACGCCCTGTCCTAGAAAGGGTCATGGCCCTGCAAAAGCATTCTGGCCCTGTGTCCAAGGAAGGGGCCTGGCCCTGCAGATGCATCCTGGCCATGTGTCCTAGAAAGAGTCCCTGACCTGTGAAAGCATCCTGGCCCTGTCCTAGAAAGGGTCACGGCCCTCCGAAAGCATCCCTGCCCTGTCCTAGAAAGGGTCAGTGCCCTCCAAAAGCATCCCTGCCCTGTCCTAGAAAGGGTCCCGGCCCTGTGAAAGCATCCTGGCCCTGTGTCCTAGAAAGGATCCCAGTCCTGCGAAAGCATCCTGGTACTGTGTTCAAGGAAGGGTCCCGGCCCTGTGAAAGCATCCTGGCCCTGTGTCCAAGGAAGGGTCCCTGTCCTGCAAAAACATCCGGGCCCTGTGTCCTAGAAAGGGTCCCGGCCATGCAAAAGCATCCTGGCCCTGTGTCCTAGAAATGGTCAAGGCCCTGCAATAGCCTCCTGGCTCTGCGTCCTAGAAAGGGTCCCGGCCCTGCGAAAGCATCCTAGCCCTGTGTCCTAGAAAGGGTCCCGGCCCTGTGAAAGCATCCTGGCCCTGTGTCCTAGAAAGGGTCACGGACCTGCGAAAGCATCCTGGCCCTGTGTCCTAGAAAGGCTCCTGGCCCTGTGAAAGCATCCTGGCCCTGTGTCCTAGAAAGTGTCCCGGCCCTATGAATGCATCCTGGCCCTGTCCTAGAGAGGGTCCTGGCCCTGTGAAAGCATCCTGGCCCTGTCCTAGAAAGTGTCCCGGCCCTGTGAAAGCATCCTGGCCCTGTCCTAGAAAGGGTCCTGGCCCTGTGAAAGCATCCTGGCCCTGTGTCCTAGAAAGGGTCCCGGCCCTGTGAAAGCATCCTGGCCTTGTGTCCAAGAAAAGGTCCCGGCCCTGTGAAAGCTTCCTGGCCCTGTGTCCCCCGACCCTGTGAAAGCATCCTGGCCCTGTCCTAGAAAGAGTAGCCCTGCGAAAGTATCCTGGTCCTTTGTCCTAGAAAGGGTCACGGCCCTGCGAAAGCATCCTGGCCCTGTGTCCTAGAAAGAGTCCCGGCCCTGTGAAAGCATCCTGGCCCTGTCCTAGAGAGGGTCCCGGCCCTGCGAAAGCATCCTAGCCCTGTGTCCTAGAAAGGGTCCCGGCCCTGTGAAAGCATCCTGGCCTTGTGTCCTAGAAAGACTTACGGACCTGCGAAAGCATCTGGGCCCTGTGTCCTAGAAAGGGTCCCGGCCCTGTGAAAGCCTCCTGGCCCGGTGTCCCAGAAAAGGTCCCGGCCCTGCAAAAGCATCCTGGCCCTGTGTCCCAGAAAGGGTCCCAGCCATGTGAAAGCATCCTGGCCCCGTGTCCTAGAAAGGGTCCCAGCCCTGCGAAAGCATCCTGGTCCTGTGTCGTAGAAAGGTTCCCAGCCCTGTGAAAGCATCCTGGCCCTGTGTCCTAGAAAGGGTCCCGGCCCTGCGAAAGCATCCTAGCCCTGTGTCCTAGAAAGGGTCCCGGCCCTGTGAAAGCATCCTGTCCTTGTGTCCTAGAAAGTCTTATGGCCCTGCGAAAGCATCCGGGCCCTGTGTCCTACAAAGGGTCCCAGCCCTGTGAAAGCATCCTGGCGCTGTGTCCAAGGAAGGGTCCCGGCCCTGCGGAAGCATCCTGGCCCTGTGTCCAAGGAAGGGTCATGGCCCTGTGAAAGCATCCTGGCCCTGTGTCCTAGAAATGGTCCCGGCCCTGCAAAAGCATCCTGGCCCTGTCCAAGGAAGGGTCCCGGACCTGCGATAGCATCCTGGCCCCGTGTCCTAGAAAGGGTCCCGGCCCTGCAAAAGCATCCTGGCCCTGTGTCCAAGGAAAGGTCACGGCCCTGTGAAAGCATCCTGGCCCTGTCCAAGGAAGGGTCCCAGCCCTGCAGAAGCATCCTGGCCCTGTGTCCAAGGAAGGGTCCCCGCCCTGTGAAAGCATCCTGGCCCTGTGTCCTAGAAAGGGTCCCGGCCCTGCAAAAGCATCCTGGCCCTGTGTCCTAGAAAGGGTCCCGACCCTGCAAAAGCATCCTGGCCCTGTCCAAGGAAGGGTCCCAGCCCTGCAGAAGCATCCTGGCCCTGTGTCCAAGGAAGGGTCCCCGCCCTGTGAAAGCATCCTGGCCCTGTGTCCTAGAAAGGGTCCCGGCCCTGTGAAAGCTTCCTGGCCCTGTGACCAAGGAAGGCTCCCGACCCTGTGAAAGCATCCTGGCCCTGTCCTAGAAAGAGTAGCCCTGCGAAAGTATCCTGGTCCTGTGTCCTAGAAAGGGTCCCGGCCCTGCGAAAGCATCCTGGCCTTGTGTCCTAGAAAGGGTCACGGCCCTGCGAAAGCATCCTGGTCCTGTGTCCTAGAAAGGGTCCCGGCCCTGCGAAAGCATCCTGGCCTTGTGTCCTAGAAAGGGTCACGGCCCTGCGAAAGCATCCTGGCCCCGTGTCCTAGAAAGGGTCCCGGCCCTGCAAAAGCATCCTGGCCCTGTGTCCAAGGAAAGGTCACGGCCCTGTGAAAGCATCCTGGCCCTGTCCAAGGAAGGGTCCCAGCCCTGCAGAAGCATCCTGGCCCTGTGTCCAAGGAAGGGTCCCCGCCCTGTGAAAGCATCCTGGCCCTGTGTCCTAGAGAGGGTCCCGGCCCTGCAAAAGCATCCTGGCCCTGTGTCCTAGAAAGGGTCCCGGCCCTGCAAAAGCATCCTGGCCCTGTCCAAGGAAGGGTCCCAGCCCTGCAGAAGCATCCTGGCCCTGTGTCCAAGGAAGGGTCCCCGCCCTGTGAAAGCATCCTGGCCCTGTGTCCTAGAATGGGTCCCGGCCCTGTGAAAGCTTCCTGGCCCTGTGACCAAGGAAGGCTCCCGACCCTGTGAAAGCATCCTGGCCCTGTCCTAGAAAGAGTAGCCCTGCGAAAGTATCCTGGTCCTGTGTCCTAGAAAGGGTCCCGGCCCTGCGAAAGCATCCTGGCCTTGTGTCCTAGAAAGGGTCACGGCCCTGCGAAAGCATCCTGGTCCTGTGTCCTAGAAAGGGTCCCGGCCCTGCGAAAGCATCCTGGCCTTGTGTCCTAAAAAGGGTCACGGCCCTGCGAAAGCATCCTTGCCCTGTGTCCCAGAAAGGGTCCGAGCTCTGTGAAAGCATCCTGGCCCTGTCCTAGAAAAAGTCCCGGACCTGTGAAAGCATCCTGGCCCTGTCCTAGAAAAGGTCCCGGCCCTGCGAAAGCCTCCTGGCCTTGTGTCCTAGAAAGGGTCCCGGCCCTGTGAAAGCATCCTGGCCTTGTGTCCTAGAAAGACTTACGGACCTGCGAAAGCATCTGGGCCCTGTGTCCTAGAAAGGGTCCCGGCCCTGTGAAAGCCTCCTGGCCCGGTGTCCCAGAAAAGGTCCCGGCCCTGCAAAAGCATCCTGGCCCCGTGTCCTAGAAAGGGTCCCAGCCCTGCGAAAGCATCCTGGTCCTGTGTCGTAGAAAGGTTCCCAGCCCTGTGAAAGCATCCTGGCCCTGTGTCCTAGAAAGGGTCCCGGCCCTGCGAAAGCATCCTAGCCCTGTGTCCTAGAAAGGGTCCCGGCCCTGTGAAAGGTTCCTGGCCCTGGGTCCTAGAAAGAGTCACGGCCCTGTGAAAGCATCCTGGCCCTTTGTCCAAGGAAGGGTACCAGCACTGCAAAAGCATCCTGGCCCTGTGTCCTAGAAAGAGTCACGGCCCTGTGAAAGCATCCTGGCCCTGTGTCCTAGAAAGGGTCATGGCCCTGCGAAAGCATCCTGGCCCTGTGTCCAAGGAAGGTGCCCGTCCCGGTGAAAGCATCCTGGCCCTGTTTCCAAGGAAGGGGCCCGGCCCTGCGGATGCATCCTGGCCATTTGTCCTAGAGAGTGTCCCGGCCCTGTGAAAGCATCCCTGCCTTGTCCTAGAAAGGGTCCCGGCCCTGCGAAAGCATCCTGGCCTTGTGTCCTAGAAAGGGTCACGGCCCTGTGAAAGCATCCTGGCCCTGTTTCCAATGATGGCTCCGGGCCCTGCGGAAGCATTCTGGCCTCGTGTCCGAGAAAGGGTCACGGCCCTGTGAAAGAATCCTGGCCCTGTGTCCAAGGAAGGGTCCCGGCCCTGCGAAAGCATCCTAGCCCTGTGTCCTAGAAAGGGTCATGGCCCTCCGAAAGCATCCCTGCTCTGTCCTAGACAGGGTCCCGGCCCTGTGAAAGCATCCTGGCCCTCTCCTAGAAAGAGTCCCTGCCCTGCGAAAGCATTCTGGGACTGTCCTGGAAAGGGTCCCGGCCCTGCAAAAGCATGCTGGCCCTGTGTCCTAGAAAGGGTCACGGCCCTGCGAAAGCATCCTGGCCCTGTGTCCTAGAAAGGGTCCTGGCCCTGTGAAAGCATCCTGGCGCTGTGTCCAAGGAAGGGTCCCGGCACTGCGGAAGCATCCTGGCCCTGTGTCCAAGGAAGGGTCATGGCCCTGTGAAAGCATCCTGGCCCTGTGTCCTAGAAAGGGTCATGGCCCTGCGAAAGCATCCTGGCCCTGTGTCCCAGAAAGGGTCCCAGCCCTGTGAAAGCATCCTGGCCCTGTGTCCTAGAAAGGGTCCCGGCCCTGCGAAAGCATCGTGGCCTTGTGTCCTAGAAAGGGTCCCGGCCCTGTGAAAGGTTCCTGTCCCTGGGTCCTAGAAAGGGTCATGGCCCTGCGAAAGCATCCTGGCCCTGTGCCCAAGGAAGGGGCCCAGCCCTGCGGAAGCATTCTGGCCATGTGTCCTAGAAAGAGTCCCTGCCCTGCGAAAGCATCCTCGCCCTGTCCTAGAGAGAGTCACAGCCCTGCGAAAGCATCCACGCCCTGTCCTAGAAAGGGTCATGGCCCTGCGAAAGCATCCTGGCCCTGTGTCCCAGAAAGGGTCCCAGCCCTGTGAAAGCATCCTGGCACTGTGTCCTAGAAAGGGTCCCGGCCCTGCGAAAGCATCGTGGCCTTGTGTCCTAGAAAGGGTCCCGGCCCTGTGAAAGCATCCTGGCCCTGGGTCCTAGAAAGGGTGACGGCCCTGCGAAAGCATCGTGGCCTTGTGTCCTAGAAAGGGTCCCGGCCCTGTGAAAGGTTCCTGTCCCTGGGTCCTAGAAAGGGTCATGGCCCTGCGAAAGCATCCTGGCCCTGTGCCCAAGGAAGGGGCCCAGCCCTGCGGAAGCATTCTGGCCATGTGTCCTAGAAAGAGTCCCTGCCCTGCGAAAGCATCCTCGCCCTGTCCTAGAGAGAGTCACAGCCCTGCGAAAGCATCCACGCCCTGTCCTAGAAAGGGTCATGGCCCTGCGAAAGCATCCTGGCCCTGTGTCCCAGAAAGGGTCCCAGCCCTGTGAAAGCATCCTGGCACTGTGTCCTAGAAAGGGTCCCGGCCCTGCGAAAGCATCGTGGCCTTGTGTCCTAGAAAGGGTCCCGGCCCTGTGAAAGCATCCTGGCCCTGGGTCCTAGAAAGGGTGACGGCCCTGCGAAAGCATCCTGGCCCTGTGCTCAAGGAAGGGGCCCCGCCCTGCGGAAGCATTGTGGCCATGTGTCCTAGAAAGAGTACCTGCCCTGCGAAAGCATCCCTGCCATGTCCTAGAAAGGGTCCCAGCCCTGTGAAAGCATCCCTGCCCTGTCCTAGAAAGTGTCCCGGCCCTGCGAAAGCATCCACGCCCTGTCCTAGAAAGGGTCATGGCCCTGCAAAAGCATTCTGGCCCTGTGTCCAAGGAAGGGGCCTGGCCCTGCAGATGCATCCTGGCCATGTGTCCTAGAAAGAGTCCCTGACCTGTGAAAGCATCCTGGCCCTGTCCTAGAAAGGGTCACGGCCCTCCGAAAGCATCCCTGCCCTGTCCTAGAAAGGGTCAGTGCCCTCCAAAAGCATCCCTGCCCTGTCCTAGAAAGGGTCCCGGCCCTGTGAAAGCATCCTGGCCCTGTGTCCTAGAAAGGATCCCAGTCCTGCGAAAGCATCCTGGTACTGTGTTCAAGGAAGGGTCCCGGCCCTGTGAAAGCATCCTGGCCCTGTGTCCAAGGAAGGGTCCCTGTCCTGCAAAAACATCCGGGCCCTGTGTCCTAGAAAGGGTCCCGGCCATGCAAAAGCATCCTGGCCCTGTGTCCTAGAAATGGTCAAGGCCCTGCAATAGCCTCCTGGCTCTGCGTCCTAGAAAGGGTCCCGGCCCTGCGAAAGCATCCTAGCCCTGTGTCCTAGAAAGGGTCCCGGCCCTGTGAAAGCATCCTGGCCCTGTGTCCTAGAAAGGGTCACGGACCTGCGAAAGCATCCTGGCCCTGTGTCCTAGAAAGGCTCCTGGCCCTGTGAAAGCATCCTGGCCCTGTGTCCTAGAAAGTGTCCCGGCCCTATGAATGCATCCTGGCCCTGTCCTAGAGAGGGTCCTGGCCCTGTGAAAGCATCCTGGCCCTGTCCTAGAAAGTGTCCCGGCCCTGTGAAAGCATCCTGGCCCTGTCCTAGAAAGGGTCCTGGCCCTGTGAAAGCATCCTGGCCCTGTGTCCTAGAAAGGGTCCCGGCCCTGTGAAAGCATCCTGGCCTTGTGTCCAAGAAAAGGTCCCGGCCCTGTGAAAGCTTCCTGGCCCTGTGTCCCCCGACCCTGTGAAAGCATCCTGGCCCTGTCCTAGAAAGAGTAGCCCTGCGAAAGTATCCTGGTCCTTTGTCCTAGAAAGGGTCACGGCCCTGCGAAAGCATCCTGGCCCTGTGTCCTAGAAAGAGTCCCGGCCCTGTGAAAGCATCCTGGCCCTGTCCTAGAGAGGGTCCCGGCCCTGCGAAAGCATCCTAGCCCTGTGTCCTAGAAAGGGTCCCGGCCCTGTGAAAGCATCCTGGCCTTGTGTCCTAGAAAGACTTACGGACCTGCGAAAGCATCTGGGCCCTGTGTCCTAGAAAGGGTCCCGGCCCTGTGAAAGCCTCCTGGCCCGGTGTCCCAGAAAAGGTCCCGGCCCTGCAAAAGCATCCTGGCCCTGTGTCCCAGAAAGGGTCCCAGCCATGTGAAAGCATCCTGGCCCCGTGTCCTAGAAAGGGTCCCAGCCCTGCGAAAGCATCCTGGTCCTGTGTCGTAGAAAGGTTCCCAGCCCTGTGAAAGCATCCTGGCCCTGTGTCCTAGAAAGGGTCCCGGCCCTGCGAAAGCATCCTAGCCCTGTGTCCTAGAAAGGGTCCCGGCCCTGTGAAAGCATCCTGTCCTTGTGTCCTAGAAAGTCTTATGGCCCTGCGAAAGCATCCGGGCCCTGTGTCCTACAAAGGGTCCCAGCCCTGTGAAAGCATCCTGGCGCTGTGTCCAAGGAAGGGTCCCGGCCCTGCGGAAGCATCCTGGCCCTGTGTCCAAGGAAGGGTCATGGCCCTGTGAAAGCATCCTGGCCCTGTGTCCTAGAAATGGTCCCGGCCCTGCAAAAGCATCCTGGCCCTGTCCAAGGAAGGGTCCCGGACCTGCGATAGCATCCTGGCCCCGTGTCCTAGAAAGGGTCCCGGCCCTGCAAAAGCATCCTGGCCCTGTGTCCAAGGAAAGGTCACGGCCCTGTGAAAGCATCCTGGCCCTGTCCAAGGAAGGGTCCCAGCCCTGCAGAAGCATCCTGGCCCTGTGTCCAAGGAAGGGTCCCCGCCCTGTGAAAGCATCCTGGCCCTGTGTCCTAGAAAGGGTCCCGGCCCTGCAAAAGCATCCTGGCCCTGTGTCCTAGAAAGGGTCCCGACCCTGCAAAAGCATCCTGGCCCTGTCCAAGGAAGGGTCCCAGCCCTGCAGAAGCATCCTGGCCCTGTGTCCAAGGAAGGGTCCCCGCCCTGTGAAAGCATCCTGGCCCTGTGTCCTAGAAAGGGTCCCGGCCCTGTGAAAGCTTCCTGGCCCTGTGACCAAGGAAGGCTCCCGACCCTGTGAAAGCATCCTGGCCCTGTCCTAGAAAGAGTAGCCCTGCGAAAGTATCCTGGTCCTGTGTCCTAGAAAGGGTCCCGGCCCTGCGAAAGCATCCTGGCCTTGTGTCCTAGAAAGGGTCACGGCCCTGCGAAAGCATCCTGGTCCTGTGTCCTAGAAAGGGTCCCGGCCCTGCGAAAGCATCCTGGCCTTGTGTCCTAGAAAGGGTCACGGCCCTGCGAAAGCATCCTGGCCCCGTGTCCTAGAAAGGGTCCCGGCCCTGCAAAAGCATCCTGGCCCTGTGTCCAAGGAAAGGTCACGGCCCTGTGAAAGCATCCTGGCCCTGTCCAAGGAAGGGTCCCAGCCCTGCAGAAGCATCCTGGCCCTGTGTCCAAGGAAGGGTCCCCGCCCTGTGAAAGCATCCTGGCCCTGTGTCCTAGAGAGGGTCCCGGCCCTGCAAAAGCATCCTGGCCCTGTGTCCTAGAAAGGGTCCCGGCCCTGCAAAAGCATCCTGGCCCTGTCCAAGGAAGGGTCCCAGCCCTGCAGAAGCATCCTGGCCCTGTGTCCAAGGAAGGGTCCCCGCCCTGTGAAAGCATCCTGGCCCTGTGTCCTAGAATGGGTCCCGGCCCTGTGAAAGCTTCCTGGCCCTGTGACCAAGGAAGGCTCCCGACCCTGTGAAAGCATCCTGGCCCTGTCCTAGAAAGAGTAGCCCTGCGAAAGTATCCTGGTCCTGTGTCCTAGAAAGGGTCCCGGCCCTGCGAAAGCATCCTGGCCTTGTGTCCTAGAAAGGGTCACGGCCCTGCGAAAGCATCCTGGTCCTGTGTCCTAGAAAGGGTCCCGGCCCTGCGAAAGCATCCTGGCCTTGTGTCCTAAAAAGGGTCACGGCCCTGCGAAAGCATCCTTGCCCTGTGTCCCAGAAAGGGTCCGAGCTCTGTGAAAGCATCCTGGCCCTGTCCTAGAAAAAGTCCCGGACCTGTGAAAGCATCCTGGCCCTGTCCTAGAAAAGGTCCCGGCCCTGCGAAAGCCTCCTGGCCTTGTGTCCTAGAAAGGGTCACGGCCCTGCGAAAGCATCCTGGCCCTGTTTCCAATGATGGCTCCAGGCCCTGCGGAAGCATCCTGGCCCTGTCCTAGAAAGTGTCCCGGACCTGCGAAAGCATCCTGGCCCTGTCCTAGAAAGGGTCCCAGCCCTGTGAAAGCATCCTGGCCCTGTCCTAGAAAGTGTCCCGGCCTTGTGAAAGCATCCTGGCCCTGTCCTAGAAAGGATCCTGCCCTGTGAAAGCATCCTGGCCCTGTGTCCTAGAAAGAGTCCTGGCCCTGCAAAAGCATCCTGGCCTTGTGTCCTAGAAAGGCTCCCGGCCCTGTGAAAGCATCCTGGCCCTGTGTCCTAGAAAGGGTCCCGGCCCTGCGAAAGATTCCTTGCCCTGTGTCCTAGAAAGGGTCCCAGCCCTGTGAAAGCTTCCTGGCCCTGTGTCCAAGGAGGGGTCCCAGCCCTGCGGAAGCATCCAGGCCCTGTGTCCAAGGAAGGGTCCCGGCCCTGTGAAAGCATCCTGGCCCGGTGTCCTAGAAAGGGTCATGGCCCTGCGAAAGCATCCTGGCCCTGTGTCCTAGAAAGAGTCACGGCCCTGTGAAAGCATCCTGGCCCTGTGTCCTAGGAAGGGTACCAGCACTGCAAAAGCATCCTGGCCCTGTGTCCTAGAAAGGGTCATGGCCCTGCGAAAGCATCCTGGCCCTTTGTCCAAGGAAGGGTACCAGCACTGCAAAAGCATCCTGGCCCTGTGTCCTAGAATGGGTCATGGCCCTGCGAAAGCATCCTGGCCCTGTGTCCAAGGAAGGTGCCCGTCCCGGTGAAAGCATCCTGGCCCTGTTTCCAAGGAAGGGGCCCGGCCCTGCGGATGCATCCTGGCCATTTGTCCTAGAGAGTGTCCCGGCCCTGTGAAAGCATCCCTGCCCTGTCCTAGAAAGGGTCCCAGCCCTCTGAAAGCATCCTGGTCCTGTGTCCCAGAAAGGGTCCCAGCCCTGTGAAAGCATCCTGGCCCTGTCCTAGAAAGAGTCCCGGCCCTGTGAAAGCATCCTGGCCCTGTCCTAGAAAGGGTCCCGGCCCTGCGAAAGCATCCTGGCCTTGTGTCCTAGAAAGGGTCACGGCCCTGTGAAAGCATCCTGGCCCTGTTTCCAATGATGGCTCCGGGCCCTGCGGAAGCATTCTGGCCTTGTGTCTGAGAAAGGGTCACGGCCCTGCGAAAGAATCCTGGCCCTGTGTCCAAGGAAGGGTCCCGGCCCTGCGAAAGCATCCTAGCCCTGTGTCCTAGAAAGGGTCATGGCCCTCCGAAAGCATCCCTGCTCTGTCCTAGACAGGGTCCCGGCCCTGTGAAATCATCCTGGCCCTCTCCTAGAAAGAGTCCCTGCCCTGCGAAAGCATTCTGGGACTGTCCTGGAAAGGGTCCCGGCCCTGCAAAAGCATCCTGGCCCTGTCCAAGGTAGGGTCCCAGCCCTGCAGAAGCATCCTGGCCCTGTGTCCAAGGAAGGGTCCCCGCCCTGTGAAAGCATCCTGGCCCTGTGTCCTAGAAAGGGTCCCGGCCCTGTGAAAGCTTCCTGGCCCTGTGACCAAGGAAGGCTCCCGACCCTGTGAAAGCATCCTGGCCCTGTCCTAGAAAGAGTAGCCCTGCGAAAGTATCCTGGTCCTGTGTCCTAGAAAGGGTCCCGGCCCTGCGAAAGCATCCTGGCCTTGTGTCCTAGAAAGGGTCACGGCCCTGCGAAAGCATCCTGGTCCTGTGTCCTAGAAAGGGTCACGGCCCTGCGAAAGCATCCTGGCCTTGTGTCCTAGAAAGGGTCACGGCCCTGCGAAAGCATCCTTGCCCTGTGTCCCAGAAAGGGTCCGAGCTCTGTGAAAGCATCCTGGCCCTGTCCTAGAAAAAGTCCCGGACCTGTGAAAGCATCCTGGCCCTGTCCTAGAAAAGGTCCCGGCCCTGCGAAAGCCTCCTGGCCTTGTGTCCTAGAAAGGGTCACGGCCCTGCGAAAGCATCCTGGCCCTGTTTCCAATGATGGCTCCGGGCCCTGCGGAAGCATCCTGGCCCTGTCCTAGAAAGTGTCCCGGACCTGTGAAAGCATCCTGGCCCTGTCCTAGAAAGTGTCCCGGCCTTGTGAAAGCATCCTGGCCCTGTCCTAGAAAGGATCCTGCCCTGTGAAAGCATCCTGGCCCTGTGTCCTAGAAAGAGTCCTGGCCCTGCAAAAGCATCCTGGCCTTGTGTCCTAGAAAGGGTCCCGGCCCTGCGAAAGATTCCTTGCCCTGTGTCCTAGAAAGGGTCATGGCCCTGCGAAAGCGTCCTGGCCCTGTGTCCTAGAAAGAGTCACGGCCCTGTGAAAGCATCCTGGCCCTGTGTCCTAGAAAGGGACTTGGCCGTGGGAAAGCATCCTGGCCCTGTGTCCAAGGAAGGGTACCAGCACTGCAAAAGCATCCTGGCCCTGTGTCCTAAAAAGGGTCATGGCCCTGCGAAAGCATCCTGGCCCTGTGTCCAAGGAAGGTGCCCGTCCCGGTGAAAGCATCCTGGCCCTGTTTCCAAGGAAGGGGCCCGGCCCTGCGGATGCATCCTGGCCATTTGTCCTAGAGAGTGTCCCGGCCCTGTGAAAGCATCCCTGCCCTGTCCTAGAAAGGGTCCCAGCCCTCTGAAAGCATCCTGGTCCTGTGTCCCAGAAAGGGTCCCAGCCCTGTGAAAGCATCCTGGCCCTGTCCTAGAAAGAGTCCCGGCCCTGTGAAAGCATCCTGGCCATGTCCTAGAAAGGGTCCCGGCCCTGCGAAAGCATCCTGGCCTTGTGTCCTAGAAAGGGTCACGGCCCTGTGAAAGCATCCTGGCCCTGTTTCCAATGATGGCTCCGGGCCCTGCGGAAGCATTCTGGCCTTGTGTCCGAGAAAGGGTCACGGCCCTGCGAAAGAATCCTGGCCCTGTGTCCAAGGAAGGGTCCCGGCCCTGCGAAAGCATCCTAGCCCTGTGTCCTAGAAAGGGTCATGGCCCTCCGAAAGCATCCCTGCTCTGTCCTAGACAGGGTCCCAGCCCTGTGAAAGCATCCTGGCCCTCTCCTAGAAAGAGTCCCTGCCCTGCGAAAGCATTCTGGGACTGTCCTGGAAAGGGTCACGGCCCTCCGAAAGCATCCCTGCCCTGTCCTAGAAAGGGTCCAAGCCCTGCGAAAGCATCCTGGCCCTGTGTCCAAGGAAGGGTCCCGGCCCTGTGAAAGCATCCTGGCCCTGTCCTAGAAAGGGTCCCGGACCTGTGAAAGCTTCCTGGCCCTGTGTCCAAGGAGGGGTCCCGGCCCTGCGGAAGCATCCTGGCCCTGTGTCCTAGAAGGGGTCCCGGCCGTGGGAAAGCATCCTGGCCCTGTTTCCAATGATGGCTCCGGGCCCTGCGGATGCATTCTGGCCCTGTGTCCAAGGAAGGGTCCCCGTCCTCCGAAAGCATCTGGGCCCTGTGTCCTAGAAAGGGTCCCGGCCGTGGGAAAGCATCCTGGCCCTGTGTCCTAGAAACGGTCACGGCCCTGCGAAAGCATCCTGGCCCTGTGTCCAAGGAAGGGTCAAGGCCCTGTGAAAGCATCCTGGCCCTGTGTCCAAGGAAGGGTCCCCGTCCTGCGAAAGCATCCGGGCCCTGTGTCCTAGAAAGGGTCACAGCCCTGCGAAACCATCCTGGCCCTGTGTCCAAGGAAGGGGCCCGTCCCTGCGGCTGCATCCTGGCCATGTGTCCTAGAGAGGGTCCCGGGCCTGTGAAAGCATCCTCGCCCTGTGTCCAAGGAAGGGTCCCCGTCCTGCGAAAGCATCCGGGCCCTGTGTCCTAGAAAGGGTCATGGCCGTGCGAAAGCATCCTGGCCCTGTGTCCAAGGAAGGGGCCCGGCCCTGCTGCTGCATCCTGGCCATGTGTCCTAGAGAGGGTCCCGGCCCTGTGAAAGCATCCTGGCCCTGTGTCCAAGGAAGGGTCCTGGCCCTTTAGAAGTATCCTAGCCCTGTGTCCAAGGAAGGGTCCCCGTCCTGCGAAAGCATCCGGGCCCTGTGTCCTAGAAAGGGTCACGGCCATGCGAAAGCATCCTGGCCCTGTGTCCAAGGAAGGGTCCCCGTCCTGCGAAAGCATCCGGGCCCTCTGTCCTAGAAAGGGTCACGTCCCTGCGAAAGCATCCTGGCCCTGTTTCCAATGATGGCTCCGGGCCCTGCGGAAGCATCCTGGCCATGTGTCCTAGAAAGGGTCCCTGCCCTGTGAAAGCATCCTGGCCCTGTATCCAAGGAAGGGTCCCGGCCCTGTGAAAGCATCCTGGCCCTGTCCTAGAAAGGGTCCCGGACCTGTGAAAGCTTCCTGGCCCTGTGTCCAAGGAGGGGTCCCGGCCCTGCGGAAGCATCCAGGCCCTGTGTCCAAGGAAGGCTCCCGACCCTTTAAAAGCATCCTGGACCTGTGTCCAAGGAAGGGTCCCCGTCCTACGAAAGCGTCCGGGCCCTGTGTCCTAGAAAGGGTCATGGCCCTGCGAAAGCATCCTGGCCCTGTGTCCTAGAAAGGGTCATGGCCATGCGAAAGCATCCTGGCCCTGTGTCCAAGGAAGGGGCCCGTTCCTGCTGCTGCATCCTGGCCATGTGTCCTAGAGAGGGTCCCGGGCCTGTGAAAGCATCCTGGCCCTGTGTCCAAGGAAGGGTCCCGGCCCTTTAAAAGCATCCTAGCCCTGTGTCCAAGGAAGGGTCCCCGTCCTGCGAAAGCATCCTGGCCCTGTGTCCAAGGAAGGGTCCCGGCCCTGTGAAAGCATCCTGGCCCTGTGTCCAAGGAAGGGTCCCCGTCCTGCGAAAGCATCCGGGCCCTGTGTCCTAGAAAGGGTCCCGGCTGTGGGAAAGCATTCTGGCCCTGTGTCCTAGAAACGGTCATGGCCCTGAGAAACCATCCTGGCCCTGTGTCCAAGGAAGAGACCCAGCCCTGTGAAAGCACCCTGGCCCTGTGTCCAAGGAAGGGTCCCGGCCCTGCGAAAGCATCCTGGCCCTGTGTCCAAGGAAGGGAACCGGCCCTGAGAAAGCATCCTGGCCCTGTGTCCAAGGAAGGGTCCCCGTCCCGCGAAAGCATCCGGGCCCTGTGTCCTAGAAAGGGTCCCGGCCGTGGGAAAGCATCCTGGCCCTGTTTCCAATGATGGCTCTGGGCCCTGCGGAAGCATCCTGGGCATGTGTCCTAGAAAGGGTCCCGGCCCTGTGAAAGCATCCTGGCCCTGTGTCCAAGGAAGGGTCCCAGCCCTGTGAAAGCATCCTGGCCCTGTCCTAGAAAGGGTCCCGGACCTGTGATAGCTTCCTGGCCCTGTGTCCAAGGAGGGGTCCCGGCCCTGCGGAAGCATCCTGGCCCTGTGTCCAAGGAAGGGTCCCGGCCCTTTAAAAGCATCCTGGCCCTGTGTCCAAGGAAGTGTCCCCGTCCTGCAAAAGCATCCGGGCCCTGTGTCCAAGGAAGGGTCCCGGCCCTGTGAAAGCATCCTGGCCCTGTCCTAGAAAGTGTCCCGGCCCGCGAAAGCATCCTGGCCCTGTCCTAGAAAGGGTCCTGGCCCTGTGTCCTAGAAAGAGTCCCGGCCCTGTGAAAGCATCCTGGCCCTGTGTCCAAGAAAGGGTCCCGGCCCTGTGAAAGCATCCTGGCTCTGTGTCCAAGGAAGGGTCCCAGGCCTGTGAAAGCATCCTAGCCCTGTGTCCAAGGAAGGGTCCCCGTCCTGCGAAAGCATCCTGGCCCTGTGTCCAAGGAAGGGTCCCGGCCCTTTAAAAGCATCCTGGCCCTGTGTCCAAGGAAGGGTCCCGGCCCTTTAAAAGCATCCTGGCCCTGTGTCCAAGGAAGTGTCCCCGTCCTGCAAAAGCATCCGGGCCCTGTGTCCAAGGAAGGGTCCCGGCCCTGTGAAAGCATCCTGGCCCTGTCCTAGAAAGTGTCCTGGCCCTGCGAAAGCATCCTGGCCCTGTCCTAGAAAGGGTCCTGGCCCTGTGAAAGCATCCTGGCCCTGTGTCCTAGAAAGAGTCCCGGCCCTGTGAAAGCATCCTTGCCCTGTGTCCAAGAAAGGGTCCCGGCCCTGTGAAAGCATCCTGGCTCTGTGTCCAAGGAAGGGTCCCGGCCCTGTGAAAGCATCCTGGCCCTGTGTCCAAGGAAGGGTCCTGGCCCTGTGAAAGCATCGTTGCCCTGTGTCCTAGAAAGGGTCCCGGCCCTGTGAAAGCATCCTGGCCCTGTGTCCTAGAAAGGGTCCTGGCCCTGCGCTCCAAGGAGATGACCCGGCTCCATACCAATAGCCTACCCAAGCCAAGTCCAAGAGCTGAGCCAAATCTAGTCCAAGAGCCGCGTGCTGCCCCGGAGTTCCGCATCTTGCCACAGGCAAGGTTCTGTGTTTCCAGCCCCCCAAGACCTAGTCAAGGCTTCATGTTCTAATCCTGTCCATGTGTCTTATCCTGTGCAGGGGTTCCACGTCCAGTCCTATAGCTACGTCTCATCCTCGCCTAGATCCGGGGTGAGTCTGCATCAAGACCCAGGTTCCAGGTCCCTGTCCAGTTTCTGGCTCGGGGTCCTAGCCCTGGTGCTGTATCCTAGTCTCATCCAGGGCCTGTGTGTCAATGTCCAGTGTCATTTCTTCCTTACTTGCTTTGCTATCTTGGTAACACCTAGTCCTGTTCCTAGTACTTCAGTGTCTGTGTCTTGCATTTGGGTCTGCCATCAATGCCCACTTTGTAACAGGGAAACATATTAGAGGCATTTAAGAAACTCTGAGATATGCACAAGGATGTTAGAGAACATGAGGTCTAAGTAGGAGGAAGGGTTAAATTAATCTTTGTGGGCTGAAGGGTTTGTACAGTGCTGTAGCATTCATTGTTTGATTTTCTATGTTCTAATCCCCTCAGTTCATTCTGTTATTGTATTGCACATTGAATCCAGTGGCAGGACCCATTCTGTTTCACACCAGAACCACCGAGAGGGCCCTGCTCCTGGTTAGGCTGTGCACAGCACTGAGATCTCATTGATTTCAAATGGGAAAATAACAGCATTAGTTTAATATTTTAAATTATATATATGAGTTACTAGTTAACTTTTCAAACAAAAAATAAATATTTTTAGATTATTTACCTCAACTTTATGAGTGAACAAGATCTGGCCCAATATAACTCGATGTAACACAATTTAATCCAACATAACACCGGAAAAAATAATTCATTTACACGATATAACTTGATCCAATGAAATATAAACCAACGGGATACATTATTTAGCATAATTTAGCTTAATTCATTCAAATACAACACAAAATGATAGCAATCCATAACACAATACATCTCATTACATTAATAAAGGATTACTATAAAATGGTTGACAGATGGTCAGCATGAACTTGATAGGCTGAATGGGCTGTTTCCGTGTTGTATCTCTCTATGACTCTTAGACACATTGTAAAATAAACTGATATTTTGGCACAAATATGCTGGATTGTTAGATTTCCCAGGCATTTTGATGCTAACTCTATTAGTATCTCAATGCTAGCGACAAGGATGTGCAGTTTTGGCCCAAGTTCAGAGGGACAGACACTGAAGCAAATAAACAGTTCACTGACTTTTAATAAGAACTGTGAAAAATTAAAGGAAAAAAGAGTAAAGGCTAGGTCAACAGGGCCATTAACTAAAGCTCTTGAACTGAAAGCTAACTCTGATACTAAGACTCAGAAGCAGTAATTTAACACTAAATAAATACAGCTTCTTTACAGCATCAATCTAAATGGCAGTCAGTCCTTTTTCCCAGAACAAGGACAAAGATAAGCAAGGAACATTGACATTGCTGTGCTTCTGGTCAAGGTTCAACAATGTTGAAAGGGAGTTAGATACAATCATAATTGAACACTAATTGGCTGGAGTGTGCAAATCATGAGCTTGATTGCCAACCCTGCTCTGCAATCCATCTGCAATGGCACCCAGATTCCAAGGCAGAGTCTATGGTTGTGACTGGTCATTTCCATCCCCCACCCCAGCATAGCTCCCAAGGTGCCAGAGACGTGTGCCTGCTGGAAGTCCGGGATGTCATGGGCCTGAACCCAAGAACATTCCTCAAGGCCATAACCTTCCCAATGCATGAGATACTGGACCCCGCCCTGCAGCCGGTACCGCACAGAATAGACCAGTGACCCATCCAGCAAGCAAGGAGGAGGAGCAACTGCAGTAAGAGGGTAAGAAATCACCAATTTGTGCTGAAAACATAGAACACTGAGTGAACCTTCATCATTGATGGTAAGCACAATCTATATGACACTCTGTTGATCGCCTTCTCCACTGAAAATAGCCCCATGCAGCATGGGGCCAACTTGCTGCACTCAAAGGAAGATCCCTAGATGCCAGCCAGACGTCTTGACAGGCCTCACGTCATTGGAGCCAATCAGCCTAGGCCAGGGGTCAGCAACCTTTACCACTGAAAGAGCCACTTGGACCCGTTTCCCACAGAAAAGAAAACACTGGGAGCCGCAAAACCCGTTTGACATTTAAAATGAAATAACACTGCATACAACATTTTTGTTTTGCCTTTATGCTATGTATAAACAAACTATAATGTGTTGCATTTATGAAATTGATGAACTCCTGCAGAGAAAACAAAATTACATGTCTGCATGCAACAAAAACATTTTGAACTCCGAAAAAAAGACGTTGGGTTGAAGGTTACTTTTAAGTAAAATACTCAACGTCTATTTGAGTCCTTCTTGTATTTATGAAAAACGCCGAACTTAAATTGTCCGCCAGCAGCAAACCAAAAATAACGTCAGCCAGCTGTCAACCTGAAAAATAAAAGGACTATTTCACTGAACAATGAAAACATATGAATATACGTAAAATAATAAGCAATTAAAATATTTATCATACTTGGTCAGGTTGACTCACACCTGCCAATGCAGTCATATTCAGTAGGGATGGATCGATGCTTAGGGGAGTGACTGGGAAGGATAATGTGTTTTTTTCCTCTCTGAACTCACAGAAGCGTTTCCCAAACGATGTTTGCATTGCGATGATTGCAGAATGTAAATACTCTGAATTTATCATGTCGTGAGCTTGTTTGAACTCTCTCAAATTGGGGAAGTGAGACAATGTGCCTTTCTGTAAATCTCTGGCAAGCACTGTCAACTTGCGCTCGAATGCCAAAACATCCTCCAACATGTTTAGGGCTGTACGTCCTTACCCCTGAAGAGCTGTGTTCAGCGTGTTCAGGTGCGCTGTCATGTCTACCATGAAGTGTAGCTTTTCCAGCCACTCTGGCTGTTCCAGCTCAGGAAAGGTGAGCCCTTTGCTGCCCAGGAAAGTTTTCACTTCTTCCAGACACGCGACAAAGCGTTTCAGCACCTCCCCTCTGGACAGCCAGTGATAAAAACACGTTGTAGCGGTGTGCTACACACAGTCAGTAAACTGCAGTCAAAGATAGCTTTATTCGAACTAAACAGCCTTGATTTTAAGCCTCCCTCAACCCACGCACCCATGGGCGCGGATGCTGCAAAAGACACATACTCACAAACCCCCGTAGGCTATCTCCCTTAGCCTGAACGCTGGCTAATTGTGAGCCGGTTCCAATGTGCCAGGAAATGGGTCGCCCACAACGTCTTATTTAGATTGTACAAGATCACCATAATCTTCAAATTTAGAATTACATTTCAAAAACTAACAAACTAACATAAAATACATTTTAATTAAATACTGACCAATTATTTCCCAAAGCAACAGGGAGCCGCAGCACAGACGTAAAAGAATCGCATGTGGCTTCCGAGCCGCGGGTTGCCGACCCCCGGCCTAGGATGAAGAGTGCATAGTGGAGAAGCACCGGCTTATCTCCACAGGCACATGTAGCATTGGATCAACTGTTCAGCAGCAGGAACTTCCATGTCAATCTTTCGGTCAAGGAAGAGTAGTGGTCAGTATACCTTCTGGCATTCAAAGGGGAACATGCCAGTGAGGGATGGCTGGAGGTTACTATGGGAAATCTTTGTCCAAACCAGTTGGGAGTTCAATGTTGTCGAGATGGAAGTGATAACGCAGTGCAGGATGTCTGCAGCTCCTGATTCACTCTCTTGGTCTGGCTGTTAGATTGGGGTTAGAAACCTAACAAAAGACAGGCTGTGGCTCCTAAAAGAGAACAGAAAGTCTTTTGAAAACAGGAAATAAACTGCGGTCTTCATTCGGACACTGTGTCCTGAGGGAATCCATGCAACCTGGACACCTGCTGAACCATAAGGATGGCAGTCTCACAAACCAGTGGGCGCCTAGGAAGATTAATGAGTGGGTAGCTTTAGAGAACCACCAGAATGGTAATGTTTCCATCTGACAGAGGCAGACCAGTGTTGAAATCCACTGAGAGGTGGAATCAAGGGTGGGTGGCACAAACAGTGCAGACTTAAGGGCACTGATGTGATATCTTGTTCTAGGCACATGGGGCAGACAAAGGCAAAGTCATGGACATCTTGGAACATAGATGGCTATCAATTTCATCCTTTATAAATTCCAGGATCCCATCTTCATCCTAGGCTGATTGGCTCCAACAACAAATGAGGCCTGTCAAGACATGGAAGGAAGTCTGGCTGGCATCTAGGGATCTTCCTTTGAGTGCAGCAAGTTGGCCCCATGCTGCATGGGGCTATTTTTAGTGGAGAAGGCTATCAACAGTCTCATATAGATTGCGCCCAAATGGCTAACCAGATGGGAAGATTGACCCCACTTCAACACTCTGGGATGCACAGTGGCAGGATCAATCAGCCAGTTGAGAGGCCCCCACCTGGGTCAGGATCTGCCTGTCGAGTAACCCTCACTTTCACATCTATTCCTCAAATCACTGGAGCAGGAATGCACAAGCGAGGAAGGATGGGCTGTGTGTTTCTTGCTGCCAGGATGGTAGGTGAGGGTGAAATAAAACTGGGTGAAGAATAGAGCCCAATGAAGAACACTGGGAGAGCAGAGCTCCAATGAAGAACACTGGGAGAGTAGAGCTCCAATGAAGAACACTGGGAGAGTAGAGCTCCAATGAAGAACACTGGGAGAGCAGAGCTCCAATGAAGAACACTGGGAGAGTAGAGCTCCAATGAAGAACACTGGGAGAGTAGAGCTCCAATGAAGAACACTGGGAGAGTAGAGCTCCAATGAAGAACACTGGGAGAGTAGAGCTCCAATGAAGAACACTGGGAGAGTAGAGCTCCAATGCTGAACTCTGGGAGAGTAGAGCTCCAATGCTGAACTCTGATCCATCGACCTTGACGATGAAAGGACTGGAAGAGTTTGGCTGTTGCAACACTGGGGCAGTGGTGAAGCATTGCTTCAGGTCTAAGAATGCTTGGTCTGCTTCACTTGTCCATTTGAATCCTGCAGAGGTCTTCTTGGTAAGAGCATTTATGGAGGCCGTGATGGAACTAAAGTTTCTGATGAAGTGATGATAAAAGTTTGCAGACCCCATGAAACTCTTCACTTGTTTGACTGTAGGTGGTTTGAGCTGCTCTATAAGTGCCTGAGCTTTACATGGGTCCATTTGAACAGTGGAAGGGGTGAGGATGTAGCCCAAGAACCACACCTGCTCTTTATGATGTTCACACATCTCTGGCTTGGCATAAAGGTTGTTCTTGAAGACCTGTCTGAGCACCCTCTGGACATGCTGGATGAGGGTAGGAACAGATAAAAATGTCATCCAAATCACAAAAACAAACTGATTCAACATGTCCTGGATCACATCATTGACCAGAGTCTGAAAAACATCAGGGGCATTGGCCAGACTAGAAGGCATCACAAGGTACTCATAGTGACCAATGGAGGTGTTGAATGCTGTCTTCCACTCATCCCTTTCTTGCATACAAACTAGGCTGTAGGCACTGCGCAGATCTATCTTAGAGAACATGGTTCCTCCTTGGAGATGTTCAAATGCAGGAGCGATCAGGGAAGAGGATAACAGTTTTTCCCTGGAATGTTGTTGAGTGGCTGTTAGTCAATGCAGGGATGGAGCTCGCTATTTTTCTTGCTCACAAAAAGGAAGCCTACCCATGCTGGTGAGGTTGACAAAGGTTGATAGAGGTTGACAGATGAATAGGTCCTAAGGACAATAGTTCTTTGATGTATTCTTCCATGTTACCGTTTCAGGAAGAGAGAGGGAAAAGAGCCAGCACCAAGGATGATTACTATCAGATAAGAGGTTAGTGACACAGTCATATGGCCAGCATTTGTTGCACCTTCTAACTGACAACCTCAAGAATCAGCATATTGAGCTAGAACACCAGACGGGTCTACACTAGCAGTTGTCTTAGGAGGGGATGTGCTGACAGGGACTTCAGCTGAACTTAGGCAGGTAGACAGACATGTTGGTCCCCACTCTTGGAGCACCTTCAGGGACCAATCAGTCAAAATAGCTAGGGAAGACCAAGCACCAGAGCAGCTCAGGTGAATCAGTAAAACAAAAGGGGAGCTGTTCCCTATTTGCTTGCCTTCTAGCAGAGGTTGGAGGTGGAAAGGTGGATCTTGCCAATGCCTAGAGCAGGACCATCCAGAATATCCAGAGAGATATTCTCTCTCTGTTGCTGAGTTGGAACTCTCCATCTTCGAGCCAGTCAATAAATGCTTGAAGCTCATGGGTCTGGGATCTGAATGACAAGGAAGCTGGGAGCATTATATGATTAAAGGAAGAAGTTTGCAGAAAGAATTGACCCATTCGAATTCCCCTTCTTACTGACAGGTATCGTCTTTAACTGGGCACTTGGGACATGATGTCCAGAGTATCCTGGATCACCAGAGTGGAGGCAGGAACCTGTTCTCCTGCACCAACCTCATTCCTCCTGCGATGGGGACAAGCACCTCACCTACGTAGACTCCTGCGCAGACTGGGTGCTGGGTGACGAGGGAGAGGATGAAGATAGACAGTGATCTAAAGAGTAGGAAGTTTGATGCATTTTTTCTCTACGCCATTTAGTTGCCCAGTTGTTGATTCGAATGGCCGGATTTATCAGGTCATATAGGCTGTCCTGTTGTCATGAACTGTGGTCTTATGCTGAAGCCCAGTGCTCAGCCCACATGGGAAATCAGTGATGAGAAATCTCTCATTCCACCCTGAACTTTATTGCATAGTCCCTCACTGTCCCTTTCTTGTGGTTTAGGTCCATCAGTCAGTAGGCCTTCTCCTGACCCCATTCTGGAAGATCAAATACTCTCTTGAACTCTACCACAAATTGTTGAAAACACTGGTCTGTGGGGGAACCTTGTTCTCATAGATTGTTGAACAGGCTAGTCGGGGTATGTCTAAGAGATTCTCCATGTAAGCCACTTTACTCGCATCATCACCGAACTGACCTGGCTGGATCTGGAAAGTCAGCTCATAATGGGTAATAGAATTTCTGCAGCTGTCGGGGCCTCCGGAGTATCTGTCTGGTGGGGGAATACTTGGTTCTGGTCTGGACACTGGCATGGAAATCAGGGCATTATTGGCCGAGGCTGATGAGATTGTTAAAGAGGAGGATGTGGAAGATGGTGGGAGTGAAGCTACCTGGCTGATGGATGCAGCGAGACCAGTAATGGTCTGCCGTGCGATCTGTCTGTCAACATTGAGCTGCTGAATCAGCAATGAGAGCAGTAACCTGTCGCTGTGAGGTCTGACACCTACTCTTCCCAAAATGTCAACTGTTCATTCCTTTCCACAGAGGCTGCCTGACTTGCTGATTTCCTCCAGCATTTTGTGTGCATTGCTTTGGATTTCCAGCAACTGTATATTTTCTCATACCTGTTCTTCCTGCTTGGTCTGGGTTTGCCACTCAGCAGGTAGCTGTCACACTGCACAAGACACTTCGGTTAACCCAGTCTCCATTGATTTTAACTTCTTCTCCGTGAACTTCGGTTTGGGCAGGGCTTGTCATTCTATGAGTAGCTGTCGCACTGCATGAGTGGCCTCTGTAACTTCTCTCCTATCTGACCAACAAATATCAGGGCCATGATCAGCTGTTCTCTCTGTGTCCATTTTCTTTGTAATGGAATTGTTCTGACAGGAATGTCAAGTCAAGTCAAGTTCAAGTCAAGTTGCTTTCATTGTCATCTCGACCATAACTGCTGGCACAGTACACAGTAAAAAGGAGACATTTTTCAGAACCATGGTGCTACATGAACAATACAAAAACTACACTGAACTATGTAAACCAACACAAAAACTACACTAGACTACAGACCTACCCAGGACTGCATAAAGTACACAGAACAGTACAGGCATTACAATAAATAATAAACAATAATAAACAAGACAATAGGCACAGCAGAGGTCAGTAGGTTGGCAATCCAATGTTACATAAATAATCAGCTGAATGGCGGCGCCTGGGATTCCGTCCATTTCTGTACACACGCCGAGTATTTCGTTGCCACAGATGTAGTCCAATTTAATGTCCGTTGGAGAGCAGAATGGATGGGAGAACTGGCTGGCTAGAACTTGCTTTTTCCCTGGCACGAACTCCTGCCCGCTCGCCTCACTTCTGCTTCCTTGCACATCACTTATGCTGTTCCCACCTCCAGCCACCAGTATCAGGCGATTCCGGGGACTGCAGGCCTGATTCCATCAGCAAATAGACATCGGAGAGCAGAACGGACAGAAGGGCTATGAATGTGTGGCTATGGCCCAGCGTAGAGGGGGAGACGCTGAAGTGGATGGAGAGTTCTCTGAATTTTAATAAGAACTGTGCAGAATTAAAGGAAAACAATAAATGCTAGGCCTCAGGGCCATTAAATTTAGCTGACAAACTGAAAATTAACACCAGCACTGTGGCTTGGAAGCAGTAGCTAAATAAATAAATACTAAATAAACACTGCTTCTTTACAATGTCAATCTAAACAGTAGTCTTCTTTCCTGGAACAAGGACAAAGGTAAGCAGGGAGCATTGAATGTTGCTGTGCTTTCGGTCAAGATTTGACAAGACTGAAATGAGTGGAAAGGAGTTAAATACAGTTACAATGAAACTCATTGCTTGGAACATCCATACTCCCGAGTCTATTTGCTGAGCCCACCTACGTGGACGCACAGAGTCTGTGTTTGAGACAGCTGGATTTCCCAAGCTATTTAGACCTCAAGAGCATACAACATAGAAGCAGAATTAGGCCATTCTGTCCATTGAGCCTGCTATGCCATCAAGGCTGCTTGATTAGCCCTCTCAACCTCATTCTCCTGTCTTCTTCCCATAATCTTTCATGTCCTGACTAATCAAGAATCAATCAACCTCCTCTTTATAAACACCCAATGACATGGCCTCCACAGATTCACCATTCTCTACCTGAAGAAATTCCTCCTTTCATAGAAACATAGGAAACCTACAGCACAATACAGGCCCTTCAGCCCACAAAGTTGTGCTGTACATGTCCTAACCTTAGAACTACCTAGGCTTACACATAGCCCTCTATTGTTCCAAGCCCCATGATCCCATCCAGGAGTCTCTTAAAAGTCCCTATCGTTTCCGCCTCCATCACCACCGCTGACAGCCCATTCCACGCACTCACCACTCTCTGCGTAAAAAACGTACCCCTGACATCTCCTCTGTACCTACTTCCAAGCACCTTAAAACTGTGTCCTCTTGTGGCAACCATTTCAGCCCTGGGAAAAGCCTCTGACTATCCACATGTTCAATGCCTATCATCATGTTGTACACCTCTATCAGGTCACCTCTCATCCTCCTTTGCTTTAAGGAGAAAAGGCCGAGTTCCCTCAAACTATTCTCATAAGGCATGTTCCCTAATCCAGGCAACATCCTTGTAAATCTCCTCTGTACCCTTTCTATAGTTTTAATATCCTTCCTGTAGTGAGGTGACCAGAACTGAGCTCAGTACTCCAAGTGGGGTCTGTCTAGGGTCCTATATAGCTGCAACATTACCGCTCGGCTCCTAAATTCAATTCCACGGTTGATGAAGGCCAATACATGGTACAACTTTTTAACCACAGAGTCAACCTGCACAGCATCACTTGTTTCAGGACTCTGCAGTGTACTTTCTCAGTATTACTTGTTTACTTTTTTACCATTTGCACAATTTGTCCTCTTTTGCACATTGGATGTTTGGAGGTCTTTGGTTTCTTATGGGTTCTATTAGATTTCCTTGTTTTCCTGTGGCTGTCTGCAAGGAAAGGAATCTCAAGGTGGTGTATCATATACAGCTTTTGTAATAAATTTACTTTGGAACTTTAATGGATATTTTAGATATTACACAATGAACTTTCTGGTGAACGAGATAGAGATAAGGAAGCATGTAAACTGGGTGTGTAGAAAGGGAGTGAAGCAAACCTCACCTGATGCCTCTGAAGGCAAAACATTGGGTAGCCACAGTTTCACTTTAATAAAAGGCAACAAAAATAATTTGTCCATCAATGCAACAAGGCACTATACATTAATTCGACCCAATATAATTCAATATAATACAACTCAGTATTTCAAAAAATTATAATTTAAACTAGTGCAATATAATATCTTGATTTTATCAGACAAAACATAGTTCTACATCACACATAGCACAATATAATTCCATTTAATATAATCTAGCCAAACACCATACAACATTATTCAACATACTGTCATGTAGCCTGATGTAACATAACACTATGTAATTCAAAAGAAAACATAACTGAACATTATACCTTTTGCATTTTAAATATAATTTAATATAATACACATGTCTCAGATTTATTCAATGTGACAGAACACAATACAACTTCAACATAAGACATGGTAGCATAAAACTAAAAATACTCTGTATAATACAAGGCAATACAGCACACCACAACAGTAAGGTCAAGAGTGTATGGTTAACAATGATGCAGCTGTGTTTTGTACTGAATTCAAAGTTAGCTCTTAACAAAGATCCAGTGATCTTTGTGGTGAGATTTACCCCTTTTCCTGACACCTATTTGTCTGGTGTAGGGTGAGAAAAACTTCCTAGCATGGAGAAGCTGTATTGTGATCAAAATGGACAAGCTGTCAATTTCACATAAGGATTCTCATTGAAAGGAAGCCAGGAAGTAATTATTAATTAACTTTTCAAATAATACATAGAGTGCTAAGTAAAGTTGGAATGCATCTGATAAATGTAAATGCTAGAAGTTCAATAAACACTCATTTCATTTCCAAATCCCTTTTTTATTTAAATATTTATGTAAGGAAATTATAGTGCACATACATAAAATTAATATTTTAAGGCTAGATTGTTTACTAAGCATTGATACACTATTAAAATCTCTTGTGAAGTTCATATAACAAATTACAGGAATTCCAGAGTACTTAACAGCAAGAATATTTTGAAGATACCTGGAATTCTTGCAATTTTTTTGATTTGAGCTTAACTGCAGTATATAAAGTTACGAAGGGAAGGACTATGAACGCACAATGGATCACTGATGGCAGCCTCATGACTTCCACATTCTGAAGTGCACTAAGTGATGCCAGGGAACGTAGGAGCTTTTGCGTTCATACCACCACAAAACCTCAATACAGTTCTATATAACACATTACACACCACTGCATATTGTTACAGACACAAGAGATTCTGTAGATGCTGGAAATCCAGAGTAACGCACACAAAATGTTGGAGGAACTCAACAGGTTAGGCAGCATCTATGGAGCGGAATAAAAAATTGACATTTTGGGCTGGCACCCTTCACGAGAATTGATCCAGATCTCGTGTGCATGTCAAAGTTCATCAATATTAACTAGCAGAAATGAAAGCAGCAGCCACAGTTTTTGTGCCTGGAAATTTAATCGAGTGCTGACTGTGCTCTGATAGTGAGCTGGTAGGGTTCTGTGTAAAAGTAGGAGTTTGACAGAATTATCTTTGCATTCGAGTGACAGTCAGAAATATTCAGAGGCAGTCAAATCTATGTGTGAATCTTTGACAGTTCCTGCTGGATATCCTAAAGCATAAGCTTAAGTTACAACCCAAAGAAGACTACAAACCAAGCACTGGTAAATTGGGTTAATATAGAAAGGTTCTTGGTGGTTGCGTGGACATGCTGGTCTGAAAGGTGTGTTGGCGTACCACACACCTCTATGACTCCATCTCACGTGTGTGCATGTGCACACATACACGTAGACCACCCGCACACACATACACAGTAACAGGATAACACACCAGAGGAGATATTGCCCTTTAAAAGACACCCCCCCACCCGATTCCTGTAAATTATTGGTCTGAGGTAAACTCTCATTCCACCTTTGTTCCCACAACTTCCTGAGCCAAGTTCCAGCACCCCGCTGGCTAGAAATGTGCTCCTTTCTCCTGTTTCCACTCTCTGACAACCATGACAATGATTCTGTGACAAGAAGTATAACTGTTGAATGGTGTTATTGCCAACAGGTTCCATCCATTGTATTTCAAGAATATTTTATAACAATAACATTTGCATAAATACAAAACCAGCAGCATCAAGGGATTGAAAGAAGAGAATCATTACTCATCCCCTGAATATACTGCAATCACTAAATGGAATGTGCAAATCTCACCTTATTACTACTGGCTGCAACCTTCCAGTCTTTGGTAGCAATGTCCTATGCTTCTACTGGCCTATGAGTAGAGGGTTTTCAGTTCAGACCACTCTGTAGTAATATCATTCTGCTTTCATGTCAGCCTGTGGTAATGGGGTTCAGCTTAGCTTTAATTTGTGGTTATGCGATTAGAGATCAGTCATTTTATTGAAGTGTGATCCTGCTTCTCAGCAGCCCAGCTGTGGCCTCCTGGCTTCATGCTACATTGTAGTTATAGGGCCCTGCCTTCATACCAGCTTGTAGCTAGAGGGTACTGATTTCTTACTTGTCTGGAGTCCTCAGCTATATCAGCTTGCAGTTATAAGCTCTTCAAGGATCAACTTTGTTTGTCATATTCATTGACTTCCCCAGGCAGTTAATCTGATCAACCATTGTAGTTAGCCCCTCCCCACCCCCTCTATCTATTGCCTCAGTCACTGTATTGCACTGTAAACACTGTAAACCTCATTTAATAATCCTGTTTACATTGTAAATTCATACTGGTATTTGTGCATTTATACACATTCTATTCCATATCTGTACTTTAAACCCTAATATATTTTCTTATAATTCTTTATACTTTAGAATTGTTGAATGTTGTTCTGTGTTGCATGTTATGCCCTGACCAGCAAACCACAGCAAATTCCTAATACTTTACATGTAAATATATATGGTGAATAAAGTTGACCCCTGAAATATATTAGGAGTTTGCTGTGGTGTGTTGGCCATGGCGCGACATACAACAAAAGACAATACCATTCAACAATTATAAAGTATAATTAATTACTGTATATAAAAAAATAAAGTTGGTGGTCTTGACTTCATAGTAGCCTGTAGCTAAAAGGTTTTGGCTTCTTACTTGTCTGGAGCCCTGGTGAAATATCAACTCGCAGCTTTAACCAGACTTTCTGCCTTCATACCAGACTGCAGATGTAGACTTTCTCAAGAAAACAAAAATAACATATGTTAAAACAAACTGATTCCAAAAGGAAGTGTTTATCATTAAGGAGAATTCCAATCTCAAAATTATGATTGCAATGCAGCTCTGTTGCAATAGTAAGACACACATAGTGATACATAAAATGCAACATGGAAACAAACCACTTGAGCCAACAAGTCCATATCGGTGTTTACTCTCCAAGTGGGTAAACAGTCTCAGTGGTATTTACCATCTCTAATCTCATTCAGTCTCTGCTTCAACCATTGCTCCTCAGAGTATATTCTAGAGCTTCCTAACTTTCAGGTGGATTTTTCTGCCTTCTGGTTAGAATTTTTTTACATTTAGTCTCATTGTATAAAGGTAATTTACAGAAAAGCTGCATTCATCATTCATGAGGAAACGTAATACCAAGATGTGTCTTCTGTTCATTGACTTACCGAGGAGCTTCCATTTTTGGGGTGTGAGAGGTCAAGGAAAGGAAGGTGTGTTTGCTCACAAAGAATGGGCAGCTGGTTCTTGGCTGCCAGATGGTTTTATGTGCTTGTCTATCAGATGCAGGACACAGATGTGAGGACAGACTGGAGCATCTGGGGATTTCGGCACTCGCAGTCCGGATTGCACTGAATACCATGGACCTTGGGAATGAATCCTGGGATCACACTGGCACTGGCCAATGGATTTCCTGTAGTCCAAGGCTTTTCATGCCATTTAACTTAGCAGGAAGGGTGCATCAGCTGCCAACCCGTGTTCTTGCTTACTGACATGCTGCAAACTTCTGTAGGGTTGGAGTTAGGATGAGGGGACATGCTGTTAGCTACTTAGCTTCCTGACCAACAGAACACATTCAGTAAAGATAGGTGCAACAGCTCCACCGTGATATCCTCAATATAGGTGCCCTCAGCTCCCTACTCTTCTCCTTATATGTGTGACCAGATTCTGCTCTAATTCCATCTACACAGTTACAGGTGGTACCACTGTGGTTGGTCATATCTCAAACTATGTGTCAGAGGTAGAGGCCTAAGTGACATTATGTAATGACAACAATCTTTCCCTCGATATCGATGCTAAATAAAAAGCATCATGGTTTGGTATGGGCACCGCTCTGCCTGTAACTGGAGAAACCTGCAGAGGTGTGAACACATGATGGAATCCAGCCTCACCTCCAGGAACACTACGTACACTTCTCTCTGTCTCAGCACAAACGCCTGAAGCATGCACTGTCAGGCTGAAAGAACAGTTCCACAGACTCTTGATCTCACTATTTACCTTGTTATGACCGACCTTGCACTATAGTGCCTTTCTGCACTGAACATTTTCTGTGGAAGTTTAGACGGGGTGCAGGGAAGCTGCTTGGACTAGAGACCATGCCTCATGAAGATAGGTTGAGTGAACTAGGGCTCTACTCTTTGAAGTGAAGGAGGATGAGAGGTGATTTGATAGAGGTGTACAAGATAATAAGAGGCATAGATTGAGTGGATAACACAGACTTTTTCCCTGGGTGGAAATTGCTAATATGAGGGGGCATAATTTTAAGGTGGTTGGAGGAAAATATGGAGTGGGGGATGGATGTCAGAATCAGAATCAGGTCTAATATCATCGGCATATGTCATGAAATTTGTTAGCAGTAACAGTACAGTGAATGCATGATAATACAGAAAAATTATTATCAATTACAGTAAGTATATATGTATGACAATGAGGTTGATTAAATTAGTGCAAAAATAAAAATAATATATTAAAAAGTGAGGTGGAGTTCATGGGTCAATATCCATTTAGGAATCGGATGGCAGAGGGGAAGAAGCTGTTCCTGAATCACTGAGTGTGTCTTCAGGCTTTTGTACTTCCTTCCTGGCGGTAACAATAAGAAGAGGACATGTCCTGGGTGATGGGGGTCCTTAATAATTGATGTCTCCTTTCTGAGGCACTGTTCCTTGAAGATGTCTTGGATACTACAGATACTACTACCGATGGTAGATGGAGCTGACTAATTTTATAACATTCTTAGCTTCTTTCGGACCTGTGCAGTAGTCCACCCTATACAGTGATGCAGCCTGTCAGAATGCTCTCCACGGTACAACTGTAGAAATTCTGGAGTGTTTTAGGTTACAACTGAAATCTCTTCAAACTCCTAATTAAATATAGTCGCTATCTTGCCTTCTACATCTGTAGCATGCTACTACCCATACTGGACCCCCTACAATTTGCCTACCAACAGAACTGTTCTACCAATGATGCCACAGCACTACAAACCGTCCTCACTCACCTGGAGCAGAGGGGTGCATACGTTAGAATGCTGTTCCTGGACTACAGTTCAGCATTCAACACCATAATTCCCCCCAGACTTGACAGGAAGCTGACTGATCTCGGCCTACACCCTACCTTGTGCAGCTAGATCCTAGACTTCCTATCAGATCGCCAACAGGTGGTAAGGATGGGCTCCCTCACCTCTGCCCCTCTGACCCTCAACACAGGTGCCCCCTCTCCTCCACTCCCTTTACACCCATGATTGTACTGCCACACACAGCTCCAATCTGCTGATCAAATTCACAGATGACATGACGCTGATTGGCCCTATTTCTAGTGGTGATGAGGAGAGATGCCAGGATAACAATCTCAATGTCCAAAAAGAGCTGATTGTGGATTATAGGGGGAAAGGAGACAGGCATGGCCCAATCAACATCAATGGGTCTGTAGTTGAGAGGGTGAGTAGTTTCAAGTTCCTCGGTATGCACATCACCAAGGATCTCACCTGGACTGTATACACCAGCTTTGTGACAAAAAAAAGCACAACAGAGTCTCTTACACCTTAGGTGACTGAAGTAATTTGGTATAGGCCCCCAAATCCTCAAGACCTTTTACAGGGGCATCATTGAGAGCAACCTGACTGGCTGTGTCACCACCTGGTATGGGAATTACACTGACCTTGATCACTGTGATTTCAGAAAGTGGTACGGACAGCCCAGAGCATCTGTGGATGTGAACTTCCCTCCATTGAGGACATTTACAGCAGCAGGTGCAGAAAGGCCTGGAAGATCACTCGGGACACCAGTCACCTCAACCATAAACTATTTCATCTGTTTCAGTCTGGCAAATGGTATCGCAGCTTTAAAGCCAGGATCAACTGGCTACGGGACAGCTTCTTCCTACAAGCCATTAGATTTTTAAATTCACATGTCTGTACATTGCGATGGAGTCATAACGCAAAGATTTTTACTCCCTCACCTTGTGGGATGGATGTAAGAATTAAATAAATTCTAATTCTAATTTTATAGCTGTATTGATATGTTGAGACAAGGTTAGATCCTCAGAGATCTTGACGCACAGGAACTTGAAGTTACTCATTTCTGATCCCTCTATGAAGACTGGTTTGTGTTCCCTCATCTTACCCTTCCTGAAGTCCTCAATAAGCTCTTACTGACATTGAGTGCAAGGTTGTTGCTGCGACACCACACAACTAGCTGGTATATCTCACTCCTGTATGCCTTCTTGTCTCCACCTGAGATTCAACCATCAATGGTTGTATCATCAGCAAATTTATAAAAAACAGAAACATAGAAAACCTACAGCAAAATACAGGCTCTTCAGCCCACCAAGCTGTGCCGTACATGTCCTAACCTTAGAACTACCTAGGCTTACACATAGCCCTCTATTTTTCTAAGCTCCATGATTCCATCCAGGAGTCTCTTAAAAGACCCTATCATTTCCGCCTCCATCACCACCGCTGACAGCCCATTCCACGCACTCACCACTCTCTGTGTAAAAAACTTACCCCTGACATCTCCTCTGTACTTACTCCCCAGCACCTTAAAATTATGCCCTCTTGTGCTAGCCATTTCAGCCCTGGGAAAAAGCCTCTGACTATCCACACAATCAATGCCTCTCATTATCTTGTACACCTCTATCAGGTCACCTCTCATCCTCCGTCGCTCCCAAGGAAAATAGGCCGAGTTCACTCAACCTATTCTCAATAAGGCATGCTCCCCAATCCAGGCAACATCCTTGTAAATCTCCTCTGCACCCATTCTATGGTGTAGAACTACATGTCCTTCCTGTAGTGAGGTGACCAGAACTGAGCACAGTACTCCAAGTGGGGTCTGACCAGGGTCCTATATAGCTGCAACATTACCTCTCTGCTCCTAAACTTTAATCCCACGATTGATGAAGGCCAATACACCGTATGCCTACTTAACCACAGAGTCAACCTGTGTAGCAGCTTTGAGTGTCCTATGGACTCGGACCCCAAGATCCCACTGATCCTCCACACTGACAAGAGTGTTGCCATTAATGCTATATTCTGCCATCATATTTGAACTACCAAAATGAACTGCTTCACACTTATCTGGGTTGAATTCCATTTGCCACTTCTCAGCCCAGTTTTGCATCCTATCAATGTCCCGCAGTAACCATACAGTCATGGATATAGAGGGAGTAAAGCAGTGGGCTAAGCACACACCCCTGAGGTGCCCCATTGTTGATCATCAGCCGGAGGCAATATTATTACCAATCCACAGAGATTGTGGTCTTCTGGTTAGGATTCAATTGCAGAGGGAGATACAGAGCAACACGCCCAAAGTGCTGGAGGAATTCAGCAGGCCAGGCAGCATCTATGGAAAAAAATTACAGTTGACGTTTCAGGCCGAAACCCTTTGGCAGAAACCCTGCTGCTTGGCCTGCTGAGTTCCTGCAGCATTTTGTGTGTGTTGCTTGGATTTCCAGCATCTGCAGATTTTCTCTTGTTTGGGAGCTTGTCAATCAGAACTGTGGGAATGATGGTATTAAACGCTGAGCTATAGTCAACGAACAGCAGCCTGACATACAGTAGGTGTTTGTATTGTCCAGGTGATGTAAGGCCCTGTGAAGAGCCATTGAGATTGCATCTGCTGTAGACCTATTGTGGTGTTAGGCAAATTGCAGTGGGTCCAGGTCCTTGATGAGGCAGGAGTGCAGGCTAGTCATGACCAACCTCTCAAAGCATTTCATCAGCCTAGACATGGGTGCTACTGGACGATAGTCACTACTCTTCTTGGACACTTGTACAATTGTTGTCCTTTTGAAGCTGTTAGGAACTCTTCATAGCAATGAGACATTGAAATTATCCTTGAATAATGCCACCATTTGGTTGGCACAAGCTTTCAGAGCCTTACCAGATACTCCATCGGGGCCTGCTCCATTGCGAGAGTTCACCCTCCTGAAAGAGCCTGACTGGCCCCTGAGACGGAGATCACAGGGTCACGGGGAGCTGCAGGGATCTTCACAGCTGTAGTTATATTCTCCCTTTCAAAATGGGCATAAAAGGCATTGAGTTCATCTGGTAGTGAAGCACGACTGCCATTCATGGTATTGGGTTTTGCTTTGTAGAAAGTAATGTCTTGCAACTCTGCCAGAGTTGACGTATATCCGATGTCGCCCCCAACCTCAGTCGGAGTAGTTTCTTCACTCTTGAACTGGCCCTCTGCAAGTCGTACCTGGTTGTTTGTATAGATCTGGGTCACCAGACTTAAATGCCACAGATCTAGCCCTCAGTAGATGACAAACCTCCTAGTTCATCCAGACGCAAGTATTTTAAACAGAGAACGGTGAGTGCAGTGGATACAGATGCTCTTGATAGTGACATGAATGATAGAAAAAGTGGAAGCTTATGCGGGAGAGAAGGGTTAGGTTAATCTCAGAATGGGTTAACAGTCTGGCACATTACTGTGGGACAAAGGATCTGTAACGTTCTACGTTTAATCTGCTCTCTGTTATTTGCTTTACCTTGTTCTACCTCGAAATGCTGCTGTAATAAATTGATATGTAGAAATGCTTTTCATTATACCTTGGTACAACCCCACCCAGCAAAATCCCAGTACTACAGAACCATCAACAGAACGCTCCAAGTGCCTCACCTCTGGGACAGAAAGGAGAGACATGCTCTGTGCTACCTAATACATGAAAGAGTGAAGTCTCTCCCTGTAAATTGAGATTAGCCTCTTTGATGGCATTCTTTAAATGTGCAGAATACTCAAAAACATGCTTGAGGATAGTGTCCATTTAATAAAATGTGTCCTGCTGAGAGGGTTCAATGTGTATTGAGGTGACTGAGTTATTGTCTTCTTCAATAGTTTATGACACCGTCAAACAACAGCCTCCTCACGTTTAGTTACCACTCTGTCATAAATGTGTTTTACATTTCATTTTCCAAATCAAGGTGATTTGGTGCACATCTCAATACTTTTAGTTCAAGTTCAAGTCACTTTTTATTGTCATTTCAACCATAACTGCTGGTACAGTACACAGTAAAGACGAGCCAACGTTTTTCAGGACCACGGTGCTACATGAAACAGTACAAAAACTAGACTGAACTACGTGAAACACAAAAAAACTACACTAGACTACAGACCTACCCAGGACTGCATAAAGTGCACGGAACAGTGCAGGCATTACAATAAATAATAAACAAGACAATAGGCACAGTAGAGGGCAGTAAGTTGGTGTCAGTCCAGACTCTGGGTATTGAGGAGTCTTATAGCCTGGGGGAAGAAACTGTTACATAGTCTGGTCGTGAGAGCCCGAATGCTTCGGAGCCTTTTCCCAGACGGAAGGAGGGAGAAGAGTTTGTATAAGGGGTGTGTGGGGTCCTTCATAATGCTGTTTTGCGGATGTAGTATGTGGTGTAAATGTCTGTAATGGCGGGAAGAGAGACCCTGATGATCTTCTCAGCTGACCTCACTATCCACTGCAGGGTCTTGCGATCCAAGATGGTGCAATTTCCGAACCAGGCAGTGATGCAGCTGCTCAGGATGCTCTCAATGCAACCCCTGTAGAATGTGATGAGGATGGGGGTGGGAGATGGACTTCCCTCAGCCTTCGCAGAAAGTAGAGATGCTACTGGGCTTTCTTTACTATGGAGCTGGTGTTGAGGGACCAGGTGAGATTCTCCGCCAGGTGAACACCAAGAAATTTGGTGCTCTTAACGATCTCTACCGAGGAGCCATCGATGTTCAGCGGGGAGTGGTCGCTCCGTGCCCTCCTGAAGTCAACAACCATCTGTTGTGTTTTGTTCACATTCAGAGACAGGTTGTTGGCTCTGCACCAGTCCATTAGCCGCTGCACCTCCTCTCTGTATGCTGACTCGTCGTTCTTGCTGATGAGACCCACCACGGTCGTGTCATCGGCGAACTTGATGATGTGGTTCGAGCTGTGTGTTACAGCACAGTCGTGGGTCAGCAGAGTGAACAGCAGTGGACTGAGCACACAGCCCTGGGGGGCCCCGTGCTCAGTGTGATGGTGTTGGAGATGCTGCTCCCGATCCGGACTGACTGAGGTCTCCCAGTCGGGAAGTCTAGGATCCAGTTGCAGAGGGAGGTGTTCAGGCCCAGTAGGCTCAGCTTTTCAATCAGTTTCTGAGGGATGATTGTGTTGAATGCTGAACTGAAGTCTATGAACAGCATTCGAACGTATGTTCACTCTTCTTGCCGTAAGTCCCAGAAAGCCATTTAGACATTCCAATTGGTTAACATCTCCATGGAACCACAAATCTAGATCAGTGCATAAATTGACAGAAGATCCTCCTGAGCCACGGAAGAGTGAGGGGGGGGGAGATGAGTCGGCATAAGGGTTCGGGGAGACGAGTCGGCACACGGGTTCGGGGGGACGAGTCGGCACACGGGTTCGGGGGACGAGTCGGCACACGGGTTCGGGAGACGAGTCGGCACACGGGTTCGGTGGAGATGTGTTGGCGCACGGGTTTGGGGGGACGAGTCGGCACATGGGTTCGGGAGACGAGTCGGCACACGGGTTCGGGGAGACGAGTCGGCACACGGGTTCGGTGGAGATGTGTTGGCGCACGGGTTCGGGGGGACGAGTCGGCACACGGGTTCGGGGGGACGAGTCGGCACACGGGTTTGGGGGGATGAGTCGGCACTCGGGTTCGGGAGACGAGTCGGCACACGGGTTCGGGGGGACGAGTCGGCACACGGGTTTGGGGGGATGAGTCGGCACACGGGTTCGGGAGACGAGTCGGCACACGGGTTCGGGGGACGAGTCGGCACACGGGTTCGGGGGACGAGTCGGCACTCGGGTTCGGGAGACGAGTCGGCAAACGGGTTCGGGGGACGAGTCGGCACACGGGTTCGGGGGACGAGTCGGCACACGGGTTTGGGGGACCAGTCGGCACACGGGTTCGGGAGACGAGTCGGCACAAGGGTTCGGGGGACGACTCGGCACACGGGTTCGGGGGGACGAGTCGGCACACGGGTTTGGTGGACCAGTCGGCACACGGGTTCGGGGGACGAGTCGGCACACGGGTTCGGGAGACGAGTCGGCACACGGGTTCCGGAGGACAAGTCGGCACACGGGTTCAGGGGAGATGTGTTGGCGCACGGGTTTGGGGGGAGGAGTCGGCACACGGGTTCCGGAGGACGAGTCGGCACACGGGTTCAGGGGAGATGTGTTGGCGCACGGGTTCGGGGGACGAGTCGGCACACGGGTTCGGGGGACGAGTCGGCACACGGGTTCGGGAGACGAGTCGGCACACGGGTTCGGGAGACGAGTCGGCACACGGGTTCGGGGGACGAGTCGGCACACGGGTTTGGTGGACCAGTCGGCACACGGGTTCGGGGGACGAGTCGGCACACGGGTTCGGGAGACGAGTCGGCACACGGGTTCGGGAGACGAGTCGGCACACGGGTTCGGGGGACGAGTCGGCACACGGGTTCGGGAGACGAGTCGGCACACGGGTTTGGTGGACCAGTCGGCACACGGGTTCGGGGGACGAGTCGGCACACGGGTTCGGAAGACGAGTCGGCACACGGGTTCCGGAGGACAAGTCGGCACACGGGTTCAGGGGAGATGTGTTGGCGCACAGGTTTGGGGGGAGGAGTCGGCACACGGGTTCCGGAGGACGAGTCGGCACACGGGTTCAGGGGAGATGTGTTGGCGCACGGGTTCGGGGGACGAGTCGGCACATGGGTTCGGGGGACGAGTCGGCACACGGGTTCGGGGGACGAGTCGGCACATGTGTTCGGCGAGACGAGTCGGCACACGGGTTCAGGAGACGAGTCGGCACACGGGTTCGGGGAGACGAGTCGGCACACGGGTTCGGTGGAGATGTGTTGGCGCACGGGTTCGGGGGACGAGTCGGCACACGGGTTCAGGGGAGATGTGTTGGCGCACGGGTTCGGGGGACGAGTCGGCACACGGGTTCGGGGGGACGAGTCGGCACACGGGTTCGGGGGGACGAGTCGGCACACGGGTTCGGGGGGACGAGTCGGCACACGGGTTTGGGGGGATGAGTCGGCACACGGGTTCGGGGAGACGAGTCGGCACACGGGTCCAGGGGGACGAGTCGGCACTCGGGTTCGGGAGACGAGTCGGCAAAAGGGTTCGGGGGACGAGTCGGCACACGGGTTCGGGGGACGAGTCGGCACACGGGTTCGGGGGACCAGTCGGCACACGGGTTCGGGAGACGAGTCGGCACAAGGGTTCGGGGGACGACTCGGCACACGGGTTCGGGAGACGAGTCGGCACACGGGTTTGGTGGACCAGTCGGCACACGGGTTCGGGAGACGAGTCGGCACACGGGTTCGGGGGAGGAGTCGGGACACGGGTTCGGGAGATGTGTTGGCGCACGGGTTCGGGGGACGAGTCGGCACACGGGTTCAGGGGAGATGTGTTGGCGCACGGGTTTGGGGGGAGGAGTCGGCACACGGGTTCCGGAGGACGAGTCGGCACACGGGTTCAGGGGAGATGTGTTGGCGCACGGGTTCGGGGGACGAGTCGGCACTCGGGTTCGGGGGACGAGTCGGCAAACGGGTTCGGGGGGACGAGTCGGCACACGGGTTCGGGGGACGAGTCGGCACACGGGTTCGGGGGACGAGTCGGCACACGTGTTCGGCGAGACGAGTCGGCACAC
Source organism: Hypanus sabinus (assembly GCF_030144855.1). Taxonomy (NCBI): domain Eukaryota; kingdom Metazoa; phylum Chordata; class Chondrichthyes; order Myliobatiformes; family Dasyatidae; genus Hypanus; species Hypanus sabinus. Next base: position 63,703,003 of record NC_082718.1, on the reverse strand, counting down.
GGGTTTGGGAGACGAGTCGGCACACGGGTTCGGGAGACGAGTCGGCACAAGGGTTCGGGGGAAGACTCGACACACGGGTTCGGGAGACGAGTCGGCACACGGGTTTGGTGGACCAGTCGGCACACGGGTTCGGGAGACGAGTCGGCACACGTGTTCGGGGGGTCGAGTCGGCACACGGGTTCGGGGGAGGAGTCGGGACACGGGTTCGGGAGATGTGTTGGCGCACGGGTTCGGGGGACGAGTCGGCACACGGGTTCAGGGGAGATGTGTTGGCGCACGGGTTCGGGGGACGAGTCGGCACACGGGTTCGGGGGGACGAGTCGGCACACGGGTTCGGGGGGACGAGTCGGCACACGGGTTCGGGGGGACGAGTCGGCACACGGGTTCGGTGGAGATGTGTTGGCGCACGGGTTCGGGGGACGAGTCGGCACACGGGTTCAGGGGAGATGTGTTGGCGCACGGGTTCGGGGGACGAGTCGGCACACGGGTTCGGGGGGACGAGTCGGCACACGGGTTCGGGGGGACGAGTCGGCACACGGGTTCGGGGAGATGAGTCGGCACACGGGTTCGGGGAGACGAGTCGGCACACGGGTTCGGTGGAGATGTGTTGGCGCACGGGTTCGGGGGACGAGTCGGCACACGGGTTCAGGGGAGACGTGTTGGCGCACGGGTTCGGGGAGATGAGTCGGCACACGGGTTCGGGGAGACGAATCGGCACACGGGTTCGGGGAGACGAGTCGGCACACGGGTTCCGGAGGACGAGTCGGCACTCGGGTTCGGGAGACGAGTCGGCACACAGGTTCGGGGGGACGAGTCGGCACACGGGTTTGGGGGGATGAGTCGGCACACGGGTTCGGGGAGACGAGTCGGCACACGGGTTCGGGGGGACGAGTCGGCACTCGGGTTCGGGAGACGAGTCGGCAAACGGGTTCGGGGGACGAGTCGGCACACGGGTTCGGGGGACGAGTCGGCACACGGGTTTGGGGGACCAGTCGGCAAACGGGTTCGGGGGACGAGTCGGCACACGGGTTCGGGGGGACGAGTCGGCACTCGGGTTCGGGAGACGAGTCGGCAAACGGGTTCGGGGGACGAGTCGGCACACGGGTTCGGGGGACGAGTCGGCACAAGGGTTCGGGGGGACGAGTCGGCACACGGGTTCGGGGGGACGAGTCGGCACACGGGTTTGGGGGGATGAGTCGGCACTCTGGTTCGGGAGACGAGTCGGCACACGGGTTCGGGGGGACGAGTCGGCACACGGGTTTGGGGGGATGAGTCGGCACACGGGTTCGGGAGACGAGTCGGCACACGGGTTCGGGGGACGAGTCGGCACACGGGTTCGGGGGACGAGTCGGCACTCGGGTTCGGGAGACGAGTCGGCAAACGGGTTCGGGGGACGAGTCGGCACACGGGTTCGGGGGACGAGTCGGCACACGGGTTTGGGGGACCAGTCGGCACACGGGTTCGGGAGACGAGTCGGGACACGGGTTCGGGGGACGAGTCGGCACACGGGTTCGGGGGACCAGTCGGCACACGGGTTCGGGAGACGAGTCGGCACAAGGGTTCGGGGGACGACTCGGCACACGGGTTCGGGAGACGAGTCGGCACACGGGTTTGGTGGACCAGTCGGCACACGGGTTCGGGAGACGAGTCGGCACACGGGTTCGGGGGAGGAGTCGGGACACGGGTTCGGGAGATGTGTTGGCGCACGGGTTCGGGGGACGAGTCGGCACACGGGTTCAGGGGAGATGTGTTGGCGCACGGGTTTGGGGGGAGGAGTCGGCACACGGGTTCCGGAGGACGAGTCGGCACACGGGTTCAGGGGAGATGTGTTGGCGCACGGGTTCGGGGGACGAGTCGGCACTCGGGTTCGGGGGACGAGTCGGCAAACGGGTTCGGGGGGACGAGTCGGCACACGGGTTCGGGGGACGAGTCGGCACACGGGTTCGGGGGACGAGTCGGCACACGTGTTCGGCGAGACGAGTCGGCACACGGGTTTGGGAGACGAGTCGGCACACGGGTTCGGGAGACGAGTCGGCACAAGGGTTCGGGGGAAGACTCGACACACGGGTTCGGGAGACGAGTCGGCACACGGGTTTGGTGGACCAGTCGGCACACGGGTTCGGGAGACGAGTCGGCACACGTGTTCGGGGGGTCGAGTCGGCACACGGGTTCGGGGGAGGAGTCGGGACACGGGTTCGGGAGATGTGTTGGCGCACGGGTTCGGGGGACGAGTCGGCTCACGGGTTCAGGGGAGATGTGTTGGCGCACGGGTTCGGGGGACGAGTCGGCACACGGGTTCGGGGGGACGAGTCGGCACACGGGTTCGGGGGGACGAGTCGGCACACGGGTTCGGGGGGACGAGTCGGCACACGGGTTCGGTGGAGATGTGTTGGCGCACGGGTTCGGGGGACGAGTCGGCACACGGGTTCAGGGGAGATGTGTTGGCGCACGGGTTCGGGGGACGAGTCGGCACACGGGTTCGGGGGGACGAGTCGGCACACGGGTTCGGGGGGGACGAGTCGGCACACGGGTTCGGGGAGATGAGTCGGCACACGGGTTCGGGGAGACGAGTCGGCACACGGGTTCGGTGGAGATGTGTTGGCGCACGGGTTCGGGGGACGAGTCGGCACACGGGTTCAGGGGAGACGTGTTGGCGCACGGGTTCGGGGAGATGAGTCGGCACACGGGTTCGGGGAGACGAATCGGCACACGGGTTCGGGGAGACGAGTCGGCACACGGGTTCCGGAGGACGAGTCGGCACTCGGGTTCGGGAGACGAGTCGGCACACAGGTTCGGGGGGACGAGTCGGCACACGGGTTTGGGGGGATGAGTCGGCACACGGGTTCGGGGAGACGAGTCGGCACACGGGTTCGGGGGGACGAGTCGGCACTCGGGTTCGGGAGACGAGTCGGCAAACGGGTTCGGGGGACGAGTCGGCACACGGGTTCGGGGGACGAGTCGGCACACGGGTTTGGGGGACCAGTCGGCAAACGGGTTCGGGGGACGAGTCGGCACACGGGTTCGGGGGGACGAGTCGGCACTCGGGTTCGGGAGACGAGTCGGCAAACGGGTTCGGGGGACGAGTCGGCACACGGGTTCGGGGGACGAGTCGGCACAAGGGTTCGGGGGGACGAGTCGGCACACGGGTTCGGGGGGACGAGTCGGCACACGGGTTTGGGGGGATGAGTCGGCACTCTGGTTCGGGAGACGAGTCGGCACACGGGTTCGGGGGGACGAGTCGGCACACGGGTTTGGGGGGATGAGTCGGCACACGGGTTCGGGAGACGAGTCGGCACACGGGTTCGGGGGACGAGTCGGCACACGGGTTCGGGGGACGAGTCGGCACTCGGGTTCGGGAGACGAGTCGGCAAACGGGTTCGGGGGACGAGTCGGCACACGGGTTCGGGGGACGAGTCGGCACACGGGTTTGGGGGACCAGTCGGCACACGGGTTCGGGAGACGAGTCGGCACAAGGGTTCGGGGGACGACTCGGCACACGGGTTCGGGGGGACGAGTCGGCACACGGGTTTGGTGGACCAGTCGGCACACGGGTTCGGGGGACGAGTCGGCACACGGGTTCGGGAGACGAGTCGGCACACGGGTTCCGGAGGACAAGTCGGCACACGGGTTCAGGGGAGATGTGTTGGCGCACGGGTTTGGGGGGAGGAGTCGGCACACGGGTTCCGGAGGACGAGTCGGCACACGGGTTCAGGGGAGATGTGTTGGCACACGGGTTCGGGGGACGAGTCGGCACACGGGTTCGGGGGACGAGTCGGCACACGGGTTCGGGAGACGAGTCGGCACACGGGTTCGGGAGACGAGTCGGCACACGGGTTCGGGGGACGAGTCGGCACACGGGTTTGGTGGACCAGTCGGCACACGGGTTCGGGGGACGAGTCGGCACACGGGTTCGGGAGACGAGTCGGCACACGGGTTCGGGGGACGAGTCGGCACACGGGTTCGGGAGACGAGTCGGCACACGGGTTCGGTGGACCAGTCGGCACACGGGTTCGGGGGACGAGTCGGCACACGGGTTCGGGAGACGAGTCGGCACACGGGTTCCGGAGGACGAGTCGGCACACGGGTTCAGGGGAGATGTGTTGGCGCACGGGTTCGGGGGACGAGTCGGCACATGGGTTCGGGGGACAAGTCGGCACACGGGTTCGGGGGACGAGTCGGCACATGTGTTCGGCGAGACGAGTCGGCACACGGGTTCAGGAGACGAGTCGGCACACGGGTTCGGGGAGACGAGTCGGCACACGGGTTCGGTGGAGATGTGTTGGCGCACGGGTTCGGGGGACGAGTCGGCACACGGGTTCAGGGGAGATGTGTTGGCGCACGGGTTCGGGGGACGAGTCGGCACACGGGTTCGGGGGGACGAGTCGGCACACGGGTTCGGGGGGACGAGTCGGCACACGGGTTTGGGGGGATGAGTCGGCACACGGGTTTGGGGGGATGAGTCGGCACACGGGTTCGGGGAGACGAGTCGGCACACGGGTTCGGGGAGATGAGTCGGCACACGGGTTCGGGGAGACGAGTCGGCACACGGGTTCCGGAGGACGAGTCGGCACTCGGGTTCGGGAGACGAGTCGGCACACAGGTTCGGGGGGACGAGTCGGCACACGAGTTTGGGGGGATGAGTCGGCACACGGGTTCGGGGAGACGAGTCGGCACACGGGTCCAGGGGGACGAGTCGGCACTCGGGTTCGGGAGACGAGTCGGCAAAAGGGTTCGGGGGACGAGTCGGCACACGGGTTCGGGGGACCAGTCGGCACACGGGTTCGGGAGACGAGTCGGCACAAGGGTTCGGGGGACGACTCGGCACACGGGTTCGGGAGACGAGTCGGCACACGGGTTTGGTGGACCAGTCGGCACACGGGTTCGGGAGACGAGTCGGCACACGGGTTCGGGGGAGGAGTCGGGACACGGGTTCGGGAGATGTGTTGGCGCACGGGTTCGGGGGACGAGTCGGCACACGGGTTCAGGGGAGATGTGTTGGCGCACGGGTTCGGGGGACGAGTCGGCACACGGGTTCCGGAGGACGAGTCGGCACACGGGTTCGGGGAGACGAGTCGGCACACGGGTTCGGGAGACGAGTCGGCACACGGGTTCCGGAGGACAAGTCGGCACACGGGTTCAGGGGAGATGTGTTGGCGCACGGGTTTGGGGGGAGGAGTCGGCACACGGGTTCCGGAGGACGAGTCGGCACACGGGTTCAGGGGAGATGTGTTGGCGCACGGGTTCGGGGGACGAGTCGGCACTCGGGTTCGGGGGACGAGTCGGCAAACGGGTTCGGGGGGACGAGTCGGCACACGGGTTCGGGGGACGAGTCGGCACACGGGTTCGGGGGACGAGTCGGCACACGTGTTCGGCGAGACGAGTCGGCACACGGGTTTGGGAGACGAGTTGGCACACGGGTTCGGGGAGACGAGTCGGCACACGGGTTCCGGAGGACGAGTCGGCACTCGGGTTCGGGAGACGAGTCGGCACACAGGTTCGGGGGGACGAGTCGGCACACGGGTTTGGGGGGATGAGTAGGCACACGGGTTCGGGGAGACGAGTCGGCACACGGGTTCGGGGGGACGAGTCGGCACTCGGGTTCGGGAGACGAGTCGGCAAACGGGTTCGGGGGACGAGTCGGCACACGGGTTCGGGGGACGAGTCGGCACACGGGTTTGGGGGACCAGTCGGCAAACGGGTTCGGGGGACGAGTCGGCACACGGGTTCGGGGGGACGAGTCGGCACTCGGGTTCGGGAGACGAGTCGGCAAACGGGTTCGGGGGATGAGTCGGCACACGGGTTCGGGGGACGAGTCGGCACAAGGGTTCGGGGGACGACTCGGCACACGGGTTCGGGAGACGACTCGGCACTCGGGTTCGGGAGACGAGTCGGCAAACGGGTTCGGGGGACGAGTCGGCACACGGGTTCGGGGGACGAGTCGGCACACGGGTTTGGGGGACCAGTCGGCACACGGGTTCGGGAGACGAGTCGGCACAAGGGTTCGGGGGACGACTCGGCACACGGGTTCGGGGGGACGAGTCGGCACACGGGTTTGGTGGACCAGTCGGCACACGGGTTCGGGGGACGAGTCGGCACACGGGTTCGGGAGACGAGTCGGCACACGGGTTCCGGAGGACAAGTCGGCACACGGGTTCAGGGGAGATGTGTTGGCGCACGGGTTTGGGGGGAGGAGTCGGCACACGGGTTCCGGAGGACGAGTCGGCACACGGGTTCAGGGGAGATGTGTTGGCGCACGGGTTCGGGGGACGAGTCGGCACACGGGTTCGGGGGACGAGTCGGCACACGGGTTCGGGAGACGAGTCGGCACACGGGTTCGGGAGACGAGTCGGCACACGGGTTCGGGGGACGAGTCGGCACACGGGTTTGGTGGACCAGTCGGCACACGGGTTCGGGGGACGAGTTGGCACACGGGTTCGGGAGACGAGTCGGCACACGGGTTCGGGAGACGAGTCAGCACACGGGTTCGGGGGACGAGTCGGCACACGGGTTCGGGAGACGAGTCGGCACACGGGTTTGGTGGACCAGTCGGCACACGGGTTCGGGGGACGAGTCGGCACACGGGTTCGGGAGACGAGTCGGCACACGGTTTCCGGAGGACAAGTCGGCACACGGGTTCAGGGGAGATGTGTTGGCGCACGGGTTTGGGGGGAGGAGTCGGCACACGGGTTCCGGAGGACGAGTCGGCACACGGGTTCAGGGGAGATGTGTTGGCGCACGGGTTCGGGGGACGAGTCGGCACATGGGTTCGGGGGACGAGTCGGCACTCGGGTTCAGGAGACGAGTCGGCACACGGGTTCGGGGAGACGAATCGGCACACGGGTTCGGGGAGACGAGTCGGCACACGGGTTCCGGAGGACGAGTCGGCACTCGGGTTCGGGAGACGAGTCGGCACACAGGTTCGGGGGGACGAGTCGGCACACGGGTTTGGGGGGATGAGTCGGCACACGGGTTCGGGGAGACGAGTCGGCACACGGGTTCGGGGGGACGAGTCGGCACTCGGGTTCGGGAGACGAGTCGGCAAACGGGTTCGGGGGACGAGTCGGCACACGGGTTCGGGGGACGAGTCGGCACACGGGTTTGGGGGACCAGTCGGCAAACGGGTTCGGGGGACGAGTCGGCACACGGGTTCGGGGGGACGAGTCGGCACTCGAGTTCGGGAGACGAGTCGGCAAACGGGTTCGGGGGACGAGTCGGCACACGGGTTCGGGGGACGAGTCGGCACAAGGGTTCGGGGGACGACTCGGCACACGGGTTCGGGAGACGACTCGGCACACGGGTTCGGGAGACGAGTCGGCACACGGGTTTGGTGGACCAGTTGGCACACGGGTTCGGGAGACGAGTCGGCACACGTGTTCGGGGGGTCGAGTCGGCACACGGGTTCGGGGGAGGAGTCGGGACACGGGTTCGGGAGATGTGTTGGCGCACGGGTTCGGGGGACGAGTCGGCACACGGGTTCAGGGGAGATGTGTTGGCGCACGGGTTCGGGGAGACGAGTCGGCACACGGGTTCCGGAGGACGAGTCGGCACACGGGTTCGGGGAGACGAGTCGGCACAAGGGTTCGGGAGGACGAGTCGGCACTCGGGTTCGGGAGGACGAGTCGGCACACGGGTTTGGGGGACGAGTCGGCACTCGGGTTCGGGAGGACGAGTCGGCACAAGGGTTCGGGGAGACGAGTCGGCACTCGGGTTCGGGAGACGAGTCGGCAAACGGGTTCGGGGGACGAGTCGGCACACGGGTTCGGGGGACGAGTCGGCACACGGGTTTGGGGGACCAGTCGGCACACGGGTTCGGGAGACGAGTCGGCACAAGGGTTCGGGGGAACGACTCGGCACACGGGTTCGGGAGACGAGTCGGCACACGGGTTTGGTGGACCAGTCGGCACAAGGGTTCGGGGGACGACTCGGCACACGGGTTCGGGGGGTCGAGTCGGCACACGTGTTTGGTGGACCAGTCGGCACACGGGTTCGGGGGAGGAGTCGGCACACGTGTTCGGGGGGTCGAGTCGGCACACGGGTTCGGGGGAGGAGTCGGGACACGGGTTCGGGAGATGTGTTGGCGCACGGGTTCGGGGGACGAGTCGGCACACGGGTTCAGGGGAGATGTGTTGGCGCACGGGTTCGGGGAGACGAGTCGGCACACGGGTTCCGGAGGACGAGTCGTACACGGGTTCGGGGAGACGAGTCGGCACAAGGGTTCGGGGAGACGAGTCGGCACACGGGTTCGGGGGAGGAGTCGGCACACGTGTTTGGCTAACATGGCACAAAGGTTCTAGGAGTGAGCTGTCATGTTGATTACAGAAAAACAATTGGAATGTTATCCAGAACGATCTACCAATTCCACCCTGTTCCTGAGCAACATAAAAGTTTCAACATGATGAGAAGAATCCAATAGACAATAGGTGCAGGAATAGGCTGTTCGGCCCTTTGAGCCAGCACTGCCATTCAATGTGATCATGGGTGATCAAGTCAGGTCAAGTCAAGTCGCTTTTTATTGTCATTCTGACCATAACTGCTGGTACAGTACTCAGTAAAAACGAGACAATGTTTTTCAGAACCATGGTGCTATATGAACAATACAAAATCTACACTGAACTACGTAAACCAACACAAAAACTACACTAGACTACAGACCTACCCAGGACTGCATAAAGTACACAGAACAGTGCAGGCATTACAATAAATAACAAACAAGACAATAGGCACAGCAGAGGTCAGTAGGTTGGTAGTCCGATGGTTTGGGGGAAAATCTGTTACATAAATAATCAGCTGAATGGCGGCGCCTGGGATTCCGTCCATTTCTGTACTCTCACTGAGTATTTTGATGCCACAGATGTAGTTAATTTCATGTCCATTTGAGAGCAGAATGGGTGGGAGGGCTGGCTTTTTTCCTGGCACGGACTCCTGCCCGCTCGCCTCGACTCCGCTTCCTCACACACTGCCTACGACATCCCCAACTCCGGCCACTGCATCAAGCAACTCCAAGGACTGCAGGCCCGATTCCCTCAGCAAGCCGAGGTCGCGCAATCTACCCAGCAGATTTTCATGAAGGTTTGTCTTTGGGCGACCTCTGTATTGTAGCAGTATCTGGTAGTCGCTCTGTTATCCATTGCCCTAAACCCTGATTGTACCTTAAAATAAAATTTCAATTTAAGATTAAATTTAAAAAACTAATTTAAAGTAGCACCAGATCCGAAAGGCCACTGCTGCTGTGTGCCGCACCGCCTATTGGATCATCCACAGTCAGTACCCTGTTCCTGCCTTCTCCCCATATCCCTTGACTCCGCTATCTTTCAGAGCTCTATCTAACTCTTTCTTGAAAGCATCCAGAGAATTGGCCTCCTCTGCTTTCCGAGGCAGAGCATTCCATAGATCCACAACTCTCTGGGTGAAAAAGTTTTTCCTTAACTCCATTCTAAATGGCCTACCCCTTATTCTTAAACTGTGGCCTCTGGTTCTGGACTCCCCCAACATCGGGAACATGTTTCCTGCCTTTAGCGTGTCCAATCCCTTAATAATCTTATATGTTTCAGTCAGATCCCCTCTCATCCTTCTAAATTCCAGTGTATACAAGCCCAGTCACTCCAATCCTTCAACATACAACAGTCCGGCCATCTCAGGAATCAACCTTGTGAACCTACGCTGCACTCCCTCAATAGCCTTCGGCATTGCAGCTGAATAAACAGGAGGCTTTGAGCTCAGGAGCTGTGAGGTAATGTCGCAGCTCTATAAAATCCTGGCTAGACCACAATAGGAGTATTGTGTTCAGTTCTGGCTGCCTCAGTATAGGACAAATGTGGAAGCTTTAGAGAGGGTGCAGAGGAGATGTACCAGGATACTGATTAGAGAGTATGAAGTTACTTTGAGCGAGCTAGGGCTTTTCTTTGGAGCAAAGGAGGATAAGAGTAACTTGATAGAAGTGTACAAGATGATCACAGGCATAGGTCAAGTGGTTACCCAGATACTTTATCCCAGGGAGGAAATGGCTAATACAAGGGATCATAATTTTAAGGTGTTTAGAGGAAAGTATAGGGGGAGGGTG